>NC_090922.1:1169364827-1169667857 GCF_040938575.1 Ambystoma mexicanum
TTGAGTCCCTGTTGGGGGAAATCCAGGTCACTGCTATCACTAGGTCCCAGACAAATGCTCACAACAACCTTTCAATTGCACAATGGAGTAAGGAGACCCCTGATGCTGATTTGATTACCGCTCAGAAGGGGGATCCAATTATTGGTAAGTTTTACCAACACCTTGAGGACCCTGAGAACTTTCCCCTGACGGATACCGATTACATTGGGAAAGAGGACCTAAGAGTGTTGATGAAATGTCCAAAAATGTTCTGGATCCAAGACGGTTTGCTGGTAAGGAAATCCAAAGCTGGCCACGATCAGTGGGTGGTTCCTACCTCATTCCGAAGCCTGATGTTAAGTCACGCCCATGATGCGGCCACCGCCGGTCATAGGGGGTTTCACACAACATTGGAAATCTTAAGAGAGGTTGCATACTGGCCACACATGGGGCAGGACCTCGACCAATACTTGAAGGGGTGTCTTGTGTGCACAATTTCAGCCATCATCCCTGGGCGCAAGATGGTGCTTCCTCAGCATTTGCTCTACAGGACCCAAGAGCAGACACTAATAAATGCCTCCACAACTCATGAGTATGTGGAGAATTTAAGGAAACACCTTCAACATGCTTTTGCCTATGCTCAGCGGAATCTTGAAAGATCAGCTGAGAGTATGAAGACCGACTATGACCTGAAAACTTCCAGGAAGGAATATCAGGTGGGGGACCGGGTCTATCTATACAATTTCCAAAGGAGCCAGGCCAAACAGCGAAAATTTTTGCCTACATGGAAGGGACCCTTTGAGATTATAGACAAAATCTCCCCTGTGGCCTATAAGATCCGCATCCCCAAAGGCGGTTTGGCAGAGGGGGAAGACAAGTGGGTCCACATTAACCAGTTGAAGTGTTGCCATCCCAGGCACACTCTGCAACAACTGGAGGAATCCTCTGGAATCCTAGAGGGTACTGTCTCAGATTAATTCAGTTCTAACTTAAAAGGTCCTACATATAGCCTATCAAATTCTGTGTTTCTCAAGTTTATGTGTTCCTGTCTCTTAATTTAAAAAAAAAAGGTGCATGTGCATATCTGTTGAGTTCTAAAATTCATATGCCACCCCACTATATCAATGGTGGGGGAAAAATGTCTATGGATAGGTATCGCCGCTCTTCCTTTGTCGTCCTAGGAGAAAGAAAACCTGGAGATGGGCCAAGGAGGACGATCCGGAGACCGGGAGCAGAGACGCAACGGGCCCGGGGTACCGCCCAATATTCCCATCAGGACCGGCGAGGAGAACCGATCGATCAGTACCGGATGGAGGAAAAGATGCTGAACGGTGCCATTTGCAGAATTGGAAGAAGATTATGCGGACAGACCAGTGCGTGGGTCAAAACCCTTGTGCACCCGACTCCCCATCGACTCAAATTCAAAGGGCAGTCACGTGGGGGGATCTGTTGGGTGTCCTGACCCACGTTTGAGCTATCATGCTGCAACATTTGGTGCTGTGGGCTTAGAAAATCCAAGATGGCCAAAAAGCCCACAAGTGCGCCAGAATCCAGGAGAACCACGCAGTTTGTGCGCACACCAAAATGGTTACCTAACTTGCCACCCACCAGTGTAAAGAAAGATCTTTGTTAACAAAATCCACTGTTACTGATGTCAAAAAGTTGCTGAAATCGTGACTCATTGGACCACTTTAAAGATTCAACCCTTTTGTGGGGTTCCACATAACCATCTTACTGTAAGGAGCCCCATCAAAACAATGTTAAGCAAGGATTTACTACCATGGAAGAACCATTCCTGTTTAGAATGCATTAATCCAAGAAAGATCCCAAAATTGCATGCAGTACCAACAAAATCCTCAAGGCGGCGCTAGCGGTCTAAACTTTGACAGGAGAACTGAGTGCAGTTGCTGACAAAGGGATTTGACTCAGCTGACTTCAAAGGCTGCATTTTAATTAAAAATTAGCCACATGCTGTTCCCAGAGGCCTGAAGCCTGGGAAACCCCCTCACCTCCAGAGCTTCACACCAGGAGTTAGAATCTCACATGACCTCTTGATTGATAGAAGGCAGACTGGCTGGGAGCCTCCTGGAGACCACAAAATAGGCTCTTGCAATTTAATAGGATATGCTGATTTTGACTGTTTCCTGTCAACAAAGGCCTGCCTGCCAGAAGACACATGTGACTGACCCACCCAAGTCTTGGAGGCGGACTCCAACACTCTGAGAACTGAATTGAAAGCAAAATATATATTTTACAGAAACACTGATAACTCTTTGTAATCAAATGACAGAAATGTATAACTTTGAGAGCCTTAATTTAAAAAATGTACCTTCAATTCAAGCCCAAACTCCAATTTGTGTGATGTTCTGGGGGCAAGCTAGCAGTTAAGAGGGTATTACTTAAAATGTCTGCAGGTGAAAAGTCTGATACTTCATCAATTAATGCCTGTATAAATTTGGGGTAATGTCTGATATTGGTAACCTGATTAAAAAGTGCAAATGTTGCCATTTCTGAATGCAAGCTCCCAGGAAGAGCAGAGTTGAACAGGGGCTACCATCAGTAAATGCATGATGGGTGCATGTAATTTTAAACAAATGTGTACTTGTGCAAATATGTCTTTTGGGTCAAAATATAGATTGTGTGTAATTTGACAGGGGTGGGTTCTCTGTACCATAAACAGACCTCATCATGATGACACTTCATTTCATTCCCCCAATCAAGGGGAAGCGGATGAAGTGGCCAATGACAAGTGGAGAGGGGTAGAGCTTAGTGATGCTGCACACACACCCATTTTCAAAACACATAAAAGCAGACAGACAGGACAGATAGGGACCTTCAAATCCATTTGCTGCGGGACGCTCTGCCGGACCAGACCACATCCAGAGATCCAGACTTCAAATCCATCAATCTCCAGAATCCAGAGAGAGAGAGAGCTGACCCAGATCACTGTGAAGAGCAGAGACCAGACCAGAGTCCAGTCTAAACCTGACCAGATCAGTGGCGAGGCCCATTTAATTCAAGAATATAGTGTGAATACCTAGCAAGACTGTGCAGAACCAATCTCTTAGTTCAAATAATATAATTCAATCTATTTTAATCTAAGTAGAACTGCCTCCTAACTGTCACCTGTCATTTGCAAAGCTGTCACCTGTCATTTCTAGTTGCTAGCTGTCATTTGTCATTTTGAACTTTAAGATTTCAAATCCGAAAAACTACCTTTATTTAATCGTTCATAACTCCGTAACAGTTTGTCCTAGAGACTTGCAGTAACTTTCCTTTGAAAGCTGGGAATCATAGCTATAGTTTTGCCGCAATCGCGAAAAACGCACTCGCGAATTTGCCGCGATTTGCAAATTTCTCAACATGTGAAAACAGCAGTTTTCTTGCTTTCATTTGCCAAAAATTTGTTTAACCTGCTAGTTACTCCTAGATCCTTGGTAAAGTGAGCCTGGACTAATATTAACTTGATACCACTCACCCTGAACCTCTAGAGGGAATTAAAAGCATTTTAGCATATTTTTCAATTCATTGCCAGCACATATAAAAGCATTTTGGGCCTGTGTTGTAAACTTCTGTAGTCTAAGCTGCTGGGGTGAACTGAATTACTTTTGATTGCATTTCTGAGAACTGTGTGCTTTCCTTCCATTTCCTTGCATTGCATAAAGGGGGGAGGGGATTGCCAGAGAAAAGTGATTACATTGTTTTGTTGAACGCATATTGAGTATTTTCTGTACTGCATTTTCATTCCACCTTGCATCCATTTGGAACCATAAAGTATTGTTGCTATCTTATCCATCCTATAACCACTCATCATTGATTATAAAGAAGTGTGCTAGTGCCAGACTATCCATTATTGATTACTGCTCAGATTCAGTGTGATATTCAATTATTAAATTAGTATAAAGTGTGATATATATATCTATTGTTTAAATTATCAAATAAACCTTTTAACTTGCAAAACAGAACTACTTCTTGGCTCAGTGGGGTCAGGGGGATTCCAAGGGAGGGGTGTTATATAGGGGTAGTCATCCAGAACGCATGAACTGGACATAAAGATATATCAATAAGGGTTTCCATTCAGTATCCCAGACTAGGCATTGACTTAGCTGTAGTGTTGAATTGAATCCTCTTACACCATTCAGCCTTCTACATATCAGTGTCACATGCATCCATGTTGCATCACAGTTGCACACTTGTCAAATACACACACATACACATGTACACAGTGCAGATACATGCATTAGGAACCACCATCCATGCCACAACCATGCCAATGTACATACACAGAAATTCAAACATGTGTGCTCCCACACCTGAATTTGTCCAGCATGCTTACCAACACATACACCATCAATGTGTCTCACACCTGAGAGGGCACACATGTGGCAGCCTCACGCCAATGTTCATACACATCCCTACATGGCCCTACAAAAACACATGTGCAACCTGCACACTACTGCCACACCACAACACGCACTTCGGCCAATCACCCTGCATGTAAGCTTACCGCTCAACTCCAGCGGGGCTGCCTCTCAAGGATCTGGACGTAGAGCGCTGGGCATATGCATTTTAGGACCCTCATTTGGTGGTCTGACAGCTGGACCCGGCGCCGCCTCGGCATCTGCTGCCTTCGCGAGGCGCCGGGCCTTGTTGAGGTTCCTGGACCAGAAGTCCTCCCAGCGCTTCTTGACATGATGTAAGTCGCGGACTGCCACCCCCTCCACGTTGATGGCAGTCACGATGTCCATCCAGATCCTGGTTCGTCCTTCATTGTCGGCCCACGAACTTCTAAAAAGGGCATCATACTGCCGCAGGACTTGCTCCACCAGGACACCAACTTCCCTGGCACTGAAGCTGGTGACCCTCTGCCTCTCTGGCTGGGGGTTGCCAGTGCTGCCAGATGGTGTTGTGCTGGACATGGCAACCCCAGAGGCAGGAGTGGGTGGGCAACTGGGTCCTGGGGCTGGGCTGTGGAGTGATGGAATCCCAGTCGGGAGTCTTCGGTTCCAGCAGAGGTGGTCACAGCAACTGCACCCATGGCTGACATGCAGGCAGCAAATGGCAGGGCACGTGGGCAGCAGGCAGTCAGGCAGCAGCAGATTGCAGGTGGGAGCATGCTCGGGGCTCTGGGGGCAGTAATTTGGCCTTCTGGGCAGGAGCGTGGTCTTCCATGTGTTTTCGCGTGGCCAGCTTGATACGGAGTGATTTGGCACGTGAAGAAATTGCACATCAGTGTGTAATTGGAGGAAAGGCCCTTAGCGCGTATTCGCGTCAGCAAACGTACATGTTTTCATTGGACCATTGGCGCGGGCGTTTCCCTCGTGACGTGGGCATAGTGGTTCAGCACGCATGAAAAAACTGCACGTCCTCGTGTGAATGCATGTAATCTGAGGAAAGAGCCTACGTGCATAAGTGACGTGACGCACGCGGGCGTTTCCCTCAGCACGGGTTAAAGGTGAGTGGGGCCAGCAGTTCGTTGTACGTGCCTTTCGTGGAGAACAACGTGTGTAGCTGCTTCGTGATGTTTCGCGCACCATCACATCTTCACAGCGATCAAGGACGTATCTCTTCTTTTGGCGGGGTATTGGCTACACGTGTTTTTCATTATCACGCTAGTCAGACGGTGAGTCGCGCATGCTATTTTTCCCAATGCGGATGCCCCTGTGTATCGCACCCGTTTTCGAGGTCATAGTAGCCTGTGTGTCCCACGTGTACGTGTTTTTTGTGTTACTGGGTGCCACTGCGTACTGCAGGAGGTTGATTCCACGCACGTAGGCTGCAGGGTTGCGTGCATGATTTTACTGCAGTTTTGGGGTGCCTGAGCGTAGCGTGACCCGTCACTACATCACCAGGGTCACATACAGCCTTGCAGGTGCAGGGGGGCTGTTAACATCTTGCATCCCACCCCCTTCACCCCAATTGCCCAGGTCAATTGTGGTGTACACCTCCCATTGGCACTACTCCATCTGTGCCGGCACTACTCCATATGTGCCATGGTTGGGAGGCCACCAAAGGCGAGGGGCGCCTCAGCTGGGCGTACTCCTCATGGCGGGCGTGGTCAGGGACGTGGCTGGGGTGACCAGGGAATCGGGGGACTCCAGGGTGTCCAGGGTGGCCGCAGAGGGGGAAGAGGCAGGGGTGCGCCACTTGAGCACAATGTTGTGCCATGTGTCAGTGCAGTCATGCCACCACCCCCTGTGGTTCTGGGAGATGCAGCTTCTGCATCTGGCACTGGCATCTGTGTGACCCGGCAGTCCGTTTCATCGACTGCCATGGGCCCCAGGGTAGTGGTAGCTGCAGGTAAAGCTGTGGACACCACCACCCAGGCTCAGGGTCTGCCAGCGCAGGCTGCATTGGCAATTGAAGAGCCCTTGGAAGATTTCCAACAGGACCGGAGGGAAACTGTAGGGACACGCAGGGCTGCCCTGACCAAGACACGTGTCCCTGGGGCAGTAATGTCATCTGCTGCCCCAAACAGCCGGGTGTTGGCAAGTGCAGGGGCAAATGCAGCCAACAACACCCCGGTTGTGAGTCTGCCAACCAGGACAGTTTTGGTCAATGACCCTGCCACAGCGGATGTTGATGCACAGGGTCCATTAGAGGGCACCCAGCTGCCACTGACACAAGTCAGCCCTTTGGTCATCCCTTCACCTGCCACTCCCTTGGCTCAATCCACCAGTCCCACTGGTCATACTGATCAGGGCGGCATCAGCCAGCCAGGGTCTGTGCCACAATCCAAGAGGAGGAAGGTTGCACCTGCAGCACAGGCTGGGACCCCACACACAGCCATGACCTCCTGCACGTCGAGGAAGAAGTCTTTCTACAACCAGGAACTGGACTTCCTTGTGGGCTACGTGCAGAAACACAGCCGTGACATGCTAGTGGGTGCTAATTGTTAGACTACGGCTGCCCACCGTGATACCCACTGGAAGCAAGTTGCGGAACATGTGAGTGCATTCGGCCATGAGGTGCGCACGGCGCAAGAGTGCAAAAAGCGTTGGAATGACCTCAAACGCAGCACTAAGGCTAAGCGTGCCTCAAATTACAACTTGACTCTGATGACTGGCAATGGGCCTGCACCAGAGGAGGAAGACCTCACCCCACATGAGTCAATCGTTGCAGAGTTCATACCATCTGAATCGGTCGAAGGAGTGGGAGAGATGCCGGACTTTGATGCCCAGTCCGGTGAGTGTTGATGCGTGTTTGTCGAGGACATGTGTGTTTTACTTGTGTGATGTGTTGTGCATGACTGCCACTACATGTCACGTGTACATGGTTATGATGTGTGTGTAATGCAATGCTTCCCTGATGCATGACTACTCTGCTGGATGGTGGACATGTGGAGCAGACGGGGACTGTCCACATCACCATTTTTGCACCGTAGTCACATGATGGTTACCAGTATGCCCCTCCGGTCCATGTTCCAGCTCACTGGCACTTCTGCATGTAGCGTGGGGTGAGCTTCTTCTCAGCCCAGGAACTATGCATAGCATGACTGACGTGCATTTGTCCTCTGCCTGCAAGGGGGTAGCCAATGTAGGCATGCTCCCTTGCCCCTCAACCCCCTGCTCTGCACCCCCATTCCATTTTAGCACTGGTCTGCTACAATATTGCCATTGGTTACTTCCCTGGTCATGCCTCCTGTGTACATTCTAACATTCAGCGGCCAATCTGCCAGACATATCCATTGTGGTACATCCTTAGTACTTGATGCAGGGTGTCTCACTTGGACTATGCACAGGTCAGATGGCCCGCAGGGACATGAGTGCCCATTCATGCTCCATGTGCATTCCACGCATGCCCATATGTGTCCATGATTGGATGATCACTGTTACACAAGTCCATGATGACCCAAATTGCATGGCATTTCATCTGCCTTCCCATGTCAACTGTGGCTCAGTCCTGCGTTGCACACATGTTTAGGGTCTGACAATCTGTGAGGGTCACAGGCCTCAGCCTGTTTAATGGCCAATGACTCTGTCCAACTGGTGTAGTGTCTTGTTCACACGTGGGTGGACTCCAGAGGTTTCATCATGTGTCCTGCTTACTGTCCCATCATCATTTGCAGTGTTGTCACTTGACTCACATGAAGCTGTTGATGCTAGTCAACACTGTCTGTCAATACACAGGTCTATGGTCAGCCTTTTGATACCATGCTAGGCATCCCTGCTTTTGCAATTGGGTGGAGGGGTGCTTTGCTTGTAGATATGCTACCCATTGAATGCACATTGCACGTGATGCCTGAAGTTGACCTTGCACTGCCTTCACATTTTCTGACACACACCATGAAGTCCTTGTACATGTAGGTAGTGAGTAACATACATATTTGCTGCACTGCATAGACCCACTTCAATGCAGACTGCCACCTTTCAACAAGTCTGATCACAGAAGCAATTCTAAGTTGACCCAGCATGCATGCCAGGTTCTATTTTGTGTGTCACATGTCTGCCTGATGTGTTTGTTGTCAGTGTGTGTGTGTGTTGTGTGCTTCTAACATGTGTAGTGACCTTTTTTTCAGATGATGACACAATGAAGCCGGAGGATGGTGTTGTCATGCCAGGCACAGGGATGTTATCACTACATCAACCCAGCACAAGTGGGGGTAGTGGGGTGGTAGGCCACGAAAACCCCCAAGTGCTACAGTCCATCTTGTCTCTGGCTGCATATGAGTCCAGCCCTGATGAACACTCTGATGACCATGTCGAGTTGGATGAGCATCAGGTCCATATGTCAGGGGTGAGTGATTCTGATGTGGACACTCCTCTGTCCATGACACCTGCACTGAGGGGTCAGACAATCTTGGAACTTCCGCCCGTGGTGGATCGGGACGCAGGGTCACCCTCCACACCAGTCACTGATGTGCCTGGGACATCATGTCAACGGGGGCATGTAGTCGTGCAGCAGCGAGCGGTGCTAACACAACGAGGACACAAGGTCCTTGGGTCCGGCAGGGGTCAAGCCCAGCAACGTGGTTGCCGCGCGCATCCACAGTATACTGAGTGGGAGCAAGACATGACTGCCAATTCTGATCGGCAGGGGGCAGCAATGGAGAACATCGCTGAGAGCATGGAGCGTGTGGCCCAATCTGTGCTCCCCCCTGCTAGGCAGGTGCTTCTCCAGCAGCAGGCGGCACGGTCCACGGTCCGCTCGCTCAGGCTGGGCATGGCGGCTTCAGACAGGGCACGCCAGGCTGAAATGTCGTCTCTGCGTCAGGCAATTGCAGCTCACGCAGAGGCACACATGAAGGCCCTGAGGGAGGAGCATGCTTCCCTCAGATCCACTCTGGGTGTCCTTCTGATGTCCCAGAGGGAGCGGGCAGAGGAGAGGTTTGCACAGCTTGAGCGTACCATCTTGGCTGAGCTACATGCTTGCCGGGAGGTGCAGCGGTTGTCTAGCCAGGCCTTGCAGGAGGAACTCTGTGTTACACGTGCTACCTTGCAAGAGGAAGCACGTGTATCACGGGAGGTTCTGCATGCAGACCTACATGTCATCGACACACAGAACCAGGCTCACCCATCCGGCAGACCTGCTGCTGACGAGGGGCAAGCTGCGGCTAGGCGTGGTCATGCTCCTGTGCCACGTCCTCCTTTCCAGGAAAAGCCAGACTCGGACGACAATATATCTCCCACATAGGTCGGGCAGTGCAGGCGTTGAGCCCATGGAGGTTTTTTTTTTTCCTTAGCATCATCACATGTGGGTGTTGAGCAGCACCCTGTACCTCCCCCCTCCTGAGTGCCTCCCCACCGACCTGGGTCATATGTTGCCATTTTTGATTTATCTTTTAGCTTAGTTAGTTAACTTTCTGTTTGATAGTTAGTTTAAATAGGTAAAGTAGGTTTTTCATAGTTAGTGTAATTAGTTAATATAGTTTAAAATTGCTAGTCTATTGTGCTTTCATATGACGGTGTGGTGCTTTGTGGCTTTTGAAAGCATCCACTGTCTGTTCCAACTGGGCCCTTCAAGCCTGTCTTGTGTATATGTTTGCTGCTTGGGGTCCTTGACTCACATATGCCACTCCTGCTTCCCTTATCCATGGGCGTGCAAGAATGGTTCTGTGTAACAGCCTATTACACAAGGGCAATGGACTGTCATATCTGTGGCATGTCTGCTGCTGTGGAACTTGTGTTAATACCCCTAGTGGGAATGATTGGGGTGTAATTGACCACTGTTCTTCTTTTGCTAGATGGGGTGTTTAATGATTCATGTGTACATTCATTGCTATGCATTGTGTAGTATGTTTCTTATCTTTAATGAACATGTGCTTGTTGAATATCATGCCGTAGATAGTGTGTTCCACACCGTTGCTGTGAAAGACGGACTGATGGTGCGATTTCTGATGTACGTCCCTGACATGGTCCACTCATGTAATGCTTGAAGAGACACACACAGATGAATATTAAGCATTAATCATGTGTTTCATGGACTTTCTGCAGAGGGATGAGCCTCAAGACCACCTTTGCCAGCAGATATGGGCCATTGGACGTCTGGAATCTGGACACGTTTAGTGGTGCCGACATGCGCATGTGTGCGCAAGCAGAGGCACAGGGATTGCGATCATACATCCAATAAACGATGACGTGTTTCAATGGACTCCAGGCAAGGAGAGCAGCACAGGGGGGTCACAACACAGCAAACCTTCCACCTGGCCAGTTGAACATGCATGCTTAGTAGCAGCACTGACGGTGAGCTTGGACAAATATTGGTGTTGAAGCGCACAATACAGCTCAGATGTGTTGGTGGAGTTTTGGCTAGTTGATGGGAAAGTTGTCTGGGGCACCTGCATGGGCAGTGGCACATACCCTCCGTTCCACTTTGGTCCATTGAGGCACTTGTATTAGCCATGTAGCGTTGCAAGACAAGGAATGAAGCAGCTCACAGGGACAGACAGCAAGGGACAGACTCGGGTGCAGTGCATTTCATTTCCAAGTAGAATTTGATACATGCACTGGCTACTTTATTTTGGTCATGGTGGTACAGGACTTGTTCTGAAGTCAGACCTTGCTATATGCGTCTGTCTGCTTACCCAGGGAACATTGCATGTTGTGTGAATCGTGACACATTGGTGTTCCATTTGTCACGCACCCACCGGTGCCTGACTTAATGCATTGACTGTGTATGAACCATCACAGGGGTAATGTTACGTATGGGTATGAAGCATCCACACAAGATTGTCTGTTTGTAGAGTATTTTGTTACTTTGGGGCATATTTGGTGGTGTGTTTGTGTGTTTTGGGTACACACAGATTATTAACTATGGCTCCCTTTGCAGCATTGAACTGCTCCTGTTACCGGACCGGAGAGTGCGCAGGCAGGAGGCCAGCACTCACCCCAGAGATAACTTTCTCTTTGACTTCCATTTGAGTAATTTGCTGCTATGTGCATGTGAACAAGTTTGGTCTATTTGTGTATGTGTTAATGTGTGTAGTACATTTTGGTGCATTCCCTACTTTCCCGTGTCAATCCTACTCCCCTCTCCTGCCCCTCATTCCGGTTATCCAGTATGCCAATGCCTGTGCCAACTGCATATCCCTGACCCTCCTTCCCCACCAGGGTCTCAGAGGCCTATGTGAGTTATACCTTGCAGGCACCCAGACCATGGTGGGGGTGGTTGTTTCGTGCCACTCCTGCGCCTGTACACGGGAGCTGTGACAGTAGACATCCGTTCGTGTTGCATCATTATATGTTATGTACCACACATGGTTCAGATCCTGTTGTGACATTGTTTTACTGTGCTACCTAGGTTGTTAACATCATTGTGGTAGTACTTGGCCTTTGTGGTGTACTGCTACTTGAAGTCATCTACTGGAGGCTGTTCTGGTTTGTTTTACTGCCTGCAGGGTATTTGCCTGGCTTCTGTGTTGTCCTGCTTTGAGTTCTCTTGGATTTTGTGCTTTTGCAAATCTAGGTGGACTCTGAGGGTGCTGGCAACTTTTTACACACAAGGTGGGAGATGGTGCCAAAGGGGAAGGGTGATCATGTGGCCAGGTGGAATTCAAGGATGTCGGATGAATAACCAGATGCAGTTGTTCAGTGGGTCATGCTGATTTGTGAGGGATGGGGGGTATTTTGTTGTTGATAGTTGCTTTGCCCTGCAGTGTGATGGGCACCCTGAAATTGTAATTGTGCTTTCCTATGTACATGATGTATTCTGCTCATCAATGCCTGTTCATGTGTTGTGTTTACCTTTCAGGTGTGAGGGGATAGTTGTGGTTTGACATGCTGGGGTATACACATGGTGAATGTTCACATGTGATGTGTAGAGGACAGTGATGGTCACTTGATTTCACATGCATATGTTGAGTGCATGTCCCTACTGACCCACACACTCGCACTATGATCCACTACATGTACAACCACCCTTACATGTTCACGTGTACACTCTGTGTGCCTTCTGGTGCCTCTGTGTCCCTGCAGAGAATGTTCTATAACCATTTGTGGATCCTGTACATGCCTAAGTTTGTTATATTATGTAGTTTGTCACTTAGATGTGATACTCAGGGTGTGCATCACACACAATGGCTGTTCACTGTGCTGTTCGCTGAGCAGTGTGTTGCAGAAGGTGGACACGCACACAGCAGCTGCAGTGTTCATTATGCAATGCACATTGTGCATGTGGACAGGCATTCATTGTTATATTTCAAATACAACTTTTGGAATGCATTTGGGTATGACTTATTTTGGGTGGGAGGTTGTTGGTCAGTCATTTCATCTGATTCCATGTCAGGCATCATTGTCTGATGCCCATTTACATTTTTCACATGGCAATGTGTACCTTATCGGTACTGTGTTGGTGTATGGCTATTGCTTGCCATGTCATGTTGTGGTTTGGGAGGGTTTGAGTGACATACCAGTGATAGTCATGGCCTGTTTTGCAGGTCTGTGTGATTCACACCTTGCATGTGTGCCTTTTGGTCACACAGGATTGCTTGTGTTTAAGTAGTAAGGGATGCACACAATGTGGCAATTCCATGGCAACAATCTCAGGATGGTAAGGTTGTGACAGTTGACTGCCTCTTTGTCATCATCGATTGTCACCTGGTATGTGCCAGGCCTGTTTGCACTCCGCAGGGTTGGGAGTTTAGGTGAAAAATCTGGCCACAAGCTGGGACCGGGCTTCCTCGCCACGTGCCATATCCCCTCCCATGGGCAGCACCTGTGCCTGTGGTTGGGGGTGTGGGGACACCACCATGTCCACCGGTACACCCTGCCATGTTGCAACATTGTGCAGGTCAAATGCTGCCACAATGATCCTGCACACTACTGGGGGTGCATAGAGTAGCTGCCCGCCAGAGCAGTCAAGGGAGCGGAAGCATGACTTGAGCACTCAGAATGTGTGCTCCACTATGGCCCTGGTTGCAATATGGGCTGCGTTGTATCTTACCTAGGGTGGTGTGGTGAGGTTCCGGATTGGCGTCATCATGTGGGTTCCTCAGAGGGTAGGCAATGTCCCCTGGAGAGGTGATAATGGTTGTGATTATTGCGGTTTGTGTATTTGTGTGTGTGTGTGACATGCATGCATGTGCACGGACATTTGTACTCACCTAGGAGCCATGTGTCACCATGCTGCCCAGCTTCCAGGGCCCGGATCAGGGCGGACATTCTGTATATGAAACTGTCATGGGTGGAGCCAGGGTAGTTTGCATAGACAGAGTGATGATTCCCTTTGCATCGCATACCACCTGTACATTGATGGAATGGCAGTGCTTGCGGTTTCGGTAGATTTGCTCAGTGCCCCTAGGTGGATGTAGGGCCACATGGGTGCAATCTATGGCACCGAGCACTTTGGGGAAATGTGTCACCCTGTACAAGTCCTGGACAACGGCCTGCCTTTCTGCGGGTGTTCTGGGCATGTATATGTTCCTGCGGACTGACGGGCGCGCTGTCATGATTGCCAATACCTGGAGTAGGCAGCGTGACTGCATGGCCTGTGAGACCCCCCCCCCACTATGGCAGTAGTCCGCTGAAAAGACCCAGTGGCCAAAAAATGCAGGACATTGAGCACCTTCTCCAAGGGGCTCAATGCTTGGGAGCAGAGGGTGGGGGATGTTAGGTCATCTTCCCACTCCCTGACCAGGTCTAGGATGATATGCGGTCGAAACCTATACCTGCCATAGACCTGGTCATCAGGCATCCCAAAAAGGCTTGTCCGTGGTGAAAAAATGCGTGCCCTGGCTATTCTCCTCCTCCTGCAGTATCCCACGATCAATGCTGCGACAAATGGGGCATTGATCAAAGCTGTATATACATGTTTGTTGTTTGCGCACACAATTTTATGATGTGCGCGGGAACGCTTCCGCCTGCCTTCGTGTGGCGGACGCATTGATGCCTGTGTGTGTCTTTTGCCGTGCGCGGGTTTCCCGTATTCGAATCCATGAAAACGGGTTGTTCGTGTGCGTGTAGGCATTCCGTGTAGTTCCCTGCAGTACCTCCCCAGTTACGCCTTCTTTTTCATGCGTTATTCCCAATTCCGCGTGTTACGCCCACTGTTCCGCCCACTTTTGTTCTGTGCGCTGCGCTATGTGCGCTTTTGCTGTGCGCAAAGCGCACGCCGTTTGATGACGTGTGTGCCCGCGTGCGCCATTCACGGATTTGGCACACAACCAGTGGGAAAGTAGCGCAGCGCCTTCCTTGAATCACACGCGCTTGCTTTCTCACGCTTGCGCCTCCTTGCGCCTGCTTGCGCTGGGATTTTCGGCCCACATTTGTTCCATGAATGGGCCCCAATGTGTTTTCCTCAAAGAGTTCTTCGTAGTTTGTTTTAAGTACTTCTTACAATCTGAGATGAATCAAAGCCAACATTAGGTTGGAGACCATGCCCTCTTCATCTATAAGTAGCATTTTCATTTGTTTAACACTCTGCGTAGTTCCATTGCAGCTTCTGTAGAAAGTTTGTAATAATCTAATTTGTTTTGGTGTTCTACTGGAAGGAGTAGTAATCGGTGTAAAGTGACACCGCCTATGTTGTAGGCAGCTAAACCTGTGGGGGCAGTTACAACAGCTGACAGTTTGTTGTTTGTCAATTGTTGAAGGAACTTGCTGATGATTTTGATTAAGAATGTTTTGCCTGAACCAGCTTCACCACTGACGTATATTAGTATAGGTTTGTAATTTTGGCAGGTACATTCTTTATTTTCATGTTGTACACCATATGCAATTTCTTTTGTTACTTCTTCAAAAATGGTGCGCTGCTCTTTGTTTAATTTTGACTGTAGTGCAGTTAAGTCTTCTGTATCTTCTTCATAGTGGCACATGGTGTTTTCTACTTCTGTCATAGCTAATTCTGCTTTATTTGCTATTAGTGGCTGTCCCAGTGGTTATTGGCTTCCTGTTACAGAAGGTTGACTACTGTCGGGAGTTCCCTTATCTAGTTGGGCCTGGAGTTCTTCTTCATGTTATTGTTCATTTTGCAACATTGTTTTGTACTGCACAAAGTTTACATTGGTGATAGTGCTTTCATTTGCTTTGAAAGCGTCTTCGTAGCAGTCATAGTTATCTAGTAACTCTTCTTCTTTTCTCTATGGTTTAAAAAGTTGTAGGAGGGACATGTAATATAGTTCTTTCTGTTGAGGAGTTTTTAATGACAATTTGATATGATTAATTAAACTTGGTTTGGTAAGTTTTACTAAGCTGCCTTCACAATCTGTCACTGTATATCTACCTTTGTTTTCATCAGGTTTTATATTATTTTTGTATGCAAAGTTTTGGGCTATGTGGTATAGACACATGTTTTCCAAAGTGGTCCTCCTGTTCGGTTGGTATGTGTCTAGTAAATTGTTTTTCAAAATGTCTTGGCTGTTTGGATTATTTTCGACTTTGGTTTCTATGTCATCATATGTTTTGAGAACTCTTTTTCTAGATTTAGCAGGACCAAGACATACTATATTTTCAGATTTTCCATACAAAGCAGTACCGGTTAAACGATCTGCAGCTTCGTAGGTGCCACATTCTCTATGAGATATCATTTTTATGCCTAAGCTGTACAATTTCTGAGATAGTGTTTTGTCTGATGATAGGTCATTCCAGAGCTCTGTTTTTTCTGCTTTTGTTAAGTATGCTGTAACATATCGTGCAACTGCAGTGGAATTGTCTGCAATGTACTGCACATCTATGTTTACATTCCATAAGTGGGCAATGATTTCATTGTAATCATTGATATATTTTGATTCTGCTGTTCTTTTTATTTAATACGTGTTCTTAAGTGTTTTACCTTTAACACTATGTCTAACTGAAGACATGAAGTTGTTCACTTCACCCGTTTCTGTAACTGGTCTAGGGAAACCAAACCGGCATTTGGTGTAGTATTTCCCTTTCTTTTTGTATTTGCGATGACAATATTGACCACATTTGTGTCTTTGAAATTGTACAATTTGAGCATGAAGTTCACTATTTGTCGTTTGTGAAGGGATTTCACAAGTGACATATTTTTGGATGAACTGCAAAACAGTTTTGCACTTTTCCGAGTGGAGGAACAGGTTTATTACAATTGAAGTGTAGCATATCAATGAAACGATGGTGGAAATATCTTGAAACATTAACAGGATCTAGAGATCAAAGTTCTCTGTTTATGTTTTTTTTGTTTTTGTTTGATATGCATAGGAAATCATGTAAATCTTCCCATGCATATTCTGCACAACTTAATGTAACATACCAAGTGGGTGGTCCAAGGTTTCTGATCATACAGCGTACATCTCCATGACATCGGAACCAGTATTCTTTTGTCTAACTTTATGTAAGTCGAAGAGTTGTTGCCAAATTTTTTTGTCTTTTGTTGGTACACCATTTACTAAGAGAATTCAAGATTATTCTATTGGACGTTGCACTCCTAGAGTGTGTACATTTTCTGTCAGATCTAATGGTAAATAAACTACTTTGCCATGAATGCCTTTCACCAATTCAGAGGGAGGTAATTTTGCTGTTTTTGGTTGAAGACGTATTATTGCATGAAATGGGTGTACTGTTTGAATTATGATGCTCTCATATAAATTGAGTTGTTGTAGGGGTTTTGGTAGTGGGCATAATTCTTAGCTATTTGTGATAGCACGTGAAGGAGTTTGGTTGTTGTCAAGTTTTGTAGTGCAGTAACTGCAAAGTATTAAAGGGTCAGTTATTTCGTATTTGTTTTCTGCTATAAGGTAGAGAGCTAATTCAAACCATTTAGAATCGTCATTGTCGTCTATTTTGTATATTATGTCTATAGTTATGTATTAGTTTTATAAAAAGTTCTGCGGCAACACACAAACACATGGTTTGGTATTTCAGCAGATGTACTTTTAAATTTTAGTATTTTTTTTTGTATGTGTGTAGTAGAAGGTTGCCATGTGTACAATTGTTGCTAGTTTGTTGTAAAGGTATTGCATTTTCTAAGTGGCTTTCACTTCCAAAATATTATTTCTGGATATGGTCAATTTCTTCAAGTAGTTCTTTGGCTGTACCATGTAGAAGATTGTTATTTAAATTGGCTAGTGCTAATGCAGGACTTTTAGCATAGTACAGTTTATAGACTAGATTTCTTATAGTTGGATGATGTGTTGATATCCTTTTGATATCCTGGAAGGTGCTTTTGCAAATTCATCCTGAAATGCAGGCTAACAAATGTCCTAGTAGCCGTGTGTATTTATGCACTGGACAGGCATCCATATTTTGCAGCACTTTCATTTTGATTTTGTCTTTTCCTTTCACATATTGATTGAGGAATTGGCATAAAGATTTGAAAGATTTTTTTGGGAATATTACACATTGACGTGCATGACCATTTGTATATTAGATGTTTTGGTCCAGTCAAATGGAAAGGTAATTCTGAGTTTTCAGGGGATATTTTTGTAAGCAGTATTTCTTGTCCCGTTATGGTATTATTAATTTTTTCATAACCTCATCCACTGCTATGTATAGGAATTTTGTTTGCTTTTGTTTTGTATGCTTCTTCATTAAAATATGGTTCTGTGTTTGTGTTGTGACTTCATTCACCTCCACAAATATTTAAGAAGTTATTTTTGTTGACATTCCGTTTATTGAGAAGTCTTTTTTGTAATGTACTAATTCGTTTTGTTAGTGTTTTCATCCTTTTTAACACTAAAATAAATAATGTTCTTTTGAGTAGGATTGCACTGTCTATCAAAGCTTCTAATATTAATTTTCTACGGTAGGTTTTAAGGGTTGTGTATGATTTCTCTCCTGTTTTTATAAGATTTTGAAGGACTCCTTGGCGGAACATTTTTGCTAAAATATTTTTTTTTGGTATGTTTACTTGCCATTATATCAAGATTTATAGGAGCAGTTTTATCAGTAGTGGTATCTGAATTCTTGATGGTCGTTTTTTCTTTCGTTTTACATTTTGATAGAGGAGGCAAACTTTCTGTACTTGAAGCATGTTTTGTTTTGCTAAATGACTGTATTAGCTGTTTTGTTTGAACTTCTTGTACAAATTGTGCTAGAGATGGATGCTTATTTTGGATACTTCTGTTTTCATTTGCTCTATTTCTACGTTGTTTTCTACGGACTTGCTTTTTGGTAGGCATTCTTTGGGGTCTGTTGAAAAAAATAAAGAAGGTAAGGGTTGGGTTGTTCTGCGATGCATGTGTGCTGTGTGCATGAGTGTCTGAGTATGCTGGTAGAGATGTATGTGATGGTGTGTGATTTTGTATAGGCTAGCTACAACTAGTTGTGAAGGTTATTCTTCTATTTGTGTGTTACTATACTGGAGTTCATATGACAGTAGAAAGTAAGCTACTGGTGAGGCGAAGCACAAATACTAAATCTAATGGTATAGAATTAAAACAGTTCTTTGTTCTGCAATACTAACATTCTAGAGGCTGAGTTATGTCATTTGTGCACCGAAAAACAGGGATTTGTGCGGCATTCTGCCTGCAAATCCATGTTTAACAAATGGGGATTTATGGACAGAATGGTGCACTCCTTTTTTTTGTTGGTGCACAAATACCATGAATCAACCACACAGTGTGTTTGAGTAACAGCAAGAATATTATGGTAGCATTGTGCTTACTTTTTTGTGTGGAAAGATTAGGTTTCTTCTGAGTTGTTGTTTGTACTTTGGATTCTGCTGCTTTTCAGGAGAGTGGTCTTCACTGTAATTGTAAAGAAAAGAAGTTAGTAATTTTGTGTGTATATAGTATGTAGTTTCCTTTGACTATGTGCAGTCTTTATATTTTATTTAAAATATGTTAGTTCAACATGCTATTCAAATGAGTAGAATAGAAAGTGTATGAAACATGCTTGGTTTCTTAATGATGTGTTATTTGATGTTAAGAGACAGAAGAAATAATGATAAACTTATTTTGCAATTTGTATAAAGTAAATGGCAGATACTGTATAGAAAAGCATTTAATGTATGCATTTGTGAATGTGTGGGTAATACATCAGAAGGATGTGATTTACAGGTAGTGGTGTTATAATTTTTTAGATAGCTGTGTGTGTAAAAATGTGTTTAGATAGCAGACAGGTTTGGAAGTTACAGTTGATTATAACAGATGGGAAAAATGACAGTAAGTTCATTTTATAGGTTATACAGATTAAATGACAGTTACTCTGTTTATAAGCATTCATAAGAGTTGTACTTGTACTGTGCAGAAAATATGCATACCTGTAGTTTGTATTCATCCATGTGGATATGCATTCAGCTGCAAGTGGAAATCTTGGAGACTTGTACAGTAGTTTTTGTAGTAGGTGATTTCCATTGATATGAGACTTGTACTCAGATTAATCTACAGTACATTTGAAGTGCTGAACTCTGATTATTCAATTAGATGTAGAGGTCTTGAATGTGATTGGTGGATGGTTGTGTGACTGTTTAGCTGTATCCAATGAGGGAATGGCACAGAGAGTGAAGTGGAAATGGTAGAAGGGCTGTCTAGGTTACGATATGTCCGCGGACATAACAGAAGTCTGCGGACACCGCATATTACATACAGGGATTTTGGGGTGGAGAGGCATGCAAATGAGAATGAGCAGAGGAATTGATTGGTCAGTAAAGTTTGTTGGGTGTGTTGTGTAAGAAGACAGTTTGTTAGAAGGTCTTTTTCCTGAGAGAAGAACAATTAGCTATGGCTTTATGTTTCAGAAAACAGATTGTCTGGATTTAGGGAGACTCATGGATACATTGGTTGGAGGTGCATGCACAATGCTGTGGAGTAGCTACAGATCTTGGATTCCCTCATGTGGATGTGCATTGACATGGAGTACGCGGAATGAAGTGGCTAGACTTGCTACCTCTCTGTGCTAGTTTGCAGACAGAGCATCATCCAGACATAATTATAATTCATTGCGGAGGGAACAGTTTGGGACATGTGTCAGGAATGTCAATTTGCGATGAAAGGAGGACTTGGAAAGGTCATGGATATGTTTCCAAATTCCCAAGTCATTTTTTCTCGTATTGCGCGGAGACAAATGTGGCAGTGTTCTTCTTCATTTGGTCCACAAATGGAGAAATCGAGGCGCAATATCAATAAGGCTGTTTGTGCCTTTCTAAGAGATGTTGGCATGTCCTCTGTTTACAATGAAAATATTATGTTTCGTGGCACAAACATTTTTGGTAGAGATGGAGTCAATCTTACTTATGCTGGTAATCAGATTTTTCTGAGAAATGTACAAAATGCATTGCGTCCTTTTGTGAAATTACAGCCAGCTTTTTTGCAGTAGGTGTTGATTTTTTTCAAATACAAAAAAATACCACAAAAGGCTCTTTTCAGAGCCACCACTTCCACCCAGAGAAAAGTGCAATAATTTTGATAGGGCAACACCCCAAAATTTTTGATGTTCGCGAACTGTCCGCGGACTTCTAAAAAAAAAATAAACTAAACAGGAGCCTGCTAAATGTATTTCCCACTTCTATTTTTTGACTGTGGATGGCAGCTCTGAAAAGAGGCTTAATTTTTTATTTTTGTTGTTTTGTATTTTTTTTGGTTTTTCACACACGACACACTAGGAGAGGAGGGGAAAGTAGGGTAAGCGGGGGACACCAACCACAGGGATAAGAAAGGGCGGGTCGAGAGAGGAAGATGTAGGATGGGCCTTACTTAGGTAGTGACCCGGGCTTCTCGTGCTCTGAGATCAGAGTCTCAAAAGCACTTCGAGAGTCGCAGTAGATACACAAAACTGTGACCCTCGAAAGGTAAGGGTCATCAGCATTGTGAATGGCCTGTGAGGCAGTCGGAGGGATGCGCTCTCCCACAGGAGTGTCTCTTGTGGTGAGAGGAGCGGCAACAAAGGATGAAGTCGAGGAACTCAACCTACTATGCCCGTTGCAAGGTACAACTTTATGAACGGCCCCACCGTGGAATGACTTTAGGTGTCGCTTCATAGTAGTTGTACCAAAGCTGTATGAACCAAGCCTCCCGTGACTCAGTACCATTTTGCACTTGTTGCAGGTGACTTTGTTCGCACGTGCTTCGGATACGTTACCATGAATGGTAAATAACCGCCACACCCAAGACTCACGGCGAGTGTTGGTAGTAGGAACTTCCACTACCTCATCCTTGTCATCCTCTTCATCCTCCTCTGCATCCTCACGCCTGTTCCCCTCTTCAGGCCCTTGGGGAGATGGTGGTGATGGAGGGGGTGAGGGTGGTGCTTAGGCAGATGTAGCACCAGGTGGCAGTAGAGGAGCAGTGGATGGCATCAGATTTCAGAAGAAAATCTGGACAATTGGCAGCAAAATGCACTGTGTTCTGTAAGGTAGCCAGAAACACAATGAGGATGAGCTCTGGGGTGTGGCCTTTTATAGGGTTGCTGGTGCGCAGGACAGGACGAACACCCCAAAAGTGCTCAAAAAATTCAAAAAAATATGTAGACAGTCAGGGTTATTGTCTGGGACATGTGCTATGGTGCATTTTCAGTATAAAATACTGCGGATTGCCCTGAAAAGATACTTTTAAAATGTTCAGGGACCCGGACAGTGTCCACAATTCAGGACACACGCTCAGCGTGGGTGTGGTCGCATGATGGCGTCGCGAACATGTCCGCAAATGGAAGAGGTGTTGGCAGGACATCAAATGCACGGGAACGGTTGTGCGCATGCGCGCAGATTTTCTACGGACACTGTTCGAGTCCTGAAATTAATTAAAAGTGTGACACAAGCGATGCAAACACTAATGGACAGGCGCAATGCTCGGAGAATTTACGGGTGTGGTGCGCATGTGCGTAGATGTTCTTTAGGCAGTATGGACAGTGTCCTCAGAACACCTACACTTTGGTTAATTGGACAACCCGGACACCGAGTGTGTTCTTAGAACAGTTTCAACTTGCCTGCGAACAGTACAGACAGGTATAGTGTTCTTACGACACCTCCATTTTCGTTTGATTCCGGACATTCCGGACACCCGCGCTGTCTGCGGACACCTCAAATGCTTTTAAAAAAAAAAAAGAAGAACTAAATTAGGACACATATAATAATTTTGCTTCATTATATATATATATATATATATGTAAAATTTACGAAAGAGAAGGGGAAGCAGAAACTGAGACAACCACAGGAGAATTGGGGGGTTCAAGAGGATTGATAGGAGGTGAAGAAGGGATGGAAGTCTCATCAAAACGTTTTTGTTCATGGAGAGGCTTTGGGGATAATTGACTGGGATATGGAGAGGGGGGGCAGGTACATGTGGGACAATGGTATCTAATTTTTTCTTTCAAGTGATCCTCCACAAAGTTTTTTAAATTGTTGAAATTTGCCATGAGCATGTCCATTTTTTCTTCCATGTGCTGGATAGACTTCTCCAATATATCTTTTGGTGTACTATTTTCAATGTTTGTATGGTCTGTACAAAAAAAAAAAGATGTATATGTTAAGTGTATATAAAGTAATACTTATTAATTGTTTTTTATAGAGACGTGTCTGCCATTAGGTTCACTATCTTTAGACATTTCCTCACATGGGATATTCTCCTCAAGCCACACCAAAGTACTGGACATTTCTGTGAGAAAAGAAAATTATGTCACTTTTTTTGTATTTAATACAGACATTTTACACATATATAATAACAATAAAGTTCACTTACTAGCTTCTGGTAAGTTGTGTTCTTACTGGTTTGTAGCTCTGCTGTTGCTCCTAGTTGCGCAGTTTCTGTGAGGCAATTAGTTTGGAAGCCTATCTTTCTTCTTTTGGTATATTCCATTTTAGTACATATTGTATTTAAATGAATGTTTGATGTGTTACATATATAGGTTATACTTCTTATTTATTACTACATATAATGTGTATGTGTGCTGGTTTGTGAACTTGTGCAGTGTTCATATGGAATGATATAACAATTTAAGATACCCCCTGACTTTTTGGGTACTGTTGCTGTTGTCCGCGTCTGTCCGCAGACATACGAATTGTCCGCGGACATCAAATTCAGTAGCAGGGGTACAGTATGTTCTATGTTGCATGTATATAAAATCAGGGATATTATGGTTAAGTTGTGCTACTAAAAACCTATGAAATTCAGTAAAAAAACTTTATTAAAGGGATGTTATGGTTAAGTTGTGCTACTAAAAACCTATGAAATTCAGTAAAAAAACTTTGCTAACGAGATGTTACGGTTCCAAGTAAAACCGAAAAACCCCTGAAATTCGCCAGTTATGTTTACGATTTAAAGAAATAACCAAAGAAGAGGTTCCCTCCAGGAGATTTGTGTTCTATGTTTTCTTTAAGTGGGTCTGAACATTTAAGCAGTGGACATTGGAACTACATGTTCTTTCTCAAGAACTATGCCTTGTAGTCTGCATCTAGAATGAAAGGGGATTAGTGAGACATCCAGTTTTCCTTAGTTGGTCTGAAAGTGTAAAGGACGGAAAAATAGGTTTAGACACCGGACAGTGGATAGCTTACTTTCTGGGCATCCTGACAGGTCCTTAGTTTTTTTTGTTAAGGTAGGGCAACCCCTCATAGTAAATAGGGAAAGATAGATGTTTACTTTACTTTTGTGGTTATAAACAAAAGTATATGCCAATCAATTGACCACAAGATTCGCCAGACTGGTACTTCTGCACCCTCCCCTGACCATGGCCACAACAATATAGTTAGACATTGTTACAAGCACTCACATTACACCATCATGAAACATGACTCACCCCACTTGCTGTTACTACTGCCCACAAACATTCAAACTGTAAGCAGACTCTGCAATCCGCTTTCCATGTGGGGCTTGATTACAGGACCTAGATGGCATATGCGGTCCACGAACAGTCACAGATTCCCACAGACTTCATCAAATAGGGCAGCCCTTCTACTCTTTTTACATTTATCTCTGTAATACTCCCTGATTGGCTACTTTCCAGCAGTCGCACATGCATCCACCAATCTCATCCCAAAACTCTACATCTAACGCTCCTACTCACTTTACCTGGTCAGATGTACCTTTCAACTCTCACAGGGCATTTCTCCTGTGATTCACAGTCTCCTCTATCACACACTACTGTTAACCATCTTACATATTTCCATTTGCAGATGCAAGAAATCTATATCTAATAAGACATTCTACTGGTATACTTTCATTTTTATAAGTCCTTTTTTTAACCACCCATATATATATTCAGTAAAAAAAACTTTGTTAAAGGGACGTTATGGTTAAGTTGTGCTACTATTAACCTATGAAATTCAGTAAAAAAAACGTTGCTAAAGGGACATTACGGTTCCAAGTAAAACCGAAAACCCCTGAAATTCACCAGTTATGGTAAGTTAAACAACCATAACTCGCGCCTCCACTGTGCACTGCTAAGACTAACACCCAGGACATCAAAGAAGACATCACAAATGTTTGCATTAGTAATATTACTAGCTGTTCTGTATGAAGGTTTTCTATACATTTCTTTAGTGGTGGGTGACTACATGGCTTGCCTTTCTTTTTATGTCCCCTATCGTTTCTATGATGTCAGAGTGAGTGGTTCTATAGATGTGGTGGGTTTGGGCAAATATGGCATTGAAGCGGAAGTGTTATGTTGAATAAACATGTCATGAGTTGGGCCCTGGGTGCTATGTGTTGCAGACTTATAACCCAGGTGCTAAGTTTTTAGCGGCGCCGTAAAAGGCTGCGGCGCCGTTAAACACCTAGTGCCTAATTACGAGGTCTCTTTGCGGGAGCCGACCTTAACGGCTGGTTTTACCAGCCATTAAAGTAGGGACCTGCAAAGGGACCTTGGTGCTAATTATGGTACCGCAATTTGCGGTACCGTAATTAGAGCCTTCCCCATTCCCATTGAACCCTATGGGGCAAAAATGGGAATGGGGAAGGGCCATGGCGGCATGGGGAATTACCGCCCCCCAACCTCGGAATGGGGTGGTAATTCCCCATTCCGCCATGGCGGACTCCGGCATGGGCCATGGTGCTAATAGCACCATGGTTTAGCGCCGGAGTCCTAATGAGGCCCTATCAGTGTTAGTGAATAAGAGAGTGGTGGTGTTATTGAACAAGGATGAATATTGTTCTGTGGTGAGAAACATAGCAGTTGCTATAAAGGTGTGATATACTGTACACATTGAGGATTGTGTGGTTGTAATTGTAAAGTGGTGATTAAGAGTGGTTTTGAATGGTATGAGTGTGAAATTTGCTGGATCTGATTTCAGCAATGAATGATGATAAGGTTATGCAAGGAAAAATAAATGAAATTGTACTACAGAAGGTTTATGAGAGAAAGTGTTTCTGTTAGTTAATAAGGTACTGGCGGTCTATTGAATAATTAGGAATGTTCAGATGAGATTGAAAATACTGTAACTGGTGAACGAAAAGAGTAAGAGTGTAATGCAATACTGATGCGTGGATCACAGTACGTTAGGCTGATACATAGTGAAATTACGTTATTTTAAAGACATACATGCTATAATTGTAAAAGAAAGTTAGTTTGCATCTATGGTAAAGTTGAAGTAGTTTCAGTAGCATCGTTTTTATTTATTATGGTAGGAGCATTTATTGGAAAGAGGAGTAAATAGAGTTTGGTTATGTGTGGGGCACTCAAGTACGTTAACTATGTTATTACTATATGGGATCTTATAGCACTGGGTGGAAAGGACTAGTCCTTTATATGTAAGGAAAAGTGTTGCCTTTAGAATTGCCTCTTTTTAGTAGCAATTTATTGAAAGGCAAAGAATGCATTATTGCATTAGGATTTCAACCATCTCCCTGTGTTTTTGAAGTAAGGAACATGGACATGCAAAATATTTTAGGAACTGTTTTAAGTGGCACTTGTTGTAATGAGGTGTACTATTGTGTCACTATATGGAATGTGGTAGCGCTTTAAAACACTTTGGCCCTCATTACAAGTAAGGCATTAAGGGGTTAACGGCGCCGTAAAGAGCGTCAGCGCCGTTAAACCCTTAACGCCTGATTCACACTTTAACGCCTGCTTTTTGCAGGCGTTAAAGTCCAAGGCGCTAAGCGACCTTGGTGCTAATTACGGCACCGTAATTTACGGTACCGTAATTAGCGCTTTCCCCATCCCCATTATGCCCTATGGGGCGAAAATGGGAATGGGGAAGGGCAAATGGTGAATGGGGAATTACCGCCCCACTCACCTTGGAATGGGGCGGTAATTCCGCCATCCACCATGGCGGAATCCGTCATGGACCATGGTGCTAACAGCACCATGGTCCACCGCCTGACTTGTAATGAGGGCCTTTAACTTTACCTGTATAAGTTGGGAAAGTTGATGGGTTTTAGTAATGCCTGTATTTTACTGTTTTGGTAAAAAACATACGTGCGTGAGCCGCACTAACGTTTTTACATGGAAACAATCAGAAATTACCCATACATGATTTGATTAATTGTAGAACTAAATATTTTGTCTATATTGTTATTTATGTATGTAACATATTGAGGGCCTCATCACGAGTTGGGCTGTAACGCTAATAGCCCTACCGCAAACCCCCCCCGGCGCTATTATCGCCAGATCATGGGTTTGGTGGAAGGGTTATTGCCCATTCCCCATTGGGCCCATTCGGGAATTCCTCATTCCCCATTGGGCCCAATGGGGAAAATTTGCGCTATTACCGCCGGCAGATTTCCTGCCAGCGGTAATCGTGCCAAAAATCGGCAAATTCGCCACAGATTTCCTCCCAGCTCAGAGCTGGGGAGAAATCCGCCAAAGCTATGATCTGGTGGACCCTTAAATGCGGCGGTAATAGTGCTACTGCCACATTTAAGGGTTACCGCCAGACTCGTGATGAGGCCCTGTATGTGGATTCTACTAATGGAGAAATATGATTTTGCATCAGAGAGCATCAGAATATGTCACTAATACCTGAGAAAAGACTGCCCCTTCAAGAGCATTGGTCACTGGAGCACCAGATAGACAATAAGGATCAAATGACATTCATTGGGGTGAAACACATCCACACAAGTGACGATGGGGAGACCGTGAATTGATTTTGAGACAGGAAGAGACACAACCTATTTGCACACATAGGAGTACTACACTTGACCTCAACAAGGACAATTAATGACAGATATTTCTGTAAACCATACAGAGGAAGATGGTGATTTCTTGGCTGTTGATATCATGATGTTGAATCGAGCTAACATTTACATGTATATCTATTGCAGAGCTCTGTATAACTACGCATATGTCCATCTTCCCATTGCTTGGACATTCTGCTTTATAATATGAATAACCACATTCCTGATTTGGACTAAGTAGCTCACGTTTCCTTGATATGTGTGTAATGTTTAAACTTCTCACACAATATGTTTATTGTGTCAAATATGGAACGCCAAAACTACCCTAAGCACAATAGCATTACTGGTTTGAACTAAGCAGCCTATGTTCCTTGGTTTATGTTTAATGGTTGAATTACTGGCACAACATTCTTATTGTGTTAAATATGGAACTCTAAAATTAACATATGCATTATCATATTACTGACTTGGACTAAGCAGCCTACGTTCCTTGGCATATGTATAATGTTTTGAACTACTGGCTCAACAACAGTACCATTGGTTGACCGGTGGTGAGGCTTAATCCCATTATCTAGCTATGAAATCGCATTAGGATGTTCTGTGATGTAATGATCATCATAACGACTATTGCATGGGTTAATAAACCTCATGTGTGCCCGAATGCATCACCACTAGGCGGGATATGGGCACGTGTGCCCCTTTTTTTATAAGCCTACGTGAGGGACTTTACAATAATTGGTATAGCTTAGATGACATGGGGGTGTAATATTAATCAACAACTAATCAGTGCATGCACCTTATCTCTGATTGAACCCATTATGATGCTTTTGGACCCATTATGGTACTTTGTATTGCATACAAATATCTCA
Organism: Ambystoma mexicanum; assembly: GCF_040938575.1. Classification (NCBI taxonomy): domain Eukaryota; kingdom Metazoa; phylum Chordata; class Amphibia; order Caudata; family Ambystomatidae; genus Ambystoma; species Ambystoma mexicanum. Next base: position 1,169,393,058 of record NC_090922.1, read on the forward strand.
TTTTAGCCAGGCTAAACTTACCTCCCTTGTACATTGGTATCAGCTAATAATCGGTTTGATTACTATCATTAATATCATTCAAACAGTGATCTTTTCAGATGTGTTTATTGTAAGGATGACCCATAACATAATTAGATTTTCCCACATGGAGCTAGGTGAATGTCTGTGATTCATTATGGCCACATTGTTAACAATGCAATGATGACATGACACATGACGTCACTGCGCTGCATCACATCATGAACATGACTCTATTTTAGTGATTCACAAGATAGCGGCCACATTCCTACACCAGGATGCCGGCGCCTTTTGTGAAACAGTTTTCATCCAGAAATTGGTAGGTTTGAGGGAGTTCTTATCAATCCTATGGCTATGTAATGCTTATTCTGAAGTATCAATGACCATTAATGGTATGAATGATGCACTTTTACTTTTGTGTTTTTAGGCCGGTACCCAGCTATTATTATATAGCATTGAGGATAATCATCAGTAGGAACCAAGGTGACCACTTTAAAGAATAATATTTGTTACTCAACAGTTACTCTCTACTCTACTAATATACAACACATCTCCACTTGAATTGCCAAACTCTATTTTCAGACTTAATATTATTGTGTACACTATGAGCCAGTTTACCAATGAGTTATTCTTTATTTTTCCAAGCAAGGATAATTTTAATTGGGGAAACGGATGACAGACTGAGAATAAATTGAACTACAACTATTATAAGCCTTAAGAATACCAAACAGGATGTGCTAGTGAGACAAGGTACAAAAACACCTCAAGTAATCAATCATTAGCTGATATCAATGACTGATAACATCAAGATGGAAGTAACTTAATACTAACAGTAATCCTTTAATTATAGGCACAAATACGGATATTGGTTATCTGGGATTACACATTGATTGAGTGTAAAATGTTAGATTTTGGACATTTGTAAAATAATGAAACCATGCAGTAGATAGGTAAATTATTTATGATATGACTATGGTTAGTTTATTGTACGAGTACTACTAAGGTTAACAGCAACCTTATTCATGACACTAGTTGGTATAGTCCTCTTTACATGCCTTAACCATTTTTGCTCAAATACATATCATGAACCATACGTCTATGCAGGGGAGCATCATGGGTTGTAGGCACCCGTACATGTCTTCAATTTCTAATGAGTGTTCATTGAGAAATGTGCCATTGTATACATCTTATGAGATGTCCTATATGATTTTGGTTAAAAATTGACACTAGGCTATTAGATTTCCCTTTGTCTGTTTCTGACAATTGTGTATCATTGTTTCTATTCTCTTTTGATTCCCTATCATTAGGAGGTTATGAATTAAGTGGAATTCTCAGTCAAATTGTTCCTATATTTCTATTTTTTACATGGATGTAGGATCGGAAAGAACAACTTGACTTATGTCGCAATCTGTTGTACAGAAATCTTGGCTTGTGAATTTATACAAATCTTACAAAAAAATGTTTCTTTGTTTAAATTGTTTGTATGTAGAGATAAGGGATTCAGTTTACCTGGACAAAGCCTTCCTAGCGATACCAAATCTTGTATTTTTCCATTCAAATTTTATTCTATGGTGAGATAAGGGATCTAACTTACCTGGAAACGAACCTTCTTGGACAAACATTAGCACATGCTCTAAGGAGTTAATGTTGGTACACCACTTAGATTTTGTTGTTGTTAGTACGAAGAGCTGTTGATTTATAAATATAATTAACAATGCACCCTAATTAAACAATTGCGCATCTCCAGTCTGGTTATTGTTAGATTGATTACTTATACAGGTTGGTTTTTGGTGTTACAGTCACCGAGCTATCGATGATGCGGGTTCTATGCTAATTAGATCACATACATGAACACTGATTTTATTAAGGTTTCATTTTCATGTTTAAGTTTAGGAGAGCACAGCATCCCATTATTTAAACACTTGTCCTTTGCCCCCACTTTTGTTTCTAGAATAAATCAGGATTGCACCTGGAAGGAGCAGTTGGAGAACGTGAGCCTGACTGTAAGCTGGTACAGTGGTGCCATTGGCAAATTTGCCAGAGAACATGGGTGTTGGGCTTTGGGTGTGGCTCTAGAGGCAAACAAGGCTCACGCGTGGCAGGTAGCCCACTATGGTGCCGAGTTGTGGTACTGGTCTAAGCTATAGCTCACTTGTTAGCTATAGAAAATACATTCCTGAAGAACTTAAGGGGCCTACTTAGTTCTGCAGCAAATCGTCAGATCAGCCTTGAACTAGACTTACAGCCAATCAGGGCAAAACCTGTTTCTATTGAGCAAGGCTGTTGACCAACGGGAACTCACTTAAGTAGCGAGAGGCAGGAGGGGATTTAATAGAGGCCTTGCCATGGCCCCGATTTCTAAAGAATGTACTCCAAGAACTTGGGCTTCATGACTATTGGTCTGACTTGAATACTATTGGTGGTGACTCTAAGACTAAAGTTCGGTGTGCACTCATGGTCACAAGTGAAGCTGAAATTGGTAGGAAATTGTTGATTTTGACACATTTTTAAAGATATTGTTTCTAGTAGCAGAATGAGGGCTATGAAAATTATTTGGATTATTGCATCCAAAGCAGAAGGGGATCTCTCTTTACCAAAGTCCACCTTGGTATACTTCCTCTCGCCGCTCTCAGGTGGAACCCTAATGAAAAAAATGGTACCCCAACTTGTCCTTTCTGCCCAGATAGTGTGGAGGATACGGACCATTTTCCATTGCCCTGTCCTAAATATGATGATCTAAGAAAAGGATCCTTAAAACTTCTTTTTATTTTGCACTTAGTTAACACTACCACTGAGGCTATAATATTGTGCTTAGCAGCTAAAGATCAACTTGCAACTTTTGCAACAAGGTGGTATGAAAAAGATCTAAATATCTGATATAGTCTAGTCTACTAGGCTGGACCCCAGGGGCATGATAGTATCTACATGAACCGACTTTTGTACGCTGACCAAATGTGTCATATGCTCTAACTGTATGAATTCTATTGTCGTATGGTATTTTTTCTGGGTTTTGTAATCCAGAATGCACCCTATGCACATTGTCCCTTTTGTAATTGCACTGATGACTACTGTCTGCTAAATACACAGTGATTGCTCCCAGATGAGTGAAACCCATCTGAAGTCTGCTCATGTATCTTTGCACATCTATGTGATTTAACTTTTTATCTTATAGTGATTTTATGGGCGAAAATATTTTGGAACTTGTTCATGTGTTGTTCCAGATCTTTGTGATTTTATTTGATCCCATAATGATATTAATACTGTGTTTTTTGGCACATTTTTATGTGTTTGATTTTATGGCATGAATGAAATGAAAATTCAAGAATGATGGCTTTCAATGGCTAAATATATTTTTCATATATAATGTTTTGTTGTGCAAATACTGATTGGGCCAATCTTGTGTTCAGAATGGAGTCCATCATAGGGTTTGTGAGCAGCAGATTGTTAATGAGCATGGGATGGTATAAAGAACACGATGGATTGCGAATCCACTACTGCATGTGTCAGCTTGATTAGTCATTTTCAGAAAGGAATTTGAATTAATTCTGGGGTTTAAAGCTGCTGTTTTTGACCAACTACTGTCTATCCAATGCAGTCTCCACCTGGTTAAAGCCACCCCATGATTCAACTGCACATACCCTACCCAATGTATTCTGGTTGCGAATGTTCCCAGAAATCAGTCCTCTTTCCAGTAAAGTTATAGAATATTACCACATATATCTCCAGCCCCCAACACCCAGTTTTCACAAATATATCAGTCTTCAATATCTGTGCATTGTGCCACTATGTTTGCATTACATAATTAAGAAATGTAAATGTTCACCTTGCTCCTATGTCCCCAGATGCTGAAGCTACTTTTATATCTGTATAACACACTATCATCTGGCTCTAGTATATGTCTCTTCAATCATCATAACATCAACCGTCTGATGCTTTAAATATGCAATCAACTGCGGGCATATGGTTGAGTATTGAATGTAATGTATATGGACAACACCAACGTTCTCCTGGTGCAATTTTGCCTACCCCTTTTAGTAAACCGTCAGACTAATGGAAGGTACAATAAGAATAAAACATATACATGCCTCTCTGGGGAGACATATACAAAAACAATGCAGATGCTCACTGCAATAAATCAATATAAAGGCAAAATGATCTGCAAGTCACTAGTGTTCCAGTTCGGTGTTACACATATTCAAAATGTGATCAAGGTACAAGAGCTTATGCCCTCCGAAACGATGTACACGTTCATGTTATAAAGTCAGCCTACAAACTAGGGATCCCCATTTGGGCTGAAGTGATGTTACTTACATCAGAAAGACCTGTTATAATGAACTGATTCCCAATGGCATTGGCACAGAATATGTACCACCATGGCACATTTCCCTTATTACTGAGACAATATAATGACCATTTTGGAGGGAGGGTGACCCACAACCAAATAACCTCAGAGAACACCTTGGAGAATAGAACAGGTCTTCGTAGACATTAAGAGACATTCAGCAAGAGCCATTGTAACATGTAATCACAGTGAGCAAGCTGAACCGGTTTTACTCAGTCTGCAGGGAGTTTATTCAGACTTTTCTTAGATGGTCAGGGTAATAGAACATGATCATAAGGGTCTTTGGGGTGTTAGGGTCAGTTGGTGTAGTAGAATATTCATCAATTTGGCCTTGCGGTATATAATCAGCTGTGAGGGAAACGTAAAACAGATGACACAGGGAAACCAACACATTAATATTGTATATCAGGACAAGTGTTGTACCTGTGTGTCATTCTTACTAGTCCTTAAAGATCTATTCTCAGGAATACACTGAGGCCCAATCAATAGTGATTTAGTTTTATGTGTATTTTCAGTTTGTATTTCACAAGATAGGTATGTTCTCATAAGACATTGACCAACATGACAGCTCTGTTTTATTTAAGCTGTGCCCTGCATAGCTGCCTTTAAACTGGATTGAACAATGAGGAAACATCACCAATTTCAGCAGTTTCTGAAGTGAATGTGCACCTGACTGAAGAGATCAACTACAGTGACACCAATACATCTGGGCTCAGATTCAGATCCCAACAATCTGTTTGTGTGCAGGAAGCAAAGACCTCGAATAAGCAGGAAATCAGTTTGGTTACAGTTGCAACTGTATAAGCCAAGCCATTGTGTGCAGAGGGTGGTTAGGGCATGATAGAATTTTATTGGTTAGGATCCTTTGGTAGGAGGTAACCAGAGTTTTCTTGGATAATCTCGAGGAAGAAGCTGGGGAGAGACATCTTGACACAGCTCGAAGAAGGACTGGGTTGATAGCTGGGGATACCTGATTCCTAGAGCAGATTCAACTTGGTTGCAGAGACTGGGATTTCCAGTCAACAAGTCCCAGTTTGAGTGACAGCAAATGCTTGTCCTTGCTGGGTGAACGCCTCCAGAAGGCGACCAGCCAAAGGAGTTACATGCTGAGCAAGCCTGGTAATTATCTCGCTGAAGTGTGGGGGCTGAGTGTGTGCGAAAATATTCAGTCAGTGTAGGAAAGGAGATTCCTGTGCTTTACCCACGTGTTTAATGTTGCAAATTGAATTCTTGTTCCCCGCCACTCTCTTCTCAGTGTATCACAAATAATGCTGTTACTGTGCTTTTTCATTTATTTCTGTAAAAGAGTGAGATCGTGTTTAAATGCAACTTTTATAATGCACAAAAATATCTGAAAGCAGACGGGTGGTGTGTTTTATTTTCTCTTTCCTTTGTGCATTCACCAATACAGTGCTGATGATGTGGGGAGATGTTTAGACAGTGCAATTGTCATTTTTAAGGTAGTTAAAAATAGGATTTGGCTGCAGCTGTGTGCACAATGTCATTCAGTATGAGCAATTATAACTAACTGTGTGTGTTGTAGTCTGCCGGAGGTCTATGAGTCGGCAGAAAGGGAGGCCCTGGACATAGCTCACCAGAAGTAAATACGTTGGTGATAAATACCGCATGATAGCTCGCTGCCATAGATAAGACAGCGAGAAATTGCCCATGGTGGCACACTAAAAATGAAAATGTGGTGTTCCTGAAATGCAAGCCTGAGGTCTCTCTAGTGATTACACGAAAAATCTAAACAAAAATAAGGGGTTCCGAATATTGGGGCCACAAATAAAACAAAGGAATTATGCTCACCAAAAATACCACCAACGACGCATACCAACCACACATGTCTGTGTACTGCAATAATGCATATCCACTGTATTATTATTATGCATAACCCAATCTGAATACAAGGAGTGATTGTTGCTAAATTATTTTTCGTCGGTAAGAAAATACCGCCAGGCCCCAAATCTACACAAAATACCCAACATATTTATGGTGCGTTGCAGGCCGGGAAAGTGATCACAGAGCACCTACTGGGCGTGGCAAGTGTGTCTCACACTGCCATCTGTACATTAAAGAGAGCCCATTTCATAATAGCAGTGTGTTACTAAAAACGAATTTCAGAATGTCACAAAGGGAAACCACATTCTCAAACCTAGTACAATATTTAGAGGCAAAGTTGTTTGCACATGGGACGTGGTCGTCGAACAGTACCTTAGAATGGCATGACCGCATTCAGGGTGAGGTGCAGAAAGAAAAACTAGACAATATTTTTGCAGAAGGCAGCATAATTCAGGTCTGCCTTACAAGATTTTTGAATGCAGCCGATAAAAGTGCAGAGGAAGACTGTTTAATACGGCTATGCGCCAAAATATGATTTATTTTGAATAGGTCCCTGCGAATGCAGGAAAATGATACCCAGCTAATTAACAGGTTAAAGACTGAATTAGATGGGGCAAGTAAAAATCAGGAAATGTTAAGAGCAGAATTGGATGTATGCCAGAAAGACATGCAATTAAAATGCAGAGATTTTGATGCTCAGTTGTCCAAAAGCAAGAAACAATTTGAGGATAGTGAGCAAGAATTGGTACACTTAAAAGCATTACTGGACCGCATTAGACAGGATAAAGATGAGATTGTTTCAGAAATGCAGATTTTACAAAAAGAACATTTTGAAAAAGAAAGTGATCTCCAAGGTGCAGAGCAAGAAATGGTTAAAATGATTCAAGAAAAAGACAAGAGAAACAAAGAATTCAATGAATGCCAAATGCAAATGTGCGACATGCAGGAGGTATTAAATAAAATGAGTGATGAAAACAAATATATGCAAAATGAAGCATGCAGGCTCCTTAAAAAGTGCAAAGACTTAGAACAACAAATGTGCATTCCCAGGTCCCAGGAGAGGCGGCAGGGTTCTACATTCAATGGAGTGGAGGTGAATTCTAGTTCTGCCCAAAGAGCTAGTGCTCCAGTGACTGGGCCGGTGACAGCGCCCTTGGGGGATTTGATACTCCCATTGGGGGCAGCCACCGATCCCAAACGCCTGAAACCAGGATTGAATCACAAAGTAGTGCAATTCCATGCATTGCAACAAGTAGCCCCATAAAAATAATGAAATCCATTAAAGCCCTTATCAAACCATTTAAAAAGGGAGGTGAATGCTGCATTGAGGATCACTTAGAAGCGGTTCATGACATTTTTAAAGCACTCCAGATACCTAAGGAACAGTACAGACAATATTTTCATTTAACTTTAGATGCCCCGACGGCCAGCATCATAAGGGGATTAAATGAACAGCAGAATATGACATGGGTGGAGTTTGAAAAAGAAATTAGGCGTCATTTTTCTCCTTTTCAGTCATTGCAGGAGGCAAAGAAAGTCGCTTACACAATCACTGCTGGGCCTAATACATCCTCTCGCCAATTTTTACAAGACTTAAAAAGAGCATTTTCTCGCTTTGATGTATCTTTTGACCCAAATTCCAATGAGTTTAAAACTGCATACTTCTATGGGCTACAGAAAGACATCATATCCCAATTGGTCCGTGAATTTGACCGTGACAAGTCCCTTGAATGGATTGTACATCAAAGTACAAAACTATATGAGGAACTCTATTGTCATGGTAGAGAAAGTGATAAAATGAAAGATACTAGACCTAAATCTAAAGTACCCTCAGCCACAGTAATGGAAATCAGGTCAGCCAAAATGTCCATTGAGTCTGCTCAAAGCCCAGGTAAAAATAATGTGACACCTGAACAAAAGGGTAATCAACAAAGATCGCCCTTTCCTGTACCAATGCTCCAATCACATGATCCTAGTAATAGGGAGAGCTACATCAGCCCTAGGTATTTAGGGGACAGACCCCGGGCAGGATATCGGCCTGATATGTCAGGTGTGAACAATAACCAGAGACAAAATCAAGATCAAAGAAATGATGGTCCCTACCAGACATTGGGGACACAGAGCAGATTTGATCCCAACACCATGATATATGGTAATCAGGATAGACCCCGATATGTGGATCGATTTACTGATAATGGGAATCAACATAGGGGCCAGTACCCACAATCTGAGAGACAGGACATGAGGCAGAACATGAACTACAATCCACGTCAGTACAATGATTCCCCACCAGGGGACTATAATGAAAGGATGGGTGCACCCGCTCCCCTCCACAAATGAATCAAGAGTTCAGAAACCATCCCAACAGACATCAATCACCTGAGAGGTATCAGAATAGATAAATCAGGGGGAAAACAACCAATATCGACCTAGGCCACAGAACTAGGATTCTAGAGAGTTGGAAAGGTTCCAGTGCCTTGAGGCCCAAGTGAAAATGTTAGCTGAGCAAATAGGAAAGCTCTATACAGCGCAAAAACAGCCATCCAAGGAGGGGGCTGATGGCCATAGCAATGACCGGGGGGCGACTGAAAAGTGACTAAATACTCAAGATACATGCGGTGCCAAAAAGACAGATTGCCCTGATGTAATTTCGCATAATGACTCTGAGATGTCTAATTATTTAAAAGTGGAAACGCCAGTAAATGAACATGTAACAGAAAGTGCAAACACTTCTAAAATAGAGGTACGGTTTAACCTAGAGCTAGATCAAACATTGAAGGTTTGTGCAAATGAAAAAGAAACACCTGAAATTCCAAAAGAACAAAGGGACAGATTTAAGAAAAATGACTCATGCATGGGGAATACCAGTGAACAGGGAGTAAGTGGGGATGCTATAGCTCCTTCCCTGGACAGTCAAAATGGTGAACAAACACAGACAGAAAAAGGGAATACTCAAAAGGAGGGTACAAATCAATCACCTGAAGAATTCTTTGAGCCGAGTATTTTTGAAGAGGCTGAAAGGGCTGGTACCACACTAAATTATCACAAATGCACAGAATTAAATAATGACAAATTACTAAATGATGTTGTTACACATGTTCAGTTGGAAGGTTGTAATGTGGTCCCTGATGATACCCAGATGGATGGGCGAACAGCGGCCACACTCCAAAAAACCTCTGATCATGGAGAAATGAATAAAGTCTCTCGCGCAGAAATGGGTAAAAAGGAGGGAAAAATGTCTTTCCATTTACCAATGTGCTAAACCAAAAGTGAAAAAGGCCTGAGAAAGGTGAGCCCTGAAATCAGTAAGAATTCACACTTCTTATGTGTATTAGAGGAAGTTGAGGACAGATATTATGCACCCATCACTGTAGAAGAAAAATGCCAAACATTTGCTATGATTGACACTGGCGCACAGGCCACAATTATGTCCAAGGATCTGGTAAAGAGTATCAATGAAGGGAGACCGCCACAGAATCAGATCACAGTGAAGGAAAATCAAGGTCCAGTGCATAACTTTAATGGGGAGGAGGTGCCCATCATAGGTGTAACTGAGGTTGACATAAAAATAGGAAAACACAGAATGAATCAAGAGGTATTGATCACATCTATTTGTGAAATTCCATTTCTGATGGGGACAGATTGCCTGAAAAGATTGTCTCCTCTCATAGATGGGGTGAATGGAGTGCTGTAACCAAGAAACCATTGAGACCTAATAAACTAAAATCACAAAACAGCAACATAAATGAATGTCACACCGTTGCCAAAACAAATGATGCTGTGGAGGTATATCTCCAGAACAGTTGCATACCTAGTGTCACTGTTATATTAATGTGTCAAGACAAAATGTAGAGCGACAATGAAGGACTACCTGTACAAATATACTTGGACCCAAGGAAAAATTGGCAGACTGCCATAGATGAGCACATATTACGGTTTTATTTAAAAGATAACACAATCAAACAGAATATTGCTCCTAAAACAGATTCAGAAAAACACATTACCACTCTTGATGAAATACACATGGAAGATGAGCAACCATGGGTTCATGTTGGTATAAATGACTGTTTTAAAACAGTAAAAGCCACTTTAGCGCTTGAACAGGAGAGGAGCTTCATTAATGAGAAATTGTTGCAAAAATAATGGAGAGGGAGGAAATCCCGAAATTTAGGATTAAAAACCAATATGTTTCTGGGTTGGACAGTCCAGACTTTGAAAACCGAATTGCAGGCAGATGCATGCTTAAAATTAGCATTGGGCAGAAAACAATTTACCATAATGTATGGATAGTGAGTGGAGCACACAATTACTTTTACATGGGCAATGACATCATGCACAGAATGTGTATGGTGTTAGATTTCCTTAATCAAAAAATATGGTCACGCCTAGGTGGGCCGGCACCTGAATTTGAAGACAAAAGAAGGGCTTATCATTGTGCACAACTGGTTCCTTATGCAATCGAATTACAAATGAGGAAAGATACTATTATTCCTGCATTTACAAAACAGTTTGCAATAACACTGAAATGCAAAAATGGACAGCAGATGAAAGACTCTGATGCATTTGTATGCCTGAATGAATCCATAAAACAGCAAGGCCTGGATTATGAATACATTCCATTGGTAGATATTGGTGAAGGATCTGTAAAAATTATGGTAAATAATAAAGGTTGTCAGGATATTAATTTAGAGGAAAACTCCCCATTAGGAATGGCCATACAAAAATCACATTATACGGCAGATTTAAATAACATGGTGATTGGAAATATCCCTAAAAAGTATGTAGTTGCCAAGGGTGAGTTGCCAGAACACCTGGACTCTCAGCCCAAAGGAATATTTAAAATTCATTCTGTGTATCCTTATGATTCAAATGAGACAGTGTGCTGCCATCAAGAGTATTGCATAACATTTAATTTAAATGAAAATGAAACAGAAAATCAGCCCATTGAAGTGGAAGCTGATATGCCAAAATATTTAAAAGTGGCAGCTTTACAAAAAGACACAGCCACACAGTTAGAGGAAAGCGCCGAGATTCCCTTACCAGAAGATTTTCCAGAAATGTCCAAAATGGTAGAAGAGCAGATCTCCTTAGCGGATGCATGTGACAGCGATGATGATCAAAACAATCTGAGGGAGATATTTATGGAGTTTAAGGATGTATTTGCAAAAGATGCTTATGATTGCGGTTTATTTGATTTACATGTGGCCACACTACCAGAAGGGTGTAGCAGAAGTCCAGTATTTGTACGCCAGTAAAGACTACCGCTGGCATGTTTAGAACCATTAGCAGAGATTATAAAGAATTTGGAAGCTCGGGGAATCATCAGGCCCATTCACAGCACATCCAATACACCCATATTAGGTGTGTTAAAGCCAAATGGTCAATGGCGGCTATGTGCAGACCTGAAGGAGTTAAATAAAAGAGTGCCAGTATCCAGATGGCCACTGCCATTCATTGATCAGGGCCTAGCTCAGGTACATGGTTCAAAAGTGTTTACCACATTCGATTTCACCTCTGGTTATTGGTGCGTGCCATTGGCAGAGGAGATACAGAATTTATTTTCCTTTACATTTGACAGGACTCAATACGCCTGGCTTAGAGCTCCGTTCGGGTACACCAATAGTGGGAGTGAATTTGGCATATTTTTGAGAAAGGCCATGCCAGATGCAGCGGAAAGAGGAACAATAGTTTATGTGGATGATGTCCTGATAAAAAATGAAAGCCTGAAAAGCCATTTTGATGAATTAAGACATGTGGTTGGCCAATTGCAGAAAGCAGGCGCCAAAGTGTCCTTATAAAAAGCACAATGATGCAAGAACAAAAGTGAACTTTCTAGGCCATGAAGTGACTGAACATGGGCTAAATCCACAAAAGAAGAACATAGAGGCCATACAAAAACTAAAGGACCCTAAAAATGTGAAAAAGGTAAAAAGTTTATTAGGGATGACAGGCTATAACAGAAAGTTCATTGAACATTATGCTGAAATTACTCAACCATTGACTAAACTGCTTAAACTGAATACACCCTGGATATGGGAAAAAGTGCAGTCTGAGGCAGTAGCTAAATTGAAGGAATGTCTTGTAAAGGCACCATGTTTAGCATATCCCATAAAGGGTAGGGATTTCTTTGTAGAAATAGGGTTCTCTGAACATTGTATGTCAGCAGTGTTATCACAAAAACATGATGTGAATCACAAAACTATTGCATATGCAAGTAAAGCATTTTCCCAAGTTGAAATGAAATTCAATGAATGTGAAAAGGCCCTATTAACCACTGTGTGGGCGCTACAACATTTCCGCCCTATTGTTCAGGGAGAAAAAGTGATTATTGAAAAAAATCATCAACCTTTGCAGTTTTTAGAGAGTAAAGGAATTAGGTCAGGTAATCTAGCGCAGTCCAGAATCACTTCATGGACGCTGGCATTACAAGGTTTTCCTGTAGAAGTGAGATATGGACAAAATAAAAAGAGCCCAATTGCTCAAGGGTTAGCTGACTTTCATGACTGTGCAGCTGAACAAGTATCAAACGAAATGGAAGCGGAACCTAGTTTGCAGGAATTTGAACAATCACCACACAAAGCTTTTGATGAAAAAACATGCAAGGATCTGCCAACTGTATATGTGGATGTTTGTGCTTTTCACATTGAAAATGGCAGTAATAAACAATTAGTGTCAGGAATAGGGAATGTCTGGTTGAAATGTGAAGGCGTCCCCAGTGTAGGGATGAGGATTGGAGCTAGAAGCAGTCAAGTGGCGGAATTGGCGGCCATTTATAAAGCAATTGCTACTGCAGTTGATAATAAATTCAGTGAAATTGTCCTGGTGACTGATTCTGACTATGCATGAAATAGCTTTGTGGAGTATTTACCTGGCTGGAAAGCGAGAGGCATGGTTACATACAACAAAAAGCCACTTAAACATGGGAAAATGAAACAAGCCATAGACAAATTGGTGTCAGAAAATGATTTGACAATATACTGGAGAAAAATTTGTGGGCATTTAAAAACACCGGGAGAGGATAAGGAGGGAAATGATAAGGCAGACCACCTGGCTAAAATTGGGGCTGTGATGGGAGAATTGCTAACTATAGATGATTTACTGGGTGGAATACAAATTGATGCAGTAACACGTTCTAAAACACCAAAGGAGACAGAGCAACCAGTGGTACAGTGGGGTCATGATATGCCAGACCAAGATTTGATTGAGGCACAAAAGAATGATCGAATTTTGGGAATCTATTATAAACATTTGATAGATCCTGAACAAAACCCTTTAACAGAAAATGATTGTATGGGAAAAGAAGAGTTGAGGGTGCTATTAAAGAATAAAAAACGAGTTAGACTGCAGGATGGACTAATGATTAGAGAGTCCATAACAGGACAAATACAGTGGGTGGTACCCCTTTCATTCAGCGGGCTAATGCTACAACATGCACATAATGCAATAACTGCAGGCCACAGAGGTTCACAAAACATTGGAAATACTAAAAGATTATGCTTACTGGCCACATATGTCCCAAGATGTGGAATTATATACTAGAGGGTGTCTAGTATGCGCCCAATTTAAACCTGCTTCACCAATGCATAGAGCCCCATTGATGAAAAGAGGCCTAACTCTCCCATGGTCAGATTTGCAAATAGACTATGTATGCCCTTTAAAAAGGTTGAGCAGAGGAAACCGTTACATTTTAAGTGTGATATGTTTGATGTCGAAGTGGATTGAATGTATTCCTGCACCAGATTTTAGTGCGCAAACAGCAGCCACATTGCTGGTGAACCATGTGTTCTCAAGGTTTGGGTTGCCACAAAGAATTGAGTCAGACAGAGGAAGTCATTTCACAAGTACTCTAATGAGTAAGGTATGGCACATACTGGGTGTGAAAAGGAAACTACATATCGCATATCGGGCAGCCTCTTCAGGTGGAGTTGAACGGAGCAATAGGTCTGTTGTGGATATTTTAAAGAAATTTGTGGCAGAAGCAGGTTCCAGCTGGGATTTACGTCTACCTTTAGTTTTAATGGTAATCAGATCAACTCCTGCCAAAGCAACAGGTGTTAGCCCCCATGAGGTCTTGACAAGTAGGAAAATGGTGTTACCACAACACCTGCTATACAGAACACATGAGCAGACACTTGTGAGTGCATCCACAGTTCATGAGTACATTGATGAACTGAGGAAGCATTTGCAACATGCATTTGCTTTTGTACAGAGAAATCTGGAAAGGGCTGCTGACAGTGCTAAGATATACTATGATAAAAGAACATCAGTGAGAGAATACAGTGTAGGGGATCAGGTGTACAAGTTTCATTTTGGAAAAAGTAAACAGAAAAATTCTAAATTTCTAACAGCCTGGCAGGGGCCATTTCGAATTATAGATAAGATCTCTCCTGTAGTTTATAAAATTTTGAAGAATGAAGGTGAAACAGTGATAGAGCAGTTTGTCCATGTAAAAGAGATCAAGCCATGCCATCCCAGACACGAGATCAGGCAGCTTGAGCATGTAGAAACAGAAAGCCCTGGGGCTACTGCTCACTGATGCACACAATACAACAGAAAGTCCCTTGAACACAAAAAGATAAAATAAATGGGTACAGTCAGGAGGCAGTGACAGAGAAGTTAAAAAGTTGATTATTATAATGGCACATAAACACTGTAATATATGTAAATATATATAAAATGTAAAAATAAATGAATAAATAAAAAATATATATAATGGAAGCTTATGGGGTCGGTGTGCAGAATGAATTGTATTAACCCTTTAAGTGCCAAGGACGAGGTATCTCGTCCTTGGAAGTGCACACGCAGTGCCAAGGACGAGATAGCTCGTCCTTTTTGGCACCTTGTTTTGAGCGATCCCTGCAAAGCAGGGATCGCTCAAAACTGTAATCCAACCCCCGGGCTATGCGAGGGGGAGGTCCCCCCTCACTGCCCGGGGGTTGGATTTCCTTCAGTTTCACGCCGACGTGCGTTACGCACGTCGGCGTGAAACGGAAAGTATTTCCAACGCAGCAGCCATTTTCGGCTGCTGCGTTGGAGAGAGAAGGTGAGTGCCCTTCTTGTTCCGCCTCGATCTCCGGCTGTATTTCAAGCCGGAGATCGAGGCGGGTACCGTTGGAAAGGGGAGATTCTCCCCTTTCCAACGGTACCCATTGTGTGACTTTGCTGCCCGCGGATCGGGCGCAGGGCGCCTCGATCCGCGGGCAGCAACGTCACGGATCAAACGAAGATCCTTTTGTGACGCGTGGGGGAGGGGGGGCTGCTTACTAGGTAAGCGGCCCCCTTCCCCCGTGGCCCCAAAGCATGGGGCCACAGCGCCAGGTACCCCTGGGGGCAGATGATCACTGCCCCCGGGGGTGGGGGAAAAAAAAAAAAAAAAAAAAAAAATCGAGGGAAGGAGGGAGGTGGGAGGGGGTTTTGGGCCCTGGGGCCCACTGGGCCACCAGCGATTGACCTAAAAGTGGTGTCCCTGGAAAGGGGACTTTCTCCCCTTTCCAGGGACACCACTCATATGCCGCATTGCTGGTCACGGATCAGCGCAGAGCGCTGATCCGTGACCAGCAACCCACTGAACCACCATGGATCTGTTTGCGAGTTGGGGGGGAGGGGGGCTGCTTCAGGTAAGCAGCCCTCTCCCCCCCCCCCCGGCCCCCAAAGCATGGGGACACATGAAAATGTACCCTGGGGGCAGATGGCTGGCCATCTGCCCCCAGGGAAATATATATAAAAAAAATAATAATAATCTGAGGGATGGGGGGAGGTGGGAGGGGGTTTGGGGTCCTGGGGCCCACTAGGCCACCAGGGATTGAACAGAAAGTGGTGTCCCTGGAAAGGGGACTTTCTCCCCTTTCCAAGGACACCACATATGAGGCATTGCTGGTCACGGATCGGCGCAGAGCGCTCGATCCGTGACCAGCAACCCACTAGACCACCATGGATCTCTTTGTGAGGTGGGGGGTGGGAAGGGGGCTGCTTCAAGTAAGCAGCCCTCTCCCCCCTCCCGACCCCAAAGCATGGGGGCACGTGTATGTGAAGCCTGGGGCAGATGGCTGACCATCTGCCCCAAGGGAATGTAAAATAAAAAACAATAATGAAATGATGGGAAACAGGGTTGGGGGAAGGGGTGGGGGCCACTAGCCACCATGGATTATTTACTGAATGAAAGGGAGGGGGTGTCCCCCCATAGGGGCGGGTGCCCCCCCAACCAAAGTAGAAAGGGGGCACCCCTTGTAACCCTCCCTGGGGGCAGATATCTGTTCCTAGGGAGGGCCATCTGACCCCAGGGAGGGATGCATGAGGTGGGGCCCCCCCTATCTGCCCCCAGGGAGGGTTGCATGAGGTGGGGCCCTCCATTTGGGGTGGGGGGGGGTTGAGGGCCACCCCCCGTTGCGGTACATCATGCGCTGCCAATTTAGGGTGGCCCTCAGCCCCCCCTAAAAAGCAGCCTGTGGTTTTGTAATTTTTTTTTTGTTTACCCAACTTTGCTTGGTGCAGATGGCCACATTAGTGTGGCTATCTGCCCCCAGGGTGCCCAAACCCTACTGCCCCATCTATTGGGGGTCCAGCCCCACCTTTTGGGGTGGCCCTCTCCCCCCTCACCCCAAATGGAGGTGGGGTGTACCTCACGCAGCCGTTTGGAGGAGGCCCAGGGAGGCCTGCATGAGGTGTGTCCCCCAGCCATTGGGGGTGGGGTGGGGGGGGCACCCCAAAAGCTGGGGCAGGACCCCCAATAGATGAGACAGTAAGGTTTGGGCACCCTGGGGGCAGATAGCCACACTAATGGGCCCATCTGCACCAAGCCAAGTTGGGTAAACAAAAAAAAATATACAAAAAAACAGGCTGCTTTTTAGGGGGGGCTGAGGGCCACCCTAAATTGGCAGCGCATGATGTACCGCAACGGGGGGTGGCCCTCAACCCCCCCCCACCCCAAATGGAGGGCCCCACCTCATGCAACCCTCCCTGGGCGCAGATAGGGGGGGCCTCACCTCATGCATCCCTCCCTGGGGTCAGATGCCCCTTCCTAGGAGCAGATATCTGCCCCCAGGGAGGGTTGCATGAGGTGGGGCCCTCCATTTGGGGTGGGGGGGGGTTGAGGGCCACCCCCCGTTGCGGTACATCATGCGCTGCCAATTTAGGGTGGCCCTCAGCCCCCCCTAAAAAGCAGCCTGTGGTTTTGTAATTTTTTTTTTGTTTACCCAACTTTGCTTGGTGCAGATGGCCACATTAGTGTGGCTATCTGCCCCCAGGGTGCCCAAACCCTACTGCCCCATCTATTGGGGGTCCAGCCCCACCTTTTGGGGTGGCCCTCTCCCCCCTCACCCCAAATGGAGGTGGGGTGTACCTCACGCAGCCGTTTGGAGGAGGCCCAGGGAGGCCTGCATGAGGTGTGTCCCCCAGCCATTGGGGGTGGGGTGGGGGGGGGGCACCCCAAAAGGTGGGGCAGGACCCCCAATAGATGGGGCAGTAGGGTTTGGGCACCCTGGGGGCAGATAGCCACACTAATGGGCCCATCTGCACCAAGCCAAGTTGGGTAAACAAAAAAAAATATACAAAATCACAGGCTGCTTTTTAGGGGGGGCTGAGGGCCACCCTGAATTGGCAGCGCATGATGTACCGCAACGGGGGGTGGCCCTCAACCCCCCCACCCCAAATGGAGGGCCCCACCTCATGCAACCCTCCCTGGGCGCAGATAGGGGGGGCCTCACCTCATGCATCCCTCCCTGGGGTCAGATGCCCCTTCCTAGGAGCAGATATCTGCCCCCAAGGAGGGTTGCATGAGGTGGGGCCCTCCATTTGGGGTGGGGGGGGGGTTGAGGGCCACCCCCCGTTGCGGTACATCATGCGCTGCCAATTTAGGGTGGCCCTCAGCCCCCCTAAAAAGCAGCCTGTGGTTTTGTATATTTTTTTTTGTTTACCCAACTTTGATTGGTGCAGATGGCCACATTAGTGTGGCTATCTGCCCCCAGGGTGCCCAAACCCTACTGCCCCATCTATTGGGGGTCCTGCCCCACCTTTTGGGGTGGCCCTCTCCCCCCTCACCCCAAATGGAGGTGGGGTGTACCTCACGCAGCCGTTTGGAGGAGGCCCAGGGAGGCCTGCATGAGGTGTGTCCCCCAGCCATTGGGGGTGGGGTGGGGGGGGGCACCCCAAAAGGTGGGGCAGGACCCCCAATAGATGGGGCAGTAGGGTTTGGGCACCCTGGGGGCAGATAGCCACACTAATGGGCCCATCTGCACCAAGCCAAGTTGGGTAAACAAAAAAAAATATACAAAATCACAGGCTGCTTTTTAGGGGGGGCTGAGGGCCACCCTGAATTGGCAGCGCATGATGTACCGCAACGGGGGGTGGCCCTCAACCCCCCCCACCCCAAATGGAGGGCCCCACCTCATGCAACCCTCCCTGGGCGCAGATAGGGGGGGCCTCACCTCATGCATCCCTCCCTGGGGTCAGATGCCCCTTCCTAGGAGCAGATATCTGCCCCCAGGGAGGGTTGCATGAGGTGGGGCCCTCCATTTGGGGTGGGGGGGGGTTGAGGGCCACCCCCCGTTGCGGTACATCATGCGCTGCCAATTTAGGGTGGCCCTCAGCCCCCCCTAAAAAGCAGCCTGTGGTTTTGTATATTTTTTTTTGTTTACCCAACTTTGCTTGGTGCAGATGGCCACATTAGTGTGGCTATCTGCCCCCAGGGTGCCCAAACCCTACTGCCCCATCTATTGGGGGTCCTGCCCCACCTTTTGGGGTGGCCCTCTCCCCCCTCACCCCAAATGGAGGTGGGGTGTACCTCACGCAGCCGTTTGGAGGAGGCCCAGGGAGGCCTGCATGAGGTGTGTCCCCCAGCCATTGGGGGTGGGGTGGGGGGGGCACCCCAAAAGGTGGGGCAGGACCCCCAATAGATGGGGCAGTAGGGTTTGGGCACCCTGGGGGCAGATAGCCACACTAATGGGCCCATCTGCACCAAGCCAAGTTGGGTAAACAAAAAAAAATATACAAAATCACAGGCTGCTTTTTAGGGGGGGCTGAGGGCCACCCTGAATTGGCAGCGCATGATGTACCGCAACGGGGGGTGGCCCTCAACCCCCCCCCACCCCAAATGGAGGGCCCCACCTCATGCAACCCTCCCTGGGCGCAGATAGGGGGGGCCTCACCTCATGCATCCCTCCCTGGGGTCAGATGCCCCTTCCTAGGAGCAGATATCTGCCCCCAGGGAGGGTTGCATGAGGTGGGGCCCTCCATTTGGGGTGGGGGGGGGTTGAGGGCCACCCCCCGTTGCGGTACATCATGCGCTGCCAATTTAGGGTGGCCCTCAGCCCCCCCTAAAAAGCAGCCTGTGGTTTTGTATATTTTTTTTTTGTTTACCCAACTTTGCTTGGTGCAGATGGCCACATTAGTGTGGCTATCTGCCCCCAGGGTGCCCAAACCCTACTGCCCCATCTATTGGGGGTCCTGCCCCACCTTTTGGGGTGGCCCTCTCCCCCCTCACTCCAAATGGAGGTGGGGTGTACCTCACGCAGCCGTTTGGAGGAGGCCCAGGGAGGCCTGCATGAGGTGTGTCCCCCAGCCATTGGGGGTGGGGTGGGGGGGGGCACCCCAAAAGGTGGGGCAGGACCCCCAATAGATGGGGCAGTAGGGTTTGGGCACCCTGGGGGCAGATAGCCACACTAATGGGCCCATCTGCACCAAGCCAAGTTGGGTAAACAAAAAAAAATATACAAAATCACAGGCTGCTTTTTAGGGGGGGCTGAGGGCCACCCTGAATTGGCAGCGCATGATGTACCGCAACGGGGGGTGGCCCTCAACCCCCCCCCACCCCAAATGGAGGGCCCCACCTCATGCAACCCTCCCTGGGCGCAGATAGGGGGGGCCTCACCTCATGCATCCCTCCCTGGGGTCAGATGCCCCTTCCTAGGAGCAGATATCTGCCCCCAGGGAGGGTTGCATGAGGTGGGGCCCTCCATTTGGGGTGGGGGGGGTTGAGGGCCACCCCCCGTTGCGGTACATCATGCGCTGCCAATTTAGGGTGGCCCTCAGCCCCCCCTAAAAAGCAGCCTGTGGTTTTGTATATTTTTTTTTGTTTACCCAACTTTGCTTGGTGCAGATGGCCACATTAGTGTGGCTATCTGCCCCCAGGGTGCCCAAACCCTACTGCCCCATCTATTGGGGGTCCTGCCCCACCTTTTGGGGTGGCCCTCTCCCCCCTCACCCCAAATGGAGGTGGGGTGTACCTCACGCAGCCGTTTGGAGGAGGCCCAGGGAGGCCTGCATGAGGTGTGTCCCCCAGCCATTGGGGGTGGGGTGGGGGGGGGCACCCCAAAAGGTCGGGCAGGACCCCCAATAGATGGGGCAGTAGGGTTTGGGCACCCTGGGGGCAGATAGCCACACTAATGGGCCCATCTGCACCAAGCCAAGTTGGGTAAACAAAAAAAAATATACAAAATCACAGGCTGCTTTTTAGGGGGGGCTGAGGGCCACCCTGAATTGGCAGCGCATGATGTACCGCAACGGGGGGTGGCCCTCAACCCCCCCCCCACCCCAAATGGAGGGCCCCACCTCATGCAACCCTCCCTGGGCGCAGATAGGGGGGCCTCACCTCATGCATCCCTCCCTGGGGTCAGATGCCCCTTCCTAGGAGCAGATATCTGCCCCCAGGGAGGGTTGCATGAGATGGGGCCCTCCATTTGGGGTGGGGGGGGGGTTGAGGGCCACCCCCCGTTGCGGTACATCATGCGCTGCCAATTTAGGGTGGCCCTCAGCCCCCCCTAAAAAGCAGCCTGTGGTTTTGTATATTTTGTTTTTGTTTACCCAACTTTGCTTGGTGCAGATGGCCACATTAGTGTGGCTATCTGCCCCCAGGGTGCCCAAACCCTACTGCCCCATCTATTGGGGGTCCTGCCCCACCTTTTGGGGTGGCCCTCTCCCCCCTCACCCCAAATGGAGGTGGGGTGTACCTCACGCAGCCGTTTGGAGGAGGCCCAGGGAGGCCTGCATGAGGTGTGTCCCCCAGCCATTTGGGGTGAGGGGGGAGAGGGCCCCCAAAAATGGTGGGTCAGGCCCCCCCAGTGGGTGGGGCAGTAAGGTTTGGGCACCCCGGCGCCAGATTGGCACACCAATGTGACCCTCTGCACCAAGGGGAGTTGGGTTACCAAAGGAAAAAAATGAAAATGGTGGTACGCTTTTTAGGGGGGGCGGTGGGGCACCCCAATGGGTCAGGGAATTTTCTAATGGGATGGGGCGTTGACCCCCCCCCCACCCGCAATGGAGTGGGTGCCAAGTCATGCAGCCCTTCCTGGGACCAGATATCTGCTCCTAGGAACGGACGCCTCAGCCCAGGGAGGAGTGCAGGACAACCCCCCCCCCCTATCTGCCCCCGGGGAGGGCTACATTTTGCTGGTGTGACCATAGGTAACACATGTTCTTTGTTTTGTTTACAGCTTTTTCTACCCGAGCAGCTGCAACGTTATGTGAGTACTGTTTTTTATTATTCTATGGTTAGGGCCCACTGTCAGTGGGGTGGGTGAGACTGGGGCTGGATTGTTGGTGGTGTGGGTGGGAATGGCCCGTCTGGGCAGATCACCTCCAACTGTCCTGGAGTTGCGGCTTGGCTGCATTACAGCTTTTCCCTTCGGGGAGGTATTGGCACACTGCCGTGACTCCTTGGTGGGGAGAAGCTGTAACGCAGGGCAGCCAGGGCTCCAGCAAAGTCGGCGGTAATATCCCTGGCCTTGGGCACCCTTCTCCCATGTGGGTCTTTGCTGGTGGTTCTGGGTATTACATTCTGGGCCGATTTGCGTAAGTCAGACCT
This sequence comes from Ambystoma mexicanum, assembly GCF_040938575.1. Classification (NCBI taxonomy): domain Eukaryota; kingdom Metazoa; phylum Chordata; class Amphibia; order Caudata; family Ambystomatidae; genus Ambystoma; species Ambystoma mexicanum. The sequence goes on from NC_090922.1 coordinate 1,169,415,056, forward strand.
CTGTGGATTCCCACGGGTGTCCTCTTTTGGGAAATGCATGGGGTTCCCTGTTTCCCTTGCTGGCTGCGACACCCTAGGCCCAAATCTGTAGGTTGCCCACATGAACAAAATGGGCAGTGGCGAATGGCTTGGGGTTCCCAGTTGGTTACCCTTTTCCTTTTGCGCCCCCGGTAGGTGCACCCACACATGTGAGGTACCGTTTTCATCGGGACACATGTGGGAACGCGGGACGGTAGGCCATGTGTTGTGGGGGGCGCGTTTCGATGGGTGCGGCGAGCGAAATGTGCGGAAAAAGCGTTTTTTTCCCCACATTTCCGAATTTGCAGGGCTGTCTGGGTAAAAAAATCTGGGGCGATGGGCGCAAATCACACCTCTGCGGATTCCCACGGGTGTCCTCTTTTCGAAAATGCATGGGGTTCCCTGTTTTCCTCGGTGGCTTGGACACCCGAGGCCCATATCTGTAAGTTGCGCCGGTCGGCAGAATGGACAACAGACTTGGGGTTACTTGTGTTTTAGGCTTTCCCCTTGGCGGCCAGGTAGGTGCACCCACACATGTGAGGTACCGTTTTCATCGGGACACCTGTGGGAACGCGGGACGGTAGGCCATGTGTTGTGGGGGGCGTGTTTCGATGGGTGCGGCGAGTGAAATGTGCGGAAAAAGCGTTTTTTCCCCCACATTTCCGACTTTGCAGGGCTGTCTGGGTAAAAAAATCTGGGGCGATGGGCGCAAATCACACCTCTGCGGATTCCCACGGGTGTCCTCTTTTCGAAAATGCATGGGGTTCCCTGTTTTCCTCGGTGGCTTGGACACCCGAGGCCCATATCTGTAAGTTGCGCCGGTCGGCAGAATGTCGGAGATTTCCCTCTGACAACAGACTTGGGGTTACTTGTGTTTTAGGCTTTACCCTTGGCGGCCAGGTAGGTGCACCCACACATGTGAGGTACCGTTTTCATCGGGACACCTGTGGGAACGCGGGACGGTAGGCCATGTGTTGTGGGGGGCGCGTTTCGATGGGTGCGGCGAGCGAAATGTGCGGAAAAAGCGTTTTTTTCCCCACATTTCCGACTTTGCAGGGCTGTCTGGGTAAAAAAATCTGGGGCGATGGGCGCAAATCACACCTCTGCGGATTCCCACGGGTGTCCTCTTTTCGAAAATGCATGGGGTTCCCTGTTTTCCTCGGTGGCTTGGACACCCGAGGCCCATATCTGTAAGTTGCGCCGGTCGGCAGAATGGACAACAGACTTGGGGTTACTTGTGTTTTAGGCTTTCCCCTTGGCGGCCAGGTAGGTGCACCCACACATGTGAGGTACCGTTTTCATCGGGACACCTGTGGGAACGCGGGACGGTAGGCCATGTGTTGTGGGGGGCGTGTTTCGATGGGTGCGGCGAGTGAAATGTGCGGAAAAAGCGTTTTTTCCCCCACATTTCCGACTTTGCAGGGCTGTCTGGGTAAAAAAATCTGGGGCGATGGGCGCAAATCACACCTCTGCGGATTCCCACGGGTGTCCTCTTTTCGAAAATGCATGGGGTTCCCTGTTTTCCTCGGTGGCTTGGACACCCGAGGCCCATATCTGTAAGTTGCGCCGGTCGGCAGAATGTCGGAGATTTCCCTCTGACAACAGACTTGGGGTTACTTGTGTTTTAGGCTTTCCCCTTGGCGGCCAGGTAGGTGCACCCACACATGTGAGGTACCGTTTTCATCGGGACACCTGTGGGAACGCGGGACGGTAGGCCATGTGTTGTGGGGGGCGCGTTTCGATGGGTGCGGCGAGCGAAATGTGCGGAAAAAGCGTTTTTTCCCCCACATTTCCGACTTTGCAGGGCTGTCTGGGTAAAAAAATCTGGGGCGATGGGCGCAAATCACACCTCTGCGGATTCCCACGGGTGTCCTCTTTTCGAAAATGCATGGGGTTCCCTGTTTTCCTCGGTGGCTTGGACACCCGAGGCCCATATCTGTAAGTTGCGCCGGTCGGCAGAATGGACAACAGACTTGGGGTTACTTGTGTTTTAGGCTTTCCCCTTGGCGGCCAGGTAGGTGCACCCACACATGTGAGGTACCGTTTTCATCGTGACACCTGTGGGAACGCGGGACGGTAGGCCATGTGTTGTGGGGGGCGTGTTTCGATGGGTGCGGCGAGCGAAATGTGCGGAAAAAGCGTTTTTTTCCCCACATTTCCGACTTTGCAGGGCTGTCTGGGTAAAAAAATCTGGGGCGATGGGCGCAAATCACACCTCTGCGGATTCCCACGGGTGTCCTCTTTTCGAAAATGCATGGGGTTCCCTGTTTTCCTCGCTGGCTTGGACACCCGAGGCCCATATCTGTAAGTTGCGCCGGTCGGCAGAATGTCGGAGATTTCCCTCTGACAACAGACTTGGGGTTACTTGTGTTTTAGGCTTTCCCCTTGGCGGCCAGGTAGGTGCACCCACAGATGTGAGGTACCGTTTTCATCGGGACACCTGTGGGAACGCGGGACGGTAGGCCATGTGTTGTGGGGGGCGTGTTTCGATGGGTGCGGCGAGCGAAATGTGCGGAAAAAGCGTCTTTTTCCCCACATTTCCGACTTTGCAGGGCTGTCTGGGTAAAAAAATCTGGGGCGATGGGCGCAAATCACACCTCTGCGGATTCCCACGGGTGTCCTCTTTTCGAAAATGCATGGGGTTCCCTGTTTTCCTCGGTGGCTTGGACACCCGAGGCCCATATCTGTAAGTTGCGCCGGTCGGCAGAATGGACAACAGACTTGGGGTTACTTGTGTTTTAGGCTTTCCCCTTGGCGGCCAGGTAGGTGCACCCACACATGTGAGGTACCGTTTTCATCGGGACACCTGTGGGAACGCGGGACGGTAGGCCATGTGTTGTGGGGGGCGTGTTTCGATGGGTGCGGCGAGCGAAATGTGCGGAAAAAGCGTTTTTTTCCCCACATTTCCGACTTTGCAGGGCTGTCTGGGTAAAAAAATCTGGGGCGATGGGCGCAAATCACACCTCTGCGGATTCCCACGGGTGTCCTCTTTTCGAAAATGCATGGGGTTCCCTGTTTTCCTCGGTGGCTTGGACACCCGAGGCCCATATCTGTAAGTTGCGCCGGTCGGCAGAATGTCTGAGATTTCCCTCTGACAACAGACTTGGGGTTACTTGTGTTTTAGGCTTTCCCCTTGGCGGCCAGGTAGGTGCACCCACACATGTGAGGTACCGTTTTCATCGGGACACCTGTGGGAACGCGGGACGGTAGGCCATGTGTTGTGGGGGGCGTGTTTCGATGGGTGCGGCGAGCGAAATGTGCGGAAAAAGCGTTTTTTTCCCCACATTTCCGACTTTGCAGGGCTGTCTGGGTAAAAAAATCTGGGGCGATGGGCGCAAATCACACCTCTGCGGATTCCCACGGGTGTCCTCTTTTCAAAAATGCATGGGGTTCCCTGTTTTCCTCGGTGGCTTGGACACCCGAGGCCCATATCTGTAAGTTGCGCCGGTCGGCAGAATGGACAACAGACTTGGGGTTACTTGTGTTTTAGGCTTTCCCCTTGGCGGCCAGGTAGGTGCACCCACACATGTGAGGTACCGTTTTCATCGGGACACCTGTGGGAACGCGGGACGGTAGGCCATGTGTTGTGGGGGGCGTGTTTCGATGGGTGCGGCGAGCGAAATGTGCGGAAAAAGCGTTTTTTTCCCCACATTTCCGACTTTGCAGGGCTGTCTGGGTAAAAAAATCTGGGGCGATGGGCGCAAATCACACCTCTGCGGATTCCCACGGGTGTCCTCTTTTCGAAAATGCATGGGGTTCCCTGTTTTCCTCGGTGGCTTGGACACCCGAGGCCCATATCTGTAAGTTGCGCCGGTCGGCAGAATGTCTGAGATTTCCCTCTGACAACAGACTTGGGGTTACTTGTGTTTTAGGCTTTCCCCTTGGCGGCCAGGTAGGTGCACCCACACATGTGAGGTACCATTTTCATCGGGACACCTGTGGGAACGCGGGACGGTAGGCCATGTGTTGTGGGGGGCGTGTTTCGATGGGTGCGGCGAGCGAAATGTGCGGAAAAAGCGTTTTTTTCCCCACATTTCCGACTTTGCAGGGCTGTCTGGGTAAAAAAATCTGGGGCGATGGGCGCAAATCACACCTCTGCGGATTCCCACGGGTGTCCTCTTTTCAAAAATGCATGGGGTTCCCTGTTTTCCTCGGTGGCTTGGACACCCGAGGCCCATATCTGTAAGTTGCGCCGGTCGGCAGAATGTCGGAGATTTCCCTCTGACAACAGACTTGGGGTTACTTGTGTTTTAGGCTTTCCCCTTGGCGGCCAGGTAGGTGCACCCACACATGTGAGGTACCGTTTTCATCGGGACACCTGTGGGAACGCGGGACGGTAGGCCATGTGTTGTGGGGGGCGCGTTTCGATGGGTGCGGCGAGCGAAATGTGCGGAAAAAGCGTTTTTTCCCCCACATTTCCGACTTTGCAGGGCTGTCTGGGTAAAAAAATCTGGGGCGATGGGCGCAAATCACACCTCTGCGGATTCCCACGGGTGTCCTCTTTTCGAAAATGCATGGGGTTCCCTGTTTTCCTCGGTGGCTTGGACACCCGAGGCCCATATCTGTAAGTTGCGCCGGTCGGCAGAATGGACAACAGACTTGGGGTTACTTGTGTTTTAGGCTTTCCCCTTGGCGGCCAGGTAGGTGCACCCACACATGTGAGGTACCGTTTTCATCGGGACACCTGTGGGAACGCGGGACGGTAGGCCATGTGTTGTGGGGGGCGTGTTTCGATGGGTGCGGCGAGCGAAATGTGCGGGAAAAGCGTTTTTTTCCCCACATTTCCGACTTTGCAGGGCTGTCTGGGTAAAAAAATCTGGGGCGATGGGCGCAAATCACACCTCTGCGGATTCCCACGGGTGTCCTCTTTTCGAAAATGCATGGGGTTCCCTGTTTTCCTCGGTGGCTTGGACACCCGAGGCCCATATCTGTAAGTTGCGCCGGTCGGCAGAATGTCGGAGATTTCCCTCTGACAACAGACTTGGGGTTACTTGTGTTTTAGGCTTTCCCCTTGGCGGCCAGGTAGGTGCACCCACACATGTGAGGTACCGTTTTCATCGGGACACCTGTGGGAACGCGGGACGGTAGGCCATGTGTTGTGGGGGGCGCGTTTCGATGGGTGCGGCGAGCGAAATGTGCGGAAAAAGCGTTTTTTTCCCCACATTTCCGACTTTGCAGGGCTGTCTGGGTAAAAAAATCTGGGGCGATGGGCGCAAATCACACCTCTGCGGATTCCCACGGGTGTCCTCTTTTCGAAAATGCATGGGGTTCCCTGTTTTCCTCGGTGGCTTGGACACCCGAGGCCCATATCTGTAAGTTGCGCCGGTCGGCAGAATGTCTGAGTTTTCCCTCTGAAAACAGACTTGGGGTTACTTGTGTTTTAGGCTTTCCCCTTGGCGGCCAGGTAGGTGCACCCACACATGTGAGGTACCGTTTTCATCGGGACACCTGTGGGAATGCGGGACGGTAGGCCATGTGTTGTTGGGGGCGTGTTTTGATGGGTGAGTCGAGCGAAATGTGAGGAAAATGCGTATTTTTTCCCACATTTCGGACTTTGCGGGGGTGTCTGGGTAATAAATTCTGGGGCGATTTGGGCATATTATACCTCTGCGGATTCCCACGGGTGTCCTCTTTCCGGAAATGCATGGGGCTCCCTGTTTTCCTTGGTGGCTTGGACACCCGAGGCCCATATCTGTATGATGTGAGAGTGTGACATTTCCGGTGTGAAAACAGACTTGGGGTTACTTGTGTTTTAGGCTTTCCCCTTGGCGGCCAGGTAGGTGCACCCACACATGTGAGGTACCGTTTTCATCGGGACACCTGTGGGAACGCGTGACGGTAGGCCATGTGTTGTTGGGGGCGTGTTTCGATGGGTGCGTCGAGCGAAATGTGCGGAAAAAGCGTTTTTTTTCCCCACATTTCAGACTTTGCAGGGGTGTCTGGGTAATAAATTCTGGGGCAATTTGGGCATATCATACCTCTGCGGATTCCCACGGGTGTCCTCTTTTCGGAAATGCATGGGGTTCCCTGTTTTCCTCGGTGGCTTGGACACCCGAGGCCCATATCTGTACATTGTGCCGGTCGGCAGAATGTCTGAGTTTTCCCTCTGAAAACAGACTTGGGGTTACTTGTGTTTTAGGCTTTCCCCTTGGCGGCCAGGTAGGTGCACCCACACATGTGAGGTACCGTTTTCATCGAGACACCTGTGGGAACGCGGGACGGTAGGCCATGTGTTGTTGGGGGCGTGTTTCGATGGGTGAGTCGAGCGAAATGTGAGGAAAATGCGTATTTTTTCCCACATTTCGGACTTTGCGGGGGTGTCTGGGTAATAAATTCTGGGGCGATTTGGGCATATCATACCTCTGCGGATTCCCACGGGTGTCCTCTTTTCGGAAATGCATGGGTTTCCCTGTTTTCCTCGGTGGCTTGGACACCCGAGGCCCATATCTGTACATTGTGCCGGTCGGCAGAATGTCTGAGTTTTCCCTCTGAAAACAGACTTGGGGTTACTTGTGTTTTAGGCTTTCCCCTTGGCGGCCAGGTAGGTGCACCCACACATGTGAGGTACCGTTTTCATCGGGACACCTGTGGGAACGCGGGACGGTAGGCCATGTGTTGTGGGGGGCGTGTTTCGATGGGTGAGTCGAGCGAAATGTGAGGAAAATGCGTATTTTTTCCCACATTTCGGACTTTGCGGGGATGTCTGGGTAATAAATTCTGGGGCGATTTGGGCATATCATACCTCTGCGGATTCCCACGGGTGTCCTCTTTCCGGAAATGCATGGGGTTCCCTGTTTTCCTTGGTGGCTTGGACACCCGAGGCCCATATCTGTATGATGTGAGAGTGTGACATTTCCGGTGTGAAAACAGACTTGGGGTTACTTGTGTTTTAGGCTTTCCCCTTGGCGGCCAGGTAGGTGCACCCACACATGTGAGGTACCGTTTTCATCGGGACACCTGTGGGAACGCGTGACGGTAGGCCATGTGTTGTTGGGGGCATGTTTCGATGGGTGCGTCGAGCGAAATGTGCGGAAAAAGCGTTTTTTTCCCCACATTTCGGACTTTGCAGGGGTGTCTGGGTAATAAATTCTGGGGCAATTTGGGCATATCATACCTCTGCGGATTCCCACGGGTGTCCTCTTTTCGGAAATGCATGGGGTTCCCTGTTTTCCTCGGTGGCTTGGACACCCGAGGCCCATATCTGTACATTGTGCCGGTCGGCAGAATGTCTGAGTTTTCCCTCTGAAAACAGACTTGGGGTTACTTGTGTTTTAGGCTTTCCCCTTGGCGGCCAGGTAGGTGCACCCAGACATGTGAGGTACCGTTTTCATCGGGACACCTGTGGGAACGCGGGACGGTAGGCCATGTGTTGTTGGAGGCGTGTTTCGATGGGTGAGTCGAGCGAAATGTGAGGAAAATGCGTATTTTTTCCCACATTTCGGACTTTGCGGGGGTGTCTGGGTAATAAATTCTGGGGCGATTTGGGCATATCATACCTCTGCGGATTCCCACGGGTGTCCTCTTTCCGGAAATGCATGGGGTTCCCTGTTTTCCTTGGTGGCTTGGACACCCGAGGCCCATATCTGTATGATGTGAGAGTGTGACATTTCCGGTGTGAAAACAGACTTGGGATTACTTGTGTTTTAGGCTTTCCCCTTGGCGGCCAGGTAGGTGCACCCACACATGTGAGGTACCGTTTTCATCGGGACACCTGTGGGAACGCGTGACGGTAGGCCATGTGTTGTTGGGGGCGTGTTTCGATGGGTGCGTCGAGCGAAATGTGCGGAAAAAGCGTTTTTTTCCCCACATTTCGGACTTTGCAGGGGTGTCTGGGTAATAAATTCTGGGGCAATTTGGGCATATCATACCTCTGCGGATTCCCACGGGTGTCCTCTTTTCGTAAATGCATGGGGTTCCCTGTTTTCCTCGGTGGCTTGGACACCCGAGGCCCATATCTGTACATTGTGCCGGTCGGCAGAATGTCTGAGTTTTCCCTCTGAAAACAGACTTGGGGTTACTTGTGTTTTAGGCTTTCCCCTTGGCGGCCAGGTAGGTGCACCCACACATGTGAGGTACCGTTTTCATCGGGACACCTGTGGGAACGCGGGACGGTAGGCCATGTGTTGTTGGGGGCGTGTTTCGATGGGTGAGTCGAGCGAAATGTGAGGAAAATGCGTATTTTTTCCCACATTTCGGACTTTGCGGGGGTGTCTGGGTAATAAATTCTGGGGCGATTTGGGCATATCATACCTCTGCGGATTCCCACGGGTGTCCTCTTTCCGGAAATGCATGGGGTTCCCTGTTTTCCTTGGTGGCTTGGACACCCGAGGCCCATATCTGTATGATGTGAGAGTGTGACATTTCCGGTGTGAAAACAGACTTGGGGTTACTTGTGTTTTAGGCTTTCCCCTTGGCGGCCAGGTAGGTGCACCCACACATGTGAGGTACCGTTTTCATCGGGACACCTGTGGGAACGCGTGACGGTAGGCCATGTGTTGTGGGGGGCGTGTTTCGATGGGTGCGTCGAGCGAAATGTGCGGAAAAAGCGTTTTTTTCCCCACATTTCGGACTTTGCAGGGGTGTCTGGGTAATAAATTCTGGGGCAATTTGGGCATATCATACCTCTGCGGATTCCCACGGGTGTCCTCTTTTCGGAAATGCATGGGGTTCCCTGTTTTCCTCGGTGGCTTGGACACCCGAGGCCCATATCTGTACCTTGTGCCGGTCGGCAGAATGTCTGAGTTTTCCCTCTGAAAACAGACTTGGGGTTACTTGTGTTTTAGGCTTTCCCCTTGGCGGCCAGGTAGGTGCACCCACACATGTGAGGTACCGTTTTCATCGGGACACCTGTGGGAACGCGGGACGGTAGGCCATGTGTTGTTGGGGGCGTGTTTCGATGGGTGAGTCGAGCGAAATGTGAGGAAAATGCGTATTTTTTCCCACATTTCGGACTTTGCGGGGGTGTCTGGGTAATAAATTCTGGGGCGATTTGGGCATATCATACCTCTGCGGATTCCCACGGGTGTCCTCTTTCCGGAAATGCATGGGGTTCCCTGTTTTCCTTGGTGGCTTGGACACCCGAGGCCCATATCTGTATGATGTGAGAGTGTGACATTTCCGGTGTGAAAACAGACTTGGGGTTACTTGTGTTTTAGGCTTTCCCCTTGGCGGCCAGGTAGGTGCACCCACACATGTGAGGTACCGTTTTCATCGGGACACCTGTGGGAACGCGTGACGGTAGGCCATGTGTTGTGGGGGGCGTGTTTCGATGGGTGCGTCGAGCGAATTGTGCGGAAAAAGCGTTTTTTTTCCCCACATTTCGGACTTTGCAGGGGTGTCTGGGTAATAAATTCTGGGGCAATTTGGGCATATCATACCTCTGCGGATTCCCACGGGTGTCCTCTTTTCGGAAATGCATGGGGTTCCCTGTTTTCCTCGGTGGCTTGGACACCCGAGGCCCATATCTGTACCTTGTGCCGGTCGGCAGAATGTCTGAGTTTTCCCTCTGAAAACAGACTTGGGGTTACTTGTGTTTTAGGCTTTCCCCTTGGCGGCCAGGTAGGTGCACCCACACATGTGAGGTACCGTTTTCATCGGGACACCTGTGGGAACGCGGGACGGTAGGCCATGTGTTGTTGGGGGCGTGTTTCGATGGGTGAGTCGAGCGAAATGTGAGGAAAATGCGTATTTTTTCCCACATTTCGGACTTTGCGGGGGTGTCTGGGTAATAAATTCTGGGGCGATTTGGGCATATCATACCTCTGCGGATTCCCACGGGTGTCCTCTTTCCGGAAATGCATGGGGTTCCCTGTTTTCCTTGGTGGCTTGGACACCCGAGGCCCATATCTGTATGATGTGAGAGTGTGACATTTCCGGTGTGAAAACAGACTTGGGGTTACTTGTGTTTTAGGCTTTCCCCTTGGCGGCCAGGTAGGTGCACCCACACATGTGAGGTACCGTTTTCATCGGGACACCTGTGGGAACGCGTGACGGTAGGCCATGTGTTGTGGGGGGCGTGTTTCGATGGGTGCGTCGAGCGAAATGTGCGGAAAAAGCGTTTTTTTCCCCACATTTCGGACTTTGCAGGGGTGTCTGGGTAATAAATTCTTGGGCAATTTGGGCATATCATACCTCTGCGGATTCCCACGGGTGTCCTCTTTTCGGAAATGCATGGGGTTCCCTGTTTTCCTCGGTGGCTTGGACACCCGAGGCCCATATCTGTACCTTGTGCCGGTCGGCAGAATGTCTGAGTTTTCCCTCTGAAAACAGACTTGGGGTTACTTGTGTTTTAGGCTTTCCCCTTGGCGGCCAGGTAGGTGCACCCACACATGTGAGGTACCGTTTTCATCGGGACACCTGTGGGAACGCGGGACGGTAGGCCATGTGTTGTTGGGGGCGTGTTTCGATGGGTGAGTCGAGCGAAATGTGAGGAAAATGCGTATTTTTTCCCACATTTCGGACTTTGCGGGGGTGTCTGGGTAATAAATTCTGGGGCGATTTGGGCATATCATACCTCTGCGGATTCCCACGGGTGTCCTCTTTCCGGAAATGCATGGGGTTCCCTGTTTTCCTTGGTGGCTTGGACACCCGAGGCCCATATCTGTATGATGTGAGAGTGTGACATTTCCGGTGTGAAAACAGACTTGGGGTTACTTGTGTTTTAGGCTTTCCCCTTGGCGGCCAGGTAGGTGCACCCACACATGTGAGGTACCGTTTTCATCGGGACACCTGTGGGAACGCGGGACGGTAGGCCATGTGTTGTTGGGGGCGTGTTTCGATGGGTGCGTCGAGCGAAATGTACGGAAAAAGCGTTTTTTTCCCCACATTTCCGACTTTGCAGGGGTGTCTGGGTAATAAATTCTGGGGCAATTTGGGCATATCATACCTCTGCGGATTCCCACGGGTGTCCTCTTTTCGGAAATGCATGGGGTTCCCTGTTTTCCTCGGTGGCTTGGACACCCGAGGCCCATATCTGTATGATGGGAGAGTGTGACATTTCCGGTGTGAAAACAGACTTGGGGTTACTTGTGTTTTGGGCTTTCCCCTTGGCGGCCAGGTAGGTGCACCCACACATGTGAGGTACCGTTTTCATCGGGACACCTGTGGGAACGCGGGACGGTAGGCCATGTGTTGTGTTTGTGTGGTTTTCATAACGTTTTGACCCATTTGCTGGAGCCCTTTGTCTCACAACCCTTTCTTTTCCCAAATGTGACCTACATTTAGTCGCTGCTTTAGCCACCATACACTTTTGTAACCTGCACAAGTCACCTACCCTTGAAAAGGTCTGCCTGTGCTCTTTCAAAAAATGTATGGCTGCCGTTCCTCACCACATTGGTTTTCCCAATTTACACATGCTAAGTGCGTCTGGTCAGACCGTGAGCGTAAAACTCCTGTGTACCATGGCTCAGTGTTTGGCTTGTGGTATTGCTTGTTTTGTACAAACACTACAAAAATGGTATGCTCTCCTAACTGCAAGAGTCGGGGGAATGTAGCGGAGCATTGCTTTTCTCAAAATTCATAGAAGCCATTGCCGTACCAAGCCAACCATGTCCAACACATACCTTTTTTTTCAGTCATTTTCCCGCTTTTCCCCCATTCGATGGCAGTTTCCCCTACCTAGTTGTTGCCTGACCTATACAAATCACCCCTTCCTAAACTTGGAATTTTGTCTACTTTTCAGAAATATATGCCTTTCTGTCCTCCAATTTGGCTTTCCTGCCCTTTTCTTCCATTCCGTCCATGCATGTCCAATTGGCAAAAATGGCAAAAATCGCCTACCTCTCACAAAACGGTTGATATCCCCATCAAAATATTTTTTTTCCATTTCCACTCAACCTGTTCCTGAAAGCCAACACATTGGGGAACTCAGCACAGCAAACCATTTGTTCCTAGCTCTTACAAGGAAAAAACCACTGGCTTCTTTGTGCATCATTTTATTGGCATTTTTTGAAAAAACCCAAAATTTTCGCACATTTTCCTTATTTTCTCTCACCCCCCTACAGCAACCTGGGATTCCTGGGTGGCGTTACGACCGCCTACATGTGGGAAGAAAAGGAGCCAAATTTGGCCGAGATATCTCATGTAACAAAAAAGTTACAAGCCATTGAATGGCCACATACCAAAATCACCAAAAAAGGCTCTGGCACTGGGGAGAAATACCCATGGCACTTAAAGGGTTAAACATGAATGTTGTTTTATGTATGCTTGTTCTCTATAACCTGTGTTTAATTTCAGAAGGCGAAAGAACATTTTACAAGGCGTGTTTTATTTTGGCAAAAGGGTGAAATTAGTATTGTGCTATATACTTAATCTGTTTCTTTTCTATTTGATTTAGAATATTAACATATTTGTACCGGAGGTCAAGGGAGACGATGGAGTCCCGGAGTCCCCTGGATGAAGACCAAAAGATGCCTGCCTCCGGGTAGAGGTGAAGACAAAATAGCCGGAATGCCAAAGAAAATATGACTTTTATAGAGAAGGATCCAAGAGTACCAAGATGAAAGAGTACCTGAATGAACCAAAAGAGGCAGACAAGTGTCCTGACATATGGAGTTCCACGTATTTATTATTTTAATTAATTGTTTTAATCTGTTATGTTAATTATTTGTTTTAGTTAGTTGTTTTATTTTATTATTTTAAATTGACTTCAAGTATAAAATTGAAACACTGGACTGGACACTTCCATTGGGAAGGCAAATGTAGAACATTTTATAAGAATTGATGAATTCAGATGAATTTTAATATTATATTGATTGAACAGTGACTTTCAATTTTTATCTTCACAACAAGAATGTTAATTGTATTCGATTGTTACATTTTGATAGAAGAAAAGGAGCAAGTTGGATTTTTTCCAATTGTGGCTCGGATTAGCCAAATTCTCAAAAAAAGGAGGGTATATGTAGGATTGTTTAGCGTGTTTTGGGAGCACAGAGTACAGCACCACTGCACAGGATCAATGTATAGCATGTTTTTTTTGAAGCGCAGCGCCACTGCATGGGTTTGGTGCATTGATATAATGTGGTACAGCAAGACATGTGTTATTGAGCATTTTTATGCAGCGCCACTGCATGGGTTTAATGCAATTGCTTCAAGCTATGTGTTGCCAGTGCAACCTATGGACATATAGATGAAAACAGGCTATGCAGTAAAAAACGATTTCCACATATAAAATGCAAATAATTTTTTCACAGTTAAAAGCATATTTTTACCTGAAATTCCTCTATTTCAGGAGACACATTTGAGGATTAATGAACTAACCTCATTAACAAAAAACGAACAAGCTAACTCATTAATGACATATTGTGTTCTCCAGTGCAAAATGAATGGAAAATGACACGCTCTGAAAGTCATTTTAAAAGCACATTCAGATTATTTTTTTTTTGCTTCTATCTGCGCTCTGTCCACAGTAACTGCAGGAAGCAAAGACCTCGAATAAGCAGGAAATCAGTTTGGTTACAGTTGCAACTGTATAAGCCAAGCCATTGTGTGCAGAGGGTGGTTAGGGCATGGTAGCATTTTATTGGTTAGGATCCTTTGGTAGGAGGTAACCAGAGTTTTCTTGGATAATCTCGAGGAAGAAGCTGGGGAGAGACATCTTGACACAGCTAGAAGAAGGACTGGGTTGATAGCTGCGGATGCCTGATTCCTAGAGCAGATTCAACTTGGTTGCAGAGACTGGGATTTCCAGTCAACAAGTCCCAATTTGAGTGACAGCAAATGCTTGTCCTTGCTGGGTGAACCCCTCCAGAAGGCGACCAGCCAAAGGAGTTACATGCTGAGCAAGCCTGGTAATTATCTCGCTGAAGTGTGGGGGCTGAGTGTGTGCGAAAATATTCAGTCAGCGTAGGAAAGGAGATTCCTGTGCTTTACCCACGTGTTTAATGTTGCAAATTGAATTCTTGTTCCCCGCCACTCTCTTCTCAGTGTATCACAAATAATGCTGTTACTGTGCTTTTTCATTTATTTCTGTAAAAGAGTGAGATCGTGTTTAAATGCAACTTTTATAATGCACAAAAATATCTGAAAGCAGACGGGTGGTGTGTTTTATTTTCTCTTTCCTTTGTGCATTCACCAATACAGTGCTGATGATGTGGGGAGATGTTTAGACAGTGCAATTGTCATTTTTAAGGTAGTTAAAAATAAGATTTGGCTGCAGCTGTGTGCACAATGTCATTCAGTATGAGCAATTATAACTAACTGTGTGTGTTGTAGTTTGCCAGAGGTCTATGAGTTGGCAGAAAGGGATGCCCTGGACATAGCTCACCAGACGTAAATAAGTTGGTGATAAATACCGCATGATAGCTCGCTGCCGTAGATAAGACAGCGAGAAATTGCCCATGGTGGCACACTAAAAATGAAAATGTGGTGTTCCTGAAATGCAAGCCTGAGGTCTCTCTAGTGATTACACGAAATATCTAAACAAAAATAACGGATTCTGGATATTGGGGCCACAAATAAAACTAAGGAATTATGCTCACCAAAAATACTACCAACCACGCATACCAACCATGCATGTCTGTGTACTGAAATAATGCATATCCACTGTATTATTATTATACATAACCCAATCTGAATACAAGGAGTGATTGTTGCTAAATTATTTTTCGGCGGTAAGAAAATACCGCCAGACCCCAAATCTACACAAAATACCCAACAGTGCCTTCAATGACAAAGGCAGCTAAGGTCAAATCCTACAGAATGTAAATGTATATTTTAGGTATACAAAGTGATTCAGCATCAGACCTGACTCAGCAAGCACAGTTATTTTGTATGAGTAAAGTGCTAACCAGACAATTAACCAATGCAAAGGGTAGCATCAGTGCTGGTAGTTACAGAGTATGTTAGGTGTGCTTTCATCCTGGGAGGATAGCTCAGCGGCAATGTGCTCCCCTTGGAAGCAAGACGACATGAAGCAGCACTCGTTTGATCCCCAGGTCCGTACTAAGAAACCTCTTGGTATTTAAACGCATTATAAAATTGCAACAAAGACAAACAACTACGCAACTAAAACAAACAATTCCTGTAACAGCGCCTTGATGCCCGCGGGCTGTGTGAGCGCTTTAGAAATGCAAATAAATAAACACTGAAAAGATGTGTCAAGAAACTAACTCTATGTTGGCTTATTTATTCAGATTTCAGTGCTAATTGGTTGAGATCACCCACACGTGAGATACACTTTGTGCAGGCTATACAACCTCCCTAGCCACATACAACAATGGTCACATACTTACCAAATATAGGTGTTAACAGCATATGGTGTTTGGGGAAATAATTGTTGTGACGATTGATAAAAACCACAGTGTTTTATTAGTTTTTCCTTAGTTTACAGTCTCGTTTAGTCAGTCAGAGCATTTTATTGGTATCTCTCCAAGGCTCTAGGGCAGCTCAAATACTCAGTTGAACGTCATAGTGGTTTCCAACCTCTATGGTTGACGTTTAACTATTTAAGTTGAGATTTTAGATCCAGGAACTTTTTCCAAATATGTGATTCTCAAGTTAAGTCCCATATTATGGAGATTCTATACCCATAAATCATAAAGGAAGGTATCTCCCTCAACGTAGAACGTATCTGGACTATATGATTGTATTGCAAAATGGTAGTGATGAGCTGGTGTGCGTTGGAAAATGTAGGCCCTTCCACAATGGACAGCAAGGAAATGTGTCCACTTAAAAATATGATGTGAACATGAACTTTATCACCTTGGTGATAGTATTTTCTGTACAATCCCTGAAGTTGTCCCTTTCTAAATTTCTGGAAGAGCAAAGATGCTCCTGTTACTATTTGTGACTCAGTTACCTCTGTGATCAAGGCAAGTATGGAGTATTTGATTATAGCTATAATTATGATGGCAAAGTCAGTTTTGGAACGTGGCCACCACTACCTGTGTATTCCTAATGGGTTCTTTTGTTCACAAACCACTGTATAGTGTTTCCTCTACATGCATGATAACAGTTACCAACAGAGCACCACACCTGGGCCCTAACTCAGGTACAGTACTCTCTCATATGCTTTGGGGCCAGCGGCTTATGAAGGGATGCTGGCACCAGTGCACACATCTAATCTAGTATATTCATTGTGTTCCCCCACAAATCTCCGCCTGCAGTAACCCATATGATTCGGTCACTCAGGACTTGATTGGTTTTTATCAAGACCTCATGCTCTCTATTCTTCTCGCATGTATGTGTACTTGTGTAGCTACCAGACTGAATAGCTTTAGGGATGGTAAGGAGAGCCAGTAACAAGCTGCCATTTTGAGCTGGTCTCACTATTGCCGCATCCATAAACAATTATCTTACAGCTGAATTAAATAGGCTTAATACATGTGGGAAAAGGAAATATTGCTATTACAGTTGCAACTCATATGATGGACGTGAAAACAGCATTACGAGACGTGCTTAGCTGTGATACTGTTTAGGTGTGACATTTACAAACATCTGTTTGTCAGAATGAGAAAAGACATGTATTTGCTCAAATCCTTAACTCTGTGAATTATCTTTATAGTGGAGCAGAGCTTTTTACATACTTGTTGGAAGTATATCTGCCTCACCTCCCTGCTGCCATATTTAGAGAAAGCAGTGCTCATCAGGTCAGAAATGAGTGGAGGGAGTTGGTGACGCGCCCCACCCTCAGCCTATGGAATCACAGAGAATCCCATGGGTCCAAGGATTGGGGGAGTGTGGGAATGTTCCTGATACCTATAAGAGGGCAGTCTCAGTGCAGTCTGGCAGATTAGTTGGCTCAAATGGTGATGTTTTGCTTCTTATCCTTGCCTCAAGGGGACATGTTGCTTGTGATGTGAAAGTAATCCATATGGGGAGCAGTCCACTGCAGTAACACCATATCTGGGTGTCCCCCTGTGAGCCACGGCAGGCGGCCCCAGCAAGCTCGGCAACAATTACCCAACACCCAGCGAGCATCAGAAGCCAAAAATTAACCAAATTTTCATTTTCCACCCTCCACCCCCACATACTGTCACATGCTACACATGGAACAACCCACCTAAACACACAAAAAACACACCCCTATCTAATCATGCTATAAACTCAATATATGCAGCAAACATACAACTAAGACACTGCACGCCCCTCCCTTCTGGACACAACAAGCCTGGTGCACATAACAAAGCATCCCTAGAAAGCTGACATTCACATACACCAGTTTCTCCTGGTTCTCTACTCATCAACAGAAGAGCAGAACCTTTATCCCATCCCTCTCTCACTCACAAATCAACGCTAGCCACTATTCTTAAAGAGCGACATGAGTGCCTGGAGACCACACAAATTGCAGTGGTGCATGGCATAAATCAACATAACATAACAAAGCACAGGACTTGCCACACTCTGTTTCAATACTAACTTAACAAATATTTAAACCTTCCACCTAGTACCTGGATCCCAGTACCCAAAAGTACCAGCAAACTATGTGTGATAAAATAAGAAAACATGCACATGCTGGCTCTGGCACTGTATGCCAGTATCCCCATGTACAACAATGTGGTTATTGTCTTTGCCCTTAATGACAGTAAAAATTATCTGCCACAGGAAGAAAACATGTTAATGCTGGCTTCACAAATGTGTGCCCAACCCCTGCACCACGATGTATGAATACTCTTCAAGTTGACTTTGCCCTCAATGCCAATGAAAAATGCAATCCTATAGTAAGGAAACAGCTCCTTGTTTGCCTGAGAAGACACAACCACCATGCAGGAACACTCATCATGTTGACTTGGACCACTCTTAGGTAAATAATGGCACATGTTGCCATTGGCAACCCCAGAATTTCATCTTTACAGGTTATGCTGCTGACAATGCTCCTTTTGTCCATTTTATTTATAGAACATAAGTGGACTAGCTCTGGGTGTGTAATGGCCCAAACCGATGTGTCGATCTGGGTTGCATTTATCTTCATGAGATATGTTGTTCTAAATGATTTCTGTGGTCATGTCACTTCCTTAATAGAGACCCAGGATATTAAAGCAGCAGCATTTACAGTACCGGTGAGTTTGTTTCCTTTATATGCACAGAAGTAGCTTTAGGCAACTCTGTTCGGGGCACAGAACAGGAGTACATTCAAGATGGTGGTTAGATATGCCTGACTACGTTAATGCAAATTCTGAGCATTTTTGACGCATATACAGTAGTTATGTATTTATACTTTGGAAGATTCTGACTTTGTTTTTGAAGGCATTCGTGAGTAAGTGACTTCCAGCTCTATGGGGTGTGTTTCAACAAGCAGGCTTTGACTTTAGATATGGATACACCAGGGTCGGATTGGTCCCTGTGCCTTTCGGACCGTGGCTGGGCCAAAATCGTCCCTGGGGAATGGAGGCTAGTTTCTGGCCATGCCTGGGCCGGTTTGGAAGAAAAAGAAATAGAAAAAATATATATTTTCTTTTTTCATTATCTTTTTTAAATGTATTTATTTTTTCAAAAAGCCTTTCATCCTTCTTAGATCGATAAATGAGTACCAACACAGGTTGGGTGATATTGTATGCATATTTGTTCTATAAAAAAGAGCTTAAGCATAAGTGCTATACAATAACATATTATCATTTGGCCTTGGACGTCTGCTTGGATTCACAGTAATTTAGTGTACTTAGGGACAATGCTATTTGATGCCACTTCCTGTTTTGTCAAGGGGTGAAAGGTCGTGTTTCATCACTTCCAGGGATTTCACTTTGGGGGTGGAGTCAAATGACATCACTTCCGGTGATGTCATCAGAGGTCAAGGGTCGTGAGGCAAGGGGTGGACCACTTTTTTGAGGCGAGGGGTGGGCCACTTTTATTTGGCTGACCAGGCCTTTTTCTTGTCCCAGTCCGAACCTGGGAGCCACATTTTAAATGCAGATTGCTTTGTTATCACTAGTTCAGCTATGTGCAGGCTTCTTACCGAACACGTGTTTCACACCATTTCAGAAGGAGGATTTCTTTTTTTCTATAAGAAAGACACCAAGCAATTCTATGTGAACCCAATTAGGACAGCAAAAGGATGCTGTACGCATTGAACTTTGCCTGACACATTAAACAACGTGTTACAGGTGCCATCATATCATTTTTTGCCAAACGTGAAAAGATGACCCATTCTTTCGTTGTGAGCACACATCCACTAATTGATTCACATTCGCTAAACACATGACATTGAAAATGCCTCTATTCAGAATAACAGGTGCGTTTAGCCTTTTTGGCACCTTGTTTCACTAAATCTGTTTTAGAACAGTAATTGGAAGTAGGTTTTGGGATTTTAGAAATGTCACACACATTATATTTTGTATTTTCATCTATTCATCATCTTCACCAACACAATATACTACGCCCTGTTAATCGAATTGCCAACTTGAAGAACATATGGATAGTGGTGAATAGCAGAGACTGATTTAAGTGCAAAAGAGAGAAAAAACAGAGTTAACTCCAGGTGCATGAGAAAACCCAGTTTTATTCCAACACAAACTGCTGCTGAGACAGCATACAAAAGGCAATTGCGAAATGCACGAGGATAACCAGGTTTTTAAACACAGCAATCGTTATGGCTGAAATCATCGTTAGTAATCATTGTAAAATCTGCTCTCTCACTCTACTGGTTGGTAGATTATAGAACACATGGCTACCTAAAGCTGAACCTTTTACTAGTGGTTCTTTCTAAAACTAGGTACATCCTCCTAAAAATAATACATTTCAATTTAACATGCTATCGGTTGGCATTTTACTACACTAGTCAATAAGAAGAACATCATTTGACTGTCCGTCTAATTGCTAAACCAGCCTTGGGCACTCTGATGCAGTGCAAAGGAACGTGGTGAGGGAAGGAGAGATATGTAAACTGCTATAATCCAGTTTAAAAATGTTACTCCCATCTCGTTGCCAGAACATAGGCCTTATCTGCCAGTTTGTTCATGGCCTTCGTGTGTCATTTTTATATCTGGATGTACTAAGTAAATAGCAGGTGCAATATCTAATTGGTCCTGGAATAAATATCCATTGTGCGCATCAAGTGGTAGGAGACCCCTGTTCAGAGCACAATTTCATCTATGTATTGGATTTTCTGCTATGCTAATGTTTGTGTGCATTCCTTTGGCAGCCACTTGGGGGGCTGTATATTCATCCGTTATGGGATCAATTGGCACGAGAGTTACTTGCACCTGGCAGTCAAGGATACATCTATTTCTCACTGCTACCAACTAATTAACTTTAACAAACGTATGCTCTATGCCGTGGGAAGAGCTTTTAGGTGCTGTTTCAGCTTTTTAGTAGAACTCCCCTTGTGGCACTGACCTTGGTGCTTGAGCTTCTGTCTGAGCATCGGGGGCCAGGGATTTTGTATTAAGCAATTTTATGCAGGGTTGCAGTATTTCAGAATTGAGGCCTTGCAGGGTTTATTCTGGGCAATGGCAGTAATTCTGTTAATTTTACACCATGCTAGAATGCTGTTGCTCATTATTCCCTGACCGTGTATGATGCAACCTCTCCCTACCTGCTCATATCTATAATACTTGTGTAACCCTGTCTGGGTATTCTGCAACCATCCTACTTCTGTGAGTGCAAACTACTTTGCCCCTGTCTTGTGACACACAACCTATTCTACTCTTCATGGCGGCTGAATGACCACTAGTGTTTTACTGAACGATTCTCAGCTTAAACCTTCGTTCATACTCGAGAAGGGGTGGGTCTGTGGCAAGACCTGGTGCAACTCTCATCTCCATTGTTACAGAATGCATATTCTCTATGTTACAAATCAGGAGACATGAGGTGAAGTAATGTGTGTTGGTATTACGTTAACATGTAACCATTTTATGTAGTGTATTCATGTTTATGTTTAATTGTTAGGTACATACAGTTTTGTATGCCGTTAGGTTTTTTGTCAGCACAGAAAATTCAGTTGTTCGGTTCCTTTGCGTGGGGGTGTTGTATTTAGACACACTACTTGATGTTTTTTTCTGGAGAGTCTAGATTTGCTTCACTAAAATGCCTAGACAGCTTTCCCCTGATACTGAGTTAAAAATGCCATGCTGCAGCAGGACAAAACTATATTGGATGCACCGAATTGCACCGAAATGCCAGACTAGCCACATAATAACACTTATCATGCTCACTTTAACATAGGTGGCCTGACAACAATATAATGCCACAATAATACATATCCAGATTAGCTGTACCAAAATGGCAGTCTGCCATGTAATAATACTTATCATTCTTACTTTATCGCAGATGCCCAAAATAAAATGCCATGCCACAGTAAGAAATAGCTAGACTGGCAGCTTTAAAATGTCAGTCTAGCCACTTAGTAACAAATATCATGTTTGCTTTATCATAGATTTGAAGTGAAAAATGTCCTCCCACAGTACGAAATGGCTAGGCTTCACTAAAATGCCAGGCTAGCTACATTATCACAATTATCACACTTGATTTATCATAGATGCCCAGTTAAAAATGTCATGCCACAGTAAGAAATGGTTGGAGTGGTGCACCAAAGTAAAAAAAAAATGACTAGACTGGCTATACCAAAATGCCAATTTACCCATGTACTAACACATATCATTTTTGCTTTATCATTAAAAATGTTGTAGTAGTGCTCCAAATCCACCATCCACCCCGACCCTGTTCCCACTAACCAAAATCATCTCCTTGTCCCAGCACAAACACAATCACACATACAGTCACATAACATTCACTCTATCATTTACACTCAACATTCACTCAATCTTTCACCTGCACACCCATACAACATACACTCACTCTTCCCCCCCACACACATTACATAATACATATTACAAAGCATGTCATGCATGCACTTACAAATACATGCAACATAAACATTCAACACACTTGCATACACTTATAAAACATAAAAACAATCCACTGCAACCATGCTTCTCTCACTCAAGCACAATACTCACAGGATCCAGGAAGCTCCCTGGTTCCTGGCATAGCCATTGGAGTCCAAGCACCTCCTTCTCACACCACAAAATAAATAATGTGTTTCTGAAGCCTGATAGTCCTCATTAGACCCCAGGACATGGGGTGAAGGATCCCTCCGAATGGTGTGGGCTATGGGGAAGTCCAGATATACCAATTCTGGAACCCTGGTGAATCGCCTGCTTCTGCCAGGCCCCCTGAATGAAGACGTTTCTACATATTGCTGCACAGTGTTTTGCCCTGTGCATGTTGTCAATGTCAGTCGTTGATAATATAGTGCACCCCCACTTCAATGGCGTACATACACAGACGGAGACTCTTGGTAATGGCATGCATATTGCTATTCTTAAAGTGGCTTTCCTACACCCGATAAAAAGTCTTCATGTACCAACCTCTGAAAACACATGTACGTGCCGAATCTACTCGAATCAAATCGTGGGTAACACACTTAAACATTCTACATGCTTAAAATAATTCTTCACTTAGCAATGACAGTAAAAACATAAACTATTCAATATTCCTAAAAAAGTGCACGTTTTTACCACTTCTTTGCTTTGTATTGTACGCGGAAATACATTGAACACGATAAAAACATGTTGCGTTAGCTACTTTAATTCACAAACACTATCAACAGCATGATATTCAAATTCAAATACAAGGCCCACTTCATATCCTTTATTTGAGTGATGATGGGGGATCAAACAATTATTTTAAGTGGCAAGCACAAAAGGTTATCAATAACTGAGACCAGCTTCTATTAGCAACTACATTGGGCCAATGCCAATAACATCTCAGCCACAAAGACAATGCAGAGGTCATTCACAATCCAGTTACTGGAAACCTACAGTTACTGCTTGAAGAAAAAATCAGATTAATCTTTTCAATGGCCCGAAATACAAAAAAAATGAATAATTTGTGAATGATTGTTAACGTTAAAAAAGATGTACTTCTGATCGGTTCACATATTATCACTGCCTGGTGTTCTGTTCTCAACATCATCTTTGAAGAGATAAATCAAAATAATAGATTTTCCATTTTCTTGATAAATGCATGTTGCACGGAACAGTCAATCATTTAAATGAACCCACACAGTAACTACATGAGCGTTGCAAATTACCTTTTACAAAAAAAATATTGTTATGGATCTGGAAATAGCAGGAAATTAATGTCTTACTTAGGTCAACATTGCCAAGTGTTTTTATCCCACTCCTAGTTAGCGTGAACCTAAGTTATTCTCAGAGAAAGAGGGAAATATTAAGATTGCTTTTAGGACATAAGGTGGCTTTGTAATTCTGAAACAGCCATATAAAAGGAATTTATATTGAAAATAGTCTTCTGGAGTTTGATTTTTCCTAGTGGAAACAAAATCATATTCACTTCTAGCAATGCAATATCACAATCAGCAATGCCTAGTACAAACTAAATAGATTCCAGTGCACCAATGTCACAGTATGCGGTGATGATAAAAATATAGGGGACCCTGTTGATAATAAACACAATTAGAATCTGGTGCTTAAACAATTTGGTTGAGCTTTAGAATTTTGTTATGGAGGACTCCCATTACGTATGCATTTATTAATGTATTTTGACATTTATAAAGCGCAACAAACCCAGGGGCATCTGGGAGCTGGTTTACATCTGGGCCGTGGTTACACTTGGTTACAACAAGGTTACAGACATAGGTGGTGCAATAGTTTACAAATAATGGTTACAAGCATGAATGGTACATACATGGTGCCGAGATCTAAGTATGTAATCTGGGAGGAGGTGGCCGTGCTACAAATTTGTCAGGTTAGGCAGGTTCAGTTAGTTTTTGAGTTCTTGGTGTTAAGCGGAAACCTGTGCAGTTCCCTCTGGGACCACTGCAAAAGATTTAGGCCTACAGGTGTTTGGCAGTAAACCCACTTGGTAGCCGTCTGTACCACACAGATTCACCTGGTAGCTGTGGCTGAGCAGTCAGACTTCACTCAAGAAAAGTTAGGCAGTATGTGGAGTATACAAAATAGGGCAATTTACACAGTAGAACAAGCAGACACAGAACAGAGCTTGGGTGTAAAGATATATATAGGTATTTATTTATAACAACACATCTATGAAAAACACTCTGGCACTAATACGACAAACAACTTCAATTCCAATTACTAGAAGTATCTCACTCCTCTAACAATATGTCGACAAGTCTAGGTTCATCGGCACCACTTATTTGCAGACAGAGGTGAATGCTTTAACCTAGATGGCACTCTAATATTCGTTAGGAGGGGAGAAAAAAGGCAGGGTATGAAACCAACTCGGTACCAACACTTTTACAAAACAATGCAAGGCAAGTAAGGCAGGATCTACTGTAGATCACAAAGTTCAGAGGCCAGGCCCACTCGGAGAGAGGCAAGGCGCTATGTCCCAGAAAGTATCACAGTGGAAATGCACTTCGAGTCTTTGTTGCAAATTGTCACAGAAAGATTGGACCAGTTCAGAACAGAAAGTTAAGAAGTCTTGGAGGCGACCAAATGGAGAGGCAAGGATAAAGACACCTCACGCTAACAGTCACAAGGGAAGCCAGGCGGACACGGTACCTTGTATGTGGAGAGACAGCTCCGGCGGGGGCAGTTGTTCCTGGTGGTGGATGCATGTCAGGGCTTTGCCAAGAGATGAGATGCTCTCGTGGTCGAAGGAAAGTTGAAGATCGTTGCACCACCAGGGAAGAGACCAGACGCGGAGTGCTCTGTCACAAGGCACCACCTTTTGTTTGCGGTACAGTGGTTAGTGGCTATCCGGTTGCCGGGGTGCTCAGCACGGGCAATTCGACCACTACGTCCTGGAACGAAGAAAAAGCAAAGGGGACTGGTTGTGCCCACCAGTCAGGGGAAGAAGACTCTCCGGCAGGGAGATCTCCTTTGTCGTCGGGAAATGGTGATAGGACCTGTGGCGACTTCTGAAGATCCAGTCCCAAAAGCCCTGCTTTTATGCAGAAAACCCCCATTCATTCAGCCTAGCTGTCAATCAAAACACTGTAGGGTATTTTGTGGAGATTTGGGGCCTGACGGTATTTTATTACCGCCGAAAAATAACTTAGCAATAATCACTCTTTGTATTCAGATTTGGCCATGTGCAACAATAATACAATGGACATGCATTATTTCAGCACCCAGACCTGCATATTTGGTATACGTGGTTGGTGGTATTTTGGTGAGCATAATTCCCTTGTTTTATTTGTGGCCCCAATGTCCAGAACCCCTTATCTTCGCTTAGATTTTTCGTGTGATCACTAGAGAGACCTCAGACCTACATTCTAGGGATACCACAATTTCCAGTGATAGTGTTGGTGCGCCACCATGGTCAAACTCACTGACTTATTTACGACAGAGAGCTATATGTGGTAGTCTTGTGGTAATTTCCACTACCTTATATACGGTAGGGAGCTATGTTCAGAGAGTCTCTCTTCCCGTTGGCTCATGTACCTCCAACAAGTTATACTACAGTCACTCACAATTATTCATACTGATTCTGACATGCACACATCTGTCTTAAAATGACCATTGCACTGTTTAAAAATCTCCCCACATCATTGGCATTGTAATGGTAAATAGAAAATAAACCACCCGTCTGTTTTCAAATATTTTCTGTATTATAAAAGTTGCATTTAGACATGATCTCATTCTTTACAGAAATAAATAAAATGGTACAGTAAAAGCATTTTCTATGACACACTGCAAATATAGTGGCGGAGAACAGAACTTAAATTGCAACATTAGCACTTGATTAAGACACGCACGGGACTTTCATTTTTCTACACTGACTGCATATTTCCGTGCACACACACAGCTCCCCCAGTTAGGTAATTACCTTATCTGTTCAGAGGCTTCTCTCTGTGAATGTGGCTCTCTTGGCTTAACTCCAGCAAAAAGGAACGCTTGCCTTCTCAAGCCGGGGTCATTGCCTGGAATTCTCAGCTTTTTCAGATAGGACTGCCTCAGCCAGTGGACAGGTTTTTCTTTCTGCTCTCCCCAATGTCGACTGCAACAGGACACCGGAATTTGCATTCAGTCAGGACCCCACAGCCAGGTCTTCTCCCCAGTAGTGCAGAAAGATGTCTCCCTGTCTTTTTCCCTGCTACTGCCCACTAAAACTTTCCTCTCAGCCCTCTTTATGACGTGTCCCAATGAAATCCATCATCTCTCATCCTCCTACTCTTCAACAATAGCTTCGCTTATACATTTGCAATTGTTGCAAATCTGACTTCCTCCTTCCTGCCGTTACTGTGCACAACAACACGGATAATCAGGCAGAGAAGAGAAGAAAAAAAAATCTGCACACTCATTTAAATGCCTAATTCTGCAGTAGAGAACACATTTTATTAGTGATTAGTGGGTTATATTAAAATAAGGTTTTATTAGTCAGGTTAATGGTTAATAGGTTAGCTGTTAATTTTCAAATGTGTCTCTAGCAATATAGGCATTTCAGGTGAAAAATAGTGTGCATTTTTAAATGAACACGTGTGCTTTTAACTGTAAAAATAGATTTGCATCTTATATGTTAAAATCGTTTTTTACTGAATAGTCTGTCTTTCCTTGTTAATCTGCTAACCCATATAGCAATGCACCGCACCCTTGTGGTGGTGGTGCTGCAAAAAAAATTGTGCTACTTGTGCAGTATTGCTGTACTGTGTACTGTAACACGCCAAATATCCCTACAACACGCTAAGTGGTGAGCGGGGTGCCTCACCACTTGGGCCAATCACACCAGAGTGCGACTTGAGTTGGCAAGGCAACTCAGTCCACGGTTCCTAAACCCCCTCCCACACCCCTGTGGTACCCAGACAGAATGGCACCACTTTGGAGGGCTTCTTTGCAGAAGCCCGCCAAAAGTGGAACAAAGGGCTCAACCTTTTGGTTCGGAGTTACAGAGGCGAACACAGACGCCATTTTAAAAACCGAGTTCTGGCAGAAAATACCAACCGATAGATTTATTTAAGACAAATAAACCGGCGGTATGTTAGAGACTAACGGGAAAAAGTATTAGTCCCCTACAATGGGAAGAATCCCATAGAATTATATTTGGGGTCGAATATAACAAGTAGTTTCCACTGCCACCAGCCAATACTCGACGAGGGGGGGCGGGACAGTGCCCCCTCGAACAACAGACCCAGGGGTAATCGAATTACTCCTACCACTACGTCCACAATAGGATGGTTTGTACTAGTTCTGTTAGTAAATTTAGGTCTAGTAAAGCCAATGGTGATTTTACATGCCCTGGGGGACAGTAGTCAGTCCCAGGGTATGGAGTCTATGGTGGGGGTCCTCTAGGACACCCCAGTGTTACAGCACGGAGGGTGCGGTGTAACACACATAGCAAAACATATGAGACCCTATGGAGTAAAAGACCCCATAGCCCATAGAACACATTGACATTCAAAGGAATTAACCACATTCATGTCCAAGAGTGGGAGAAAAGAGTCTCACTCTTGGTAGGATGGAAAAAAACAAACTCCAGAAATCCAGCAAAGCTGCTGGGGACTCACTAGGTTAGGAAATTAAGCCTAAACAGAGAATTCTCCCTAACACTTGGCAAAGAGCCAAGTTTTGATGGCTTTGTGGAAAGACCAGGATGAGTAATCCAATCTTAGGGCTAGAGAGAATGCATTCCAGTGTTTGCATGCGATCACAGGCAAGCTGCTGCCCCCTGCCTTCTGGCACCTGTATCTGGGAATGTCGAGTAAGTGTGAGTAAGCAGCCTGGGTAGGTCTGGAGGATTGGCATTGGACATTTTCCTGGATAGGTAGCTAGGACAAGTGTTTGAGATACATTTGTGGGTCAGTGAGATCGTTTTGAACATGATGCGTTCTTGGACTGGCAGCCAATGGATGTTTCGTCTGGCTTTGGATATGTGGTCTTTTGTAGAGATGTTTAACATGCTCTTACAGAATTATTCTGGATGACCTGTAAATTTTCATGTTGTGGGCATTGGTGCCTGCAAAGAGCAGTTGCAGTAGTCAATCCTGGATAGTATGAGGGCGCTAGCAAATGTGATGAAACTGTCAGTGGATAGCAATGGTTCGCAGGCATTGATTAATTTTGCGAGGTATTCTTCTGCAGATGCGATAGCGTTTTCCTGTCTAGTTAGTGATAAAGTGGAGTCTAAGTATACTCCCAGGGTTTTTACATCTTTAGCAACGGAGATGATGTTCCCTTCAATGGAAAAGGATTTGTATGAGTCATTGTGAGTGTGTTTAGCCGATATTGTGTGCCAACAAGGAATAGTTTGGTTTTCTCATTGTTTAGGCAAAGTCTTTGTTGTGCGATACAGGCCTGAATGGTTTGGTATAATTTGCTTAGTGCATTGGAGTCAATGTCATAGTTGCTGGAGATGAGTAGGAGGATTTTATTGTCATCTGTTTAGTTAGTGTAGGTGACACCCAAGTCGTCAAGGAGGTCAAAAAGTGGTTTTGGTGAAGATATTGTACAGGGTTTGTGAGACACATGAGCCTTGTGGCACTCCACAGGTGGCTGGGTCAGGTATCTAACTGCACAATGACACTCTCATTGTGCAGTTAGATAGGAAGGAGTCTATCCAGGCTATAGCTTTGACTGAAAAGTGGGCAGCTGAGGAGAGGTGTTGGGAGAGGATTTTCTGATTGACCTAGTCAAAGGCCGCTCAGAGGTCAAGTAGGAGTAGGATGGATTTTAAGTCCAAGAGGGTGGATTCCGTTCCATGACGGGGGTGGATGCCTGATTGATAGAGGCCGAGGAGATTGTGGATTTCCAGATAGTTTCGGATTTGCATGTAGGCTGCTCTGTCAAGTATTTTGAGGAGGAAAGGTGTGGTTGTGATGGGACGGTAGTTGGTAGGAAGGTTGGTGTCTAGTGTAGGCTTCTTGAGGAGGGGGAGTACCCAGGCTTCTTTTAGATTCTCTGGGACATTGCCAGTCTAGAATGAGTTATTGATTAGCATTGTGCTGAACGGGCAATCTCTTCAGCAAAATCATTTATAAAGGTGGACAGACATATGTCTCCTTGACATTTGGAAGGTTTCAAGCCTTCAATAATGTCTGTAGTTTCAGTGGTCATGATTGGGGTGAATTGGCGAGAACTTATTTTTTTGCAGTGGTTTTGGTTTGGATTATGGAGATTTTATCCAGGAGTGCATATGTTCTTGCACCAGCTGAGATCTTTGGTGCAGTTATCTTGTGAGGGAGCTGCTGTGTCAAGCTCACGTAAGATATCAAAGAGCTCTCTTGTGCCCAAGCTTGCTTTTTCAATTCTCGTGTTATATGTGGCACTTTTAGTTTGCAGAATAGCTTGTTTGTGCTTTTTGGAGAGGGCTGTGAAGTGCTGTTCTCAGTTGAAGGTATTTTTATCTAGGTAGTCTTTGCTGCTCTTTTGGAGGAGCGTAGATTTTTGAGACCAGGGCTAGACCAAGAAATGAGGTGAGTACTATGTTTGGGTTTGTGGTTGCTCAAAGCTGCAACCTTAAAAATGGTTTTGAGAAAGGTTTGGCTCTATAGCTTGACCATGGAGGTGGGGTCAGTGTTTGTGTGAATGGGCTGTTAGAGGTAGCAACAGGGGGAGTAGGTTGGCTGGAGATCTGTTGCATGAGTTTCTTGAGAGAGAGGCCAGTGCTGGTTGGGATGAGACGTCAGAGTGAGCTGTCTCAGTAATAATGAAGGTGATGAGATTGTGGTCTTTCCAGGGGCAAGGAACGTTAGCAAGTATGTTAGTGTTACAGTTGAGGTTGGCTATCCAATCTAGTGTGCACCCTTTATCATGGGTGAGGTTTGAGATCCATTGGGAGAAGCCTAGGGATTCAATGGTGGTGGCTAGGATGTGTGAATGTAGATCAGATTGGTCGTGAAGACCTAAATTGACATCTCCCGAGAGAATGATTTTGGAGGAGGGCTTTGTGTTGGTGGAGAGAAGTTGCTCAATGTCTTCCTCAAAGGAGAGCAGTGGGCCACAAGGTCTGTAAATTAAATGGATCATTAGGGTGACTGTAGTGGATAAGGTGATTTTGTTTGTGTGCAGGTCTCCTGAGCTAATAGTTTGGTTTGGTATTTCTCTTATGGGTAAGAGATTTTTGGCAATAACAGCTACTCTGCTATTCACTTTTGAGTTTGTGGTGGGGGTGATCTTGTTAAGTATGTGTTCTGGTCTAGCAAGGGATGATAGTTTGGGTATAGTGGAGGCTTTGGCCTTTGCTGTTGGCACTATATCTAGGGTGAAGGTCGTATGGATAGTGGCTGAGGAAGCTGTCTTGAGGGTGTCATGAGAATTGCGTGTGGCAACATCACAATTGAGGATATTGGGCTCTGAGGAGCATGTTGTTTTTGCATTGCGTTTGCAATATGTGGTTGGGAAGGGAGGTTGTTGCATTCTCGTGGTGCCGGAGGTGGTGGCTCTCAAATTGAGGCGTGCATTCCTCCACGTGATTGGCTGGATTGTTGTTTGTAGATACTATTATATAAACTATACTATTATATAAATATCAGCAGCTGTGTCCATTTGTCCTTTACCTAAGTGAGCAAAAACACATCATGCATGAACAAGTGAACTCGTTAAGAACTATGAGGAACTCAGAAAAACATGCATTGATTCTCATCAATTTAGAATGGGCAACATAACCATTTCTATGAGTTTGTGGTTCGTCAGTCCACTGTGGTACAGATAGTTTGAAGCAAATAGAGTTTGAACTGTCTTTTCACCAATCATATAGTTAACAAAAATTGCACTTGTCTTGTAAAATCATGCATTGTTTGTCTCAGCACTACGATACCACTATAGATGGGGGCAGTTACACAGTAAATGAGCCATTGTACATGATATAACATAACAGAGTATCATTCTCCTAATGTTGGAAATTCAATAATACCATCAGTCTACGCAATATAGGTTGCCCAACCAAAATCGCTCCTATTGCAAACAGAACACACAAAATTGCAAAAAACATCAGAGTAACATCCGGGGATCCACAGCACACTATGTCCATGTTTAATGTTAGTTTTCATGACTCAACTATCAGAATATAATCTGAAAAAGAATGTGGTTAAAGGAAGGAAATCAGGAGGAAATGAATGGGCTCTAAAAATAATGTTGCTGACGTGTACCAAAGAGGACATAACTGAGCCACAATACAGAATTAAATGTATGTGGACAGATCAAACAATAACAGTACTTTCTGGGTTCATTGAGAAATGTTATGTTTTCATGAAAACAAAAATGATTTCAGACTGGAGAACCCATCCATCAAGCGGGTTGGTTGTATTGTGATAGTAGGGCCAGCTTCACAGCATCAAGATCTGAACGGCTTTCTATTATTGACACAGCTATGACTTCTGCATCATAGCAGACGATTCTGCAGAACGCCAGGGACCCACCTAGGGTAAAGCTGACCCTAATGGGCAAGGAAAGGGCAATGCAGAAAAGCAATGAGTCTAAACATAGAAGCAGTTCTACAAAGGAAAGGCTGAAGAGGAAGGTATACTACATTTTGGAATTGTCTTGCCATTGTGAAAAAGTAAACATCATCAACATGTTTCGGTAGGCAAGCTGGCTATGTAATAGAACATATGTCACTGAGTTGAAAACGTTTAGTAAACAGGAGTGTCTGCTCTATAGCCATTCACCAAGACCTGAATTGAATTTTTCACACATTTTTTCACACATGGAAATTAAATGTTGACTCAGTTGTGAATAAACATTGAAAAGTAACCATTTTGTGTGTCATTTCTTTGACAAAGAAACCGATATATTTATTATTAGGAAGATAACGAACTATCTACATAAATGTTAGAGCCTATTTTAACTAATGTCTTCTTTGCCCAACCCACAACCCTATATTCAATAATCTACTGCCAAGTATAAAAAGTGAGGCACTGCTCAACAACTACACTCAGTGTTACCGTGTTACCAGTATTGTTCCTTGATTCTGCTCACTGAAACCTTGTTCCGATCTGATGATTGATGTGCAAATTGCATACTAGTAATCTAGTTCAATCTCATAAAATAACAGATATGACATGTCGCCACAGTACCTAATGCACTACACACTTCATGGCACGCAAACAGCAGAAATCCCACTAAGCACACATTAACGTGCATGAACTGCTGCAGTCAGCCAAAGGAAAAAGTATCCAATACACTATCCCAACGATCACCTCACACCAACCATTACTCATAAGTGTACAATAGCAAACTAGGTGTGCAGTGAATAGTATAATTAATATTGTGTTGAACACCAAAAAGCTCGCACAATGCTCAACACACAAAAGTAAGCTGTGGCTTGCAGGATGCACAGTCTCATGGAGACAGAGCAAAAAAGGCTCCAACCACAACCAAGGAGACTGCAGTGTGGAATCCATGAAAAAAAGCTTTGATTAAACCGTTAAATAACTGTCATTTGACATAGATTCATCCATGCTTTATCCCAGGCTGTTCTTATTTTTAGACGGACTGAGCTAACTTGCACACTACAAATACTACATTAAAAATCAGGGGGAAACCAATGGCAAATTAACTCATTTTGCCAAGCAATAGCACACCAACCAACCTATGATACTATATCCCCTGAGTAAAAGAGTAAAAAAAAAATACTACAAAATGTAATGGATAGCTATCACAATCAATATATTAACCGATATAGACTGTAGATTGTTCAGTGCTCCGCCTTTTCCCTGTGAAGTGTCCACAGCATTGACAAGTGTGTGTTTAAAATAGGCACAACCTCCATAATACATTAAATGAAAATAAATATTCAAATCGAATTCTCACTGCAGTATTTGATGTAAGTCAAATACCAAATTTGACAGCAGAGTGGCAAGTCTACTAATAGTGTGGCAAGTATACTAAACGCTTTATACACATGCATTGTATTCAGGCCTTTGGCTCAGTCTCCTAAGTCTGTCACACCAGGTACAGTCTATAGCAGGGAAGGT
This sequence comes from Ambystoma mexicanum, assembly GCF_040938575.1. Taxonomy (NCBI): domain Eukaryota; kingdom Metazoa; phylum Chordata; class Amphibia; order Caudata; family Ambystomatidae; genus Ambystoma; species Ambystoma mexicanum. The sequence continues at coordinate 1,169,447,904 of NC_090922.1, forward strand.
TGTGTTTGCTTTACTCCTCCCTCTGTTCTTGACTATTGTTAATGTACAAGTGATTTTGTAGGTTTTACATGGAATTGTGTGAGACTATTTTCATGATCACAAACCTGATTTTATACTTGTCAAGAATTTTCCAATGTGGCTCATTCCTGCTTTAACCAGGCAACAAACATGTATTGTACATAATAATACTCTTTATTTGTTTCAGTTAAAAAATGAACTTTACCAAATTCTTGAAAATACAAATATACAGATATATAAAATCTCAGCAGAATTATAGCTAGATGAACAAATCAGCAATTAAACAGACAGATAAATGAATAACCTAATTAATAAAGTACATTAAATGTACAAAACATTATAAACAAATAATACAATATCATACATAAACACATGAGGCCGTTTGGTAATTAAATGATCACATGTTTGACTGAGTGGGCATCCATATCATCATATCTGATGTGTTTGGGTGATGGTTTAATTAAGCAATCAAACCCGAGGAGGGTGGCATTACCGGTATGGTAATATCCCCGGGGCCAAACTTAGAAGCACGAGCGAAGCAAGGGTTTTAACGTAGCCCCGGGGGCATTACCTGACCGGTAAGGCCCACCGCCTCTGAGGGTACCTAAGACCCAAATACCCAAGACTATATTGTAAATGTACCCAGAAGCAATACAGTGAAACATGTTCCTCTTCTAGACAACCTTAAGAGAAGGCCAACCGATTAGAATGTGCAAGAAACATTTTTAAAATGTCATTTTGATAGTTAAAGACAGAACCATAATTCTGGAAAAGCGCAAGGTGCGCCAAAGGTAAGCCTGCCTGCCCCCGTCCATGCTTCAGACGACCTATGCAGCCCCTGGCTCCCTCAAAAATGTCAAAATAATCTGGGGTCGGATTGGACGTGTAAAGCGAACCCTCAGGCTGACACTTGCCAAGCTCACACGTTTTTGAAATATTTAAGAGAAGATCTAATCTCCCTTGTGACAGTAACCACTTGTTTCCCTTTGGGTTTCATTACTCCTTCCACTGAGACAGACCATCGCCATTCAATTGTTTGCCAGCCTGCACGTTTTTCTTTCTACTATGGCTACTGCTTTATGTCCTTTGCCTAACAAGTTTAGTACAGGGCAAGAATCCTCTTTGGTTCGTGGCATTCTGATTAGCGCCAAATCGGATGGGGCACATTGTGATGACATTTTAACTTTACATGATGACATGAAACCTGATATTTTATGTATTACGGAAACATGTTTTTCTGCCTCTTCCCATACTGATATCGCTCAGCTTTTGCCACTGAGTAATATGATTAAGTGACTTGAGCGCCCCACCCCTCTATTATGGGTTGGTGTGGCACTGGTGTACTTATCTCCTTAAAATGCTGGTTTATCCATGTTACACATAATCTATCATGTGAAATTGTACTAACCCATTTTCATCTCTCCTGATTTTTCTATTTATATTCTTTTGTTTTATCGTCTCCCTCCCTGTCCTTCACTTTCCTTCATTAGGAGCTTTACTCAACAGGCGTCTGAAATTTCACTGACTTTTTCCAATTAGATTGTGTTGGCAGATTTTAATGGGCATCCTAATGATCAATCTGGCTGCTATGCTAAAAAACTGTATGCTGCGTTGACCGATTGCCATCTTCACTTACACAATCATTTACCCACACATACTAAAGGCAATACTCTGAATCTAAATATTTCGCACATTTCGCGGACAGCTACTTTTGTGCCATTAGCAGTTACTTGGTCTGATAATGTTCTTCTTTCTTTTGTAATCTTTCTTCCCCTTTCTCAGGATTCTGTACATTGCTCTGTCGGGCTCAAAGCTGCTGGACAAAGAAAAAGAACGTTCTTTTTAGATCAAATAGCTCAATCTTTAGAAGTTAATATGACATCTTTGAGGAAGACTGATAACCTGGACCCTTGCACAGCTTTATTAAAAGCCATGGTCCTGACCAACGATCAACTGGCGCCTGTTAGAACTGGAGTATGTCAAACTAAACTATCTGCACCTTGGTTTTCTTTAGTTTATTTAAATGCACATGCTAAAAGGCAAAGCGTAAATGGCACATTTACTACACTCCTGTAGCAAAACAGAAATATACAATTGCTTTATCTGCTTTGTTCGGTATTTGCACTGTATTTGTTTGAGCAGACACTGTCAGAAACGGCCAGACTGTGTGAATTGGTGTGGCTTGACGACTCTGTTTGGATGTTGGTAAGTCCTTTCCTCAAATCGAGCCCGGCAGATTGTAGAAACGACAGATCCACTGATTTACGAGGGAACACCAGAGAAGCCAGCACATTTTGCTTGTGGCTCGTTCCTTGTCTTTATTTACTCCTCCCAGCGGTATGCCTGACAGTTTCACACTAGCCGAAGAGTAGAAGGACTGATTTGCCTATTCGAGTTGTGAGTATACATTGAGCCCTCACGTTGTGCATGCTTTTTCCTATCACTGTTATACAGTGACTGCAGGGTTCCCTTAATTAAGGACCATTTGGGCTGTGTTTGTATTGAAGTGACCTCTTAGGCTTCTTGTGGTTTCTTCAGGTTTATTTACATCTTCTCAAGCTACATTTACATCTTAAGTTAGAACATTAACACTGGCACCCATCACTCAGGCAGGGACTCTCCAACTGCCTGGGCTTGAAACCCCTCACCACAACATTATCACATCCACAAAATAACATTCCACATGACATCACAGACTTCCACATTCACTAACAAGCACCATACACCGTTCTTACATATTGGGACTAAGCTGAGCAGTAAAGTGCCTTGAAATCTACCATATTGAATAAGGATTTGGATTGTGACCTTGTGTGTTGAATCCATTGCACAGAGGCCTGTTTTCGAATTTATAAGTGAATTTGACTGATGCTCCCCCTGCCCCCAGAGCTTTGTGTTGCCATACTGTTTGGCTTCTGATTGATGTGTTGGAGTAGAGGGTATACACGAGACTTGAAGCAAGAAAGCACATTTATTTTTTCAGTATAGATATTCAACTTTAATGCCTAGGTGAGCCTGGCTGCTCTGCCCCCAGATCACTGAGCTGTTAGGTGGAATTGTGATTGTGACCCTAGAGGCAAGTTTCATACTTTACCATTCATTCATATTGAGGTGCAGTTTTGTGTTCCATTTTTTGATATAGATAATTCCTGCTAAAACCTGTTCTCACAATTAGCACAATCCCTCTAGGCGCTCTAAGAGGAACAGAAGTCTGCTGTTTGTGGACTCATATCCGTCCCATAGACATCCTCCTCAACCTAAGACAGACAAATCCTCTAAACGTTCTTGGAAGCATGCGAAAATGACAGTTTGTTTTTCATCTAATAAAGACAAAGAGGGTACAGCCACAGTTGACTTGCCTATAGCAATGGTACACACATTGCTTGTCCTAGTATACAGGGCTCCATGGTGGATGATCATGTTCTTATAGACCTATGTTATGAATTACATAGGGAATCACAGGGGATAGTTAATTCATTGGCTCCTCCTTTGATCGATCCTTATGATAATATCATTGGGACTAATCTGTCTACCTCACCTGATTTAACCCAAATTGCGGCTGATGCTAAATCAACCAGCAATGCATCAGAGACGGAGACGACAGCTAACCTTAATTCCACACACATAGAACTTGAAAATCTGCATCAGAAACCGGATGCTGCATTTGGATTGTTTTCAACACTTGTGAAAGAACATAGGACTCTTACTATGGTTATTACTAAAATTGTGAACATTATATTGATCAATAGTAGCTCAACCACCCCAACTACTCCTGATATTGACATTACTAATACTCAAATGAATGTAGATGGTAATACTGACACAGACATCTTCGGTGTACATAATATCTCTGCAAATATGGATAACAGTGTCCCTGAGGCGCAAGCTAGTAATCATTTTGGATACTTTTCAGACATAGAACCTCAGATGGCCTGTGGTAGACGTAAGAAATCTCGTCAGAAATGTAAAAATAAGAACCGGCCTAAGGTGCAACATTAGAGTGCCTGCAATGAGCCATTTAGGCCCTCTAAATAGAATGCAGCCTCTCGCGCTGAACTTTATAAGAATAATGTAGTTTTTGTTGACACTGTTTCACAATATGAGTTAATTGCAATGGATCAAAGAGGTACTCAGGAGAAACCCTGCTATAGTGCACAACATAGGGGCCCCAGGGATAAGCGGCTATGTGATAAGTCTGTGGCTACGGAATGTAACTTTGATGATGCAACCACAGGGTCATCGGGGTAAACTCCTACTATGCAACATCCATCAACAGAACAGCTAGTTGATGGGAATACCTTTAAGGCAACGACTAGGGATACAGCTTTGTTGGACACTGATATAAAAGGACATCTATGCAGGCAAACAGGAACGATGGTCATTTACAGCGACCATATGATTTAGTTAATACTAGTGCTAAATGGTTTATCAGGAACAAATGTACCTTGGGTAATTACATCACAATTGTTAAATTGTTTCCTAGGAGTGACAGCCCCTTTTTAAATCACTGGTGTGTGTTGGAAATATTGCAAACGGTCCCTCATTTATGTTCGATTTCTTCAACTCATATTATTTTTGTAGAGCGTCCTGATTTGGATAGCTCTGATAACTGGTCTTTAATTCAATTTGTTTCTCCTATTATTGTTCATCTAGTGATTATATTTTCTACTTCTCTGTTAAGGTTGATTTATTGCTTGTATGAAATTCCCTCTCGACATAACCGATAAACTGGCCTCTGTTCATTTGCTTGATGCTAGAGAGTTGATACACCCCTTCTCTGAACGTGCCACCTTGCTGCACTCATTTAGTGAACCTGAGAGAAAAGTTTTAAGAGCTAATTCGTCAGAACATTGGCAACATGAGATGGTTAAAGCAGGCGGTGTATGACGATCTTTCATTGCTAGTACTTAGGTCCTGATTTCCTGGAATATCAATCCTTTCTAGGTTTGAGGGATGTGCATTAATAGCCTCCTGTGAAATGTTTATATTCCAGGAAACATGGTTGACTACACATTTCATTATCGATGTGTTCAAAATTGTGCATAGACACGCATCTTGCATTAGTGCCGTCAGGCCATCTGGAGGTCTTTGTATTGGAGTGAAGGCTCATATGACAATGCAGGAATATAATCCCTTTGGGAAATTTCCATTTGTACTCAGTGGCATTGTGGCTGGCCCGTGACCTATAGGTGACATTCGTATTATTAATATAAATGTTCTCCCTGGAAGCAAGATCACAATATTTATTTATTTGGAGGGGGTCAATGAAGCTTGGTTTGCTGAGCCTCCTAAAGCTGCTATTCGTGTTGCTGGAGATTTCCACTGACATATGAAAGAGCCATTTCTACATACAGCTGGCCATTCTACAGACTTTGCAGATGATGATACATCTCCAGATAATCTAATTTAGATCGGGTCATCTACCAACAATTTACAAATGGCCTCAAATGGCATGCATTTCAGGGGGGGGGTTTATTTAGACATTATTAATCCTACATTTGAGAAGGTAGGCACACACTGGGATACATGGACTAATGGTAAAGGTTCCTCTAGAATTGATTACATATTTGTTAAAGAGTAAAGATATTTCTGGAGCATTTCGCTTAGTGATCACTTGGTTCTAAAAGTGACTATGGGTAAGAAACATCAAGTTAATTTTTCATCTGATTTAGGTACCCTACAAGTAAAGTGGGAATAGGATTATATGGACCGAAGTTAAGCTCCATAGGTTTGATCAATTATTTTCGCCATGTCTTATTCTTTTAAATGATCTGGCTGGGTGCTCCTATATCAATATCTATGGGGAAATCATCAATTTGCTAGACAAGGAAGCACAATGTAAAGCCATCTTACCTTCCTGTAAAAAGCATAGTAACATCAATAATGTGATAATTAATAGGAATACATGGGAACATCACAACGTTTTGCAAAGTATTAAAAGATTGATACATATTCCTTGGTGGCTTTTTAATGCACTAAATTTAGGAATTGGCTTCACTCTTATAAACATGATGTTGCGAAGGCTAATTGGCACCTTATTTTCTCTATTTTAAGATCTCATGATGACAATACATTTTGGTATCTGTACAGGTAGCACCTTACTTATCGAAATCCTATGGACATTAATCATATAACTGAGACACAGTGGGAGGCACATATTAAAAAGAGATATTATAATGAGATCGATGATGCTCCCCCTGTGTTGCCTCTTAGCCAAGCTAATCCAGAAAAGTGGGCCACAAATTTTTTACCACATGTCCAATTCTTTCTGGAACAAGGATAATATAATGTGTAGTTGGTGTAACTCAATATTCATACGTGTATTTAAAAAGGGTGATAGGATGGTCCCTGATAACTACATTGCTACTTCACAAATTCAATTTCTGGATCTCTAATAATATGATTCTTTCACATCAACAGACAGAATTTAGAGACAGCTTCTGTACTACTGACAGTGTGTGGACACTGCAGTATATGATGTCCGATGCTACCTTCACAATTGGACAGAAACGTTATTTATGTTTAATCAACTTCACAAGAGCTTTCGACTGCATTATTAAAGAGAAACTCTGGGCTAAATTGAAACATTGAGATATTCCCCCTTCTTACTTAATTGTATCAAACTAATGTATTGTAACAAAACTGCATTAGTACGACTTGATGCAAGTGGATCATTATCTAAACCCTTCCATACTAATTTGGGATTTAAGCAAGGCTGTATTTTGGCCCCTGTACTTTACAACTTATATGTGACTGACAAGGGCCTTGCTTTTAAGAATACTGATATTTGACCTCTCAAAATCGGCATAGACCATGCTTCATGGCTCTCCTATGCAGACCACACAGTGTAATTAATGCCTACCACTATTTAGGTGTTCCTATTACCAACTAAGTTGTTTATGAGATGGCCCTGTGTGACGGGGCTGTTGGTAAATGGAATGACATTAAGTGATAAAAATGTGGATTGCTCCATAGAAGGTTTGCTCAGGATATATAAGATGAATGTGATCCCTTCAGTCTTATATGGTGTTGAGGTTATTAATGAGAAACATATTGGGTGGTTGGACAAACTTGAGGGGAAATAATGGCATGGTATATTGAGGGTCCCCTGCTCTGTACCAACTGAAGTTATACGATGCAAACTGGGCTCACCTCACTTACTACCCTATGGAAACTTCAGTGATGTAATCTATTTTCTTAAGAGTATGTCTATGACGGCCTCTGATGATTCTCTGATGTCTTGATTAGCGGTTGATCATAGGATGAAGCAAACCAATTAATCTTTTCTGGCCTTGGAAGGTACAGCTAGCTCTTTTCTTAATAGCATTGGCTGTATATAGTCAACTAATGTACACGCTGATACTATGTTTAAATATGAGCATTTGAAAATCAAACTGATGGAAAGGGACATGATTAGGAATCTTGAGGTCCTTTACCATTAATAAAGATATATAGAATATATTACACAGAACTTTGCAATTGGTAGGCTTTGTAGCTACTTGCTTAAGTACTTCAAAGAGGATTTTAGGAGCATTTTACTTTGCCTTTGTTTCGATGTCTTACCCACCCATGAAATTATGGGTTCTTGGGAATTAATTCCACCTAAAGGTAAGACATTTTGTTTGTGTATAACTGAAATTGAAACTGCAAGACATTTTTTAACGTCTTGTTTGACATTGTCCTGCTATTATTATAAGGGTTATACGAATTTACTTGTATGTCTAGGGCCTCTACTGATCAATTTTGGCCTTCTATTTATTCTGCCGAGTCTCTTGTTATGTCTGGTACAGCATATTATAGATGGAAATTAATTTTGAATTGTAAGGGAACCTAGATCTGTAATAATAGTTTGATGTTTAATCCATTGTGTTTTACATTTATATAGTGATGTCTTCATTGATTGTACTAATGAGTTGTATTGGTACCCAGTCATTTTACCGAAAACAAAACACAGTGGTACATTTCACTGAAGTACATAATACCGAAAACACTGACATTATTAATTAAATATACATGGGGTAATGGGGTAAGGGGTTAAAATGGGTCGGGATGGCGTTGGGATGGAGTTATAAGGGTGAAAAAGAAATTGGTGTTTTTTGGTATTATGGTCACAATGAAATGTACCACTCAGAAATGTGGGTCGGTAAAATAACATATAACCATTGTATTGTATTTATGATTTTATATTTCATTTTAATGCTTTGTATTTCGCTTGATTTTATATTGTACTGTGCTAATGGTATTTTGGCAAATGCACATATTAAAACAAAATTAAAAGAAAGTGCTTTGTCTGCTTTCCATCATGCCATCAATGTTGCCATTTTTCTCACAGCAATATTCGAAGAGAGAGCAACCACAACCTCCATTTCCATTCCCATCACCACCGTTTCTATATACCTAACCCAAATCCCCATCTATTTGGCCACATGATTGGTTGAAAAACATGGCAACTACCCTTTCCCTTGTTTATTAGTTTCAGTCACATTAGGGGCTCTGACAGATTTCACCACAATTGGAGTCTCTGCTTGTGTTTTTCTTTTTCTTCTCATTGTGTGTCTCGCCATAGAAAAATCCTCTGACTAGCCCCTCTCGTTTAGACACTCCCCAAGTAGCGCCCAACAAAAGGCTCCAAGCAAGAAAGGCGATCAGAAACCTCCAAAAACCCTGTCTTTTACTCAGTCACCTTTTAAAAACTCTCCTGTGCCATGCCGGTCCCATATGTTTTGGTGTACATTAGATCAACCAACTTAATGAAGTGCGCCGACAAGGGCTATCTTCCTTTATCACTTGCTGAACACACCATTCTCCTCGCAACTCCCCTTGCAATATTGCTTAATAACCTGTTATTTTACATACCCTATAGTGAACAATTCTTAGTTCGGAATGTGGTTTCATCCTGAATGTGCTATTTAGCTTCAGAAATGTAATTTAACATCCTTCCACTAAAGGCCTCCATGAACTTTGTCATTATATGAAGGATTAGCTTTGATCTGAGCATGGCAGCTGACATGTAGATATTTTTTTCTAATAACACAATGTCTTCCAAAGCTAAGGTGTGTTCTTCTTTTCACTCAGTAACCCATATTGACACACGAAATGTGCTCTGCTTTTTTGCAATGCCTTATAAAATGTGTAATGAATATGTCTGATGCACGAAACATTTCTCTCTATCGCATTTCCCATGGAACAATTATACACTTGGATGTATGCACACACACCAAAGCGAGTGCCTGTCTTGCAAGCCCCTTTTATTCCTGAGCGGTGCAATGCACACTTAACACCGTGATTCTTGACTGCAGCCCCTGTCAAAGACAGGCCATTCATCCAATACAAATGAGGGTCCCTAAACACAATCCATTCCACCTGTATCCATGCCCCACCATATGGCTTGAAAAAGACCTCACTCACTGCTTGAATTAAGCCACCACACCTTGACTGAATTCATGTATTGCAGACTTGATAACCACATCATGTAAATTAAGAGCACTCATTTAAATAGTCATCCCCATCCTTTTTTAGTTCTCTTATTCTCATTACAGAATATGTATCACACAAAAATCAATACTAGAACCCATCATTAGAAGAAAAAAAAACAATGCAATATCAGAACAGTTGAAACTTGTGCATCCATGGATATAGTTACTGTGGAGCAAAGTCGAGTTGGATCCAAGTAATTAAGAGCCCAAAGATGCAGAAAGCACATAAGAAACATCTGGAGAGGGGCATGACTGCAGTGTATCTCTTCATACATGTTCAGGTGTTTTTCAAGTGGTCCTACCATTTGATTGATGGTTCCAGGTGGGCTCTGGAACAGAAAGGTAGTAAGTATATCAAATTGCACCCACCTGGATGCTCAGACGCTCCAGCATGCACGCCTCTTAATCAGTTACTATACTGTTTCTACTATGCACATGAGAGGACAAGGGGATTGCAGTTTTTCCTTCTTTTTAAAAGAGCTGGTCCACATAATCTTTTCTGCATTTGTGTATGTTTTCAGGTGTAGCTCTTATGCTGTTTGAAAGTAGATAAACTAGAACTGGAAAAACATGCAAACTCCAAGATTTATAATGGTTTGAAAAAGGAAAGCAGATAAAACAGTTTCACCTTAGTCCCATGAGGACTTTCCAAATCGGTAGGAGTAGGAAATATTGCTTCGAATCAAATTAGCCCTTGCACTGAAAGGGACATAAGTGAGGACCCTGTATGCAATTGTCAACACCCTAGTATCCGGAGTAAATTCGAAAAAAGGTCCTACTCGTATTCTACTGCGGTGGAGGGGAGCATTGTGGATGAGAAACCCAGGTGGATGAATAGGCCCAAGGGTGCAGCTCTACTAGACAAGAATAAATCAGTGGGTTCCCCAAGAAATATGTCTTTCAAGCCCATTGATCAAATAGGGTACCTGCTGATTGTGAAAATAAAGTAAACTGTACCTTGGTCTTCGAAAGTGTATTATCCAAGAACAAAACAGTTAATCATCGGCACTCAAAATACTACACCTTATTTCTCTGATCCCTAATCTGACATTCAGAAGGTGGACTTTCCAGACCGGCAACGCTTGGAATGCTCAATGGTGGTTTTGGTGTTTCAAGAGCTATTCAGAACATGCAGAGGACATAGTGCAATCAGGATAACCTCAGGGGATCTTCCCCCCCAAAAATGCGATTCAATTCTTGCAACAGAAGATGGCACAATCAGAGTCATCTAATGATTGGTCTTGGTTATTAAACGGGGTGGATATCAATGATTGATTAGGGAGAATTATGAAAATGACCCACCCAAGTACAGGCAGCTCAATCTAGCCTGCTGCATTACGGGCATTCACGGGCATCTCTTCTCCTCAGTGGAGGTCCCTAAAACTCTGAGCACCTACTCAGTTATTGCTCTGCAAGAAACCTGGCTCATGCAGACTCCTATGTTTGAGGGATATGTTGTGACTGGGCAACCAGCCACCCAGAGTCCAAAGGGCCGTCCCTCAGGGGACCTCCTCACATTGATAAAGGCATCTCCAGAACTCAAACTCTTGAGCTCCTATGACATAAGCAGAGGTGCATTAGCTACCACTATGGAACCTATTACTAAAGAGGGATGTTTGGAGCTGCTATTAATTAATGTATATTGGCATGACAGGCATAATGAGTTCGAAACATTTCTTGTGGGAGTTGAAGAATGTATAGTGGCATGGTTTTCTAGTCCGATAAGAAGATTTTGGCGGGGGATTTAAATTCTGAATGCTCATACAATAACAAATGGGATTCTTCAATGATGAATGGGATTCCTCAGGTAAAAAAAGATCTAGGAAGTAAGAATAAGAAAAGAAATGGAAAGATCTGGTCTACATGTCTGGAGGGTCTTGATTTATTCCAGGTAAATGACCGGGACACAACCATCTCCCCTACATGGGCAAATGGTTGTACAATTTAAGTACTGGATTACGTTTTCATAGATGAGTGGCTTTCTTTGAGATGTATTGACTTTATCATGCCTTACTGGAAACCGTTTTCTCAATTGAATTGTACTTGTGGCAACTTCAGCTCACACTCCAAATACTTATTATCTAACAATAGTGGGAATAGGATCTGGTAGAATGGGGGTTTAGTGAGGAAGTTCAAACACCAACGGTCCATATATATGACAACAGACTCTACGGCATGGTAATAACAAGTCTTTACCCCTGCCTATTTTGTGAAATTTGTGGCCACATTGTTATTGAAGTCTGGAACGATGAATATCGGACACCCAGGGTGTAGATCCACCTCCCACTGTCACACTTATAATGAAGAGGTAGTCGCCCGTAAAAACATATTGAGGCAAACAATCTCTCATTTAAAAAAAAAAAACATTCTTGATCTCTGGGGTGCAAAGGGCAGAGTGGATTAGAAAGGCACAACAAACCTACAAGAACTGGTAACTCCAACCTAAAGCTAAGCGTGATGCAGATGCCTTGTTATGCTGCCTCAAGGAAAAAGATGAAACGGCTTCCTGGCAAATTATAAATGCTGTCGACGTCTCTCAACCATATGTTCAGACAAATGGAGTTACAGAGACTGCATGGGTCTCCCATTTTAGTGTGAAGTGGGTCTATCAGAAAAGAATGAAATCCTCCCTCTGTGTGAGAATGCTACTGATTTAACCCCTGAAGACTTTAGTGTGGAAAGTCTGCGCAAGTTTAGTACATCTTGTGCCACAGGGCTGAATGGCCTTTCAAACATCATGTTTAGAGGTGATCGTCATCTGTGGTCAGAGGTTCTGAGACCTCTTTTGCATACTATTATAAGGGCGAGGGAGTATCCTTCTACCTGCTCAACCGCTCATGTTGTTCCAATCTACAAAATAGATGATAGGTCTACCCCCTGAATTACCTTCCTATTGCAATTCTGGATGCAGACAGAAAGGTTTGTTCATCTATCCTGCTGTCCAACTTCGAGTCATGGTTGGCAGTATCAGGGAGACTTGACAAATGGTAGACAGGATTCAGGCGTAACATGGCCACCTCCCTAAATGGGACAGCAGTAAATTATTTGCACTTGGTTGGCATGGAACCTATGAGAACATATTTGTGGCCTCTCTTGATCTTACTGCTGCCTTTGATGCAGTCGTTAGGGGGAGGTTATGATGCAAGTTGACACTTTGTGGGAGTCCACACGGTTCGTTGAGACTCATTATTGACCTATATTCGAATACTAATCTAAGGGTACATCTGAATCACTCAGGGGCTCTCTTCCAAAGCATCTCAGCTGTTAGAAGTGTAAGGCAGGGTTGCATTGTTAGGGAGAATTCTCATAAATGGCTGATTTCCCTTACCTAATGAGTCCCACAGCAGCTTTGCTGGATTGCTAGGATTTATTGTTCTCACCTGGTGAGTGTGATCTTTGTTTCCCCACTCTTACATGTGTTTTGCTGTGTGTGTTTCCACTTTTTGTGTGATCTTGAGCACTGGGGCATCACCTACATGATGGCCTCATATTTTTCATGTGTGTTACACAGCATCTTCAGTGCAGTGACACAGGGTTGTCTTTGAGACTTCCCACTGACTCCATTTTCTGGGGCTGACTACTGTCCCCCAGAAAAGGTAAAGTTGCCATTAACTTTATTTTAGTCACTTTAACCACAGACCGAGTACATGGAGTATTGGAAAGGGTTAACTCTTATCCCTTTTTGTCTGTGTCTCTTGGAGCATTGTTTCGCTCCCTTTACATTAAGACTTGGCTGGTGGCAGTGGTAACTACCCTAACTTTTCTACCACGGTTATCTTCTATAACCATGGTATTGTTTCAGGGTATTATATTAGCCTGGAACATAAACCCGCTTGACCAAATACATTTGATTTTGGACCCGGCTGGTTTTATTCACCATTTCTTTTTGTTAAAGTCGTGTTTTTCTCTGCGCGCCAAACCAGGGTTTATTCCTTTGTTCACTGTCTTTTCGTAGGCTTCTGCACAGAAGAAGTCGCACTCCTGTTTGATTGGCTGAGGGGACTGTCCTTGCCAGGACAGCCTCCCTGCTGTGTGATTGACAGCCAGGCTGTATGAATTGTTGAAAACTACATAAAAAGCAGGTCTCTGGGACTGGAAAGGCAGAGTCGCCACTGGAACGAAAGAACCAATGAGGAGCTGAAGGAAGAAGACCCCTCCAGTGACTGAACCGCCCGGAAACTTCTTCCCTTGAGCTGGTGGGACCAACCTATAAGCCAGGACCCCACCTCTGGTCGAATTCACTGTACAGAGCTACAGTGGGCCAGATAGCCAGGAAGGTTGGAACCTGCTTGGTTTTTTAAGGAGCGCACCTTTTATTTGTTGTTTTTTTTCTGCTGCTGGTTTCTTCCCTGGGTAGCACAGGACCCACCAGTCTTCCTACTTCTTGTCAGTCTGACAGTCACTTTAGGAACCATGAGCCTGCAGGAACTACCAGGAACGTCCGCTTCAGCTACAGCTTCCTCTCTGTTTTAATGTATTGTGCAAATCCGGTTGCTCGTTTCGTTCAACCGTGGTGAAAGTGTTTGAAATCTTTCTCCAATCCGAGGGCTTGTCCTTCTCTTCTCTTTGAACTAACTTTTCTATCAACCAACCTCGTCAAGAAACCGTGCCACGAACTTTACTGCAAGCTACCCTGAACTGTGTGATCTTAAGCAAAAGACGTTTGACCCATTGACTTTGGCCTAAGTCTTTTCTACCAGATCCTATCTCTATAGTTCCTTTTGTCCAATTGCCCTGAGTACTTACCTGCTGGTTTGATTTAATTTCTAATAACTTGTCTTTCCCTTCCTTTTAAATTGCTGGAGTGCCATTTTGCTCCCACTTCATTTTGTGAGCTTAATTTGTCTGGAGCTTAAGGGAAGTGGTGTGGTGTATTAAGAGTGTGATTTTTAGACTGCTTATAATAGTGTAATGTTATACAACTGAAGAGTGAAATAAATGTATATTTTTTTACTTGAAAACCTTGAGACAGTGTTTGCCTGAATCGTAGTAATTGCTGTCCTTTGTGTAACTATTTGATACTGCTCACTTACTCTTGAGATACGTCTGGCTGCTCAGCCATCGCTACCACTTTAACTGTGTAGTACAGGCTTGTACCAAAGGTGAATTATAGTGTCACTTGTAGTCTTAATTGTGTGTGGTTTTCCGAAAGGGTACTGCATATAATTCTTCCTAACATGCATGTTAGCCCCCTGCCTTTTTAATCTGTACCTAGCTGATTTTGGTGAACATCTATCCTCTGTGGGCTTAGTTCCTCCTAAACTTCTTGGTTTAAACTTTAAATGGCTCGCTTATGCGGACGACTATCTTTTGTTTTACGTTCCCACAATTGGTCTACAGAGAGATTACTCAACAAAATCCACTCCATTATCCAAGAATGGATGGCTGAACACGGCCTCTGCCTCAATGAGGACATGACTGAGCTTCTTCTCCTAGGCTCCCAATCTAGACTCAACAAACTCAACAAACTCTACCAGACATTCACCATTGACGCTAACATCATCACTGTCTCCAACAATGTCAAAACTCTTGGGATTTACCTTGACTCATCCCTTACATTGACAAGACAAATCAACGCCATCTCATCCGCCACCTGTCATGCATGCTGGACGCTACGCTCGTAGAACAGCTAGACCGTTCTACTCCAAATGGAGGCTATTCGATACGTTACCGGGAAAACGACGTTTACACTTTTCACGTCGCTAACTTCACGTGACTTTTGCTTCGTCACGTGAACTACGGTATCACGTATTTAAGCAGCGTAGAAACTTCACTCGCTGCTTCTGATCGTCTCTATTGGCGTCGTGTAGCTGAACCTCTGATCTACATCCTGGTATATTCCTACAGCTACTTTTGGGCCTTCGATAGCGTGTGTTCCGCCACACGCTGATTCCTGGAGCTATCCCTTCGCGTGATAATCCACACGCGCTCTTTGTCTTCATACGCGGCTGGCCAAGGCTGCGTGAATCCTGCCCGCGTGTAAAATCCACACGCGCTCTTTGTCTTCATACGCGGCTGGCCAAGGCTGTGTGAATCCTGCCCGCGTGTAAAATCCACACGCGCTCTTCGTCTTCAAGTGCGGCCGGCCCAGGCTGCGTGAATCCTGCCCGCGTGTAAAATCCACACGCGCTCTTTGTCTTCATACGCGGCTGGCCAAGGCTGCGTAAATCCTGCCCGCGTGTAACATCCACACGCGCTCTTCGTCTTCAAGTGCGGCCGGCCCAGGCTGCGTGAATCCTGCCCGCGTGTAAAGTCCACACGCGCTCTTTGTCTTCATACGCGGCTGGCCAAGGCTGCGTAAATCCTGTCCGCGTGTAACATCCACACGCGCTCTTCGTCTTCAAGTGCGGCCGGCCCAGGCTGCGTGAATCCTGCCCGCGTGTAAAATCCACACGCGCTCTTCGTCTTCAAGTGCGGCTGGCCAAGGCTGCGCGAACCCTGCCCGCGTGTAAATCCACACGCGCACGTTGTCTTCACACGCGGCTGGCCCAGGCTGCGCGATTCCTGCCCGCGTGTAAATCCACACGCTCACGTTGTCTTCAAACGCTATTTTCTTCTAACTCCTGCATCTGTGGAATTAACAGAAGGATTGATCCCTAAGTGGGAAGGAAGCCTTTCAAGGATTATTGGAAGTGACTTTGAACTGAACTTTGGACGCTATCCTGTGGTGAATTCAACCCGTATCTAGCGTGAGCCTCGTTCCGTCCGGGATAAGTCTCCCTTACTAATTTTCCCTTCCCTGTCGTTTTGTTCTTCATTTCAAATCCATCAAGAGACTTCTGGATTGTTCTACCCAGAGATACAGGTCAGTGTGATCATTCCTGTCATTATCTAACTCATCATACTCAGGTTGGAGCAGTTATTCATGATACTTTAATTTGTCCTAGGCTGGATTACTATACCTTACCCACGCCCTTTCCAGTGATCCATCGCTCTGCCTGTTTTATCAGCCAGAGGGTTGTATCATTTGGAAGGTCTTTGTTGACTTCACGACTATCAAGTCGGGTGAACAGGGATCCGGAAGACCCTACCTCCTGTATCCTTTTGAATATTGTATCCTTTTCGGTTGATACTTTGGTGCATTTTGACAGAATCAGAAGCCATGGAGGGTACGGATCCTTTAACTGTTTTGACACAGTTGATCCACGATTTGAGAAACGAAATGGTTACTGCACAGGACATGTTACGGCACCGTATGGACGTTATGCAAGACGCCCTACATGGTAGTCCTCAGGGAACACAAGCGCCGATGGCTACCGCATCCGGATCTGGGACTACGGCACCCCCACAGGAGACTATTAACGTGGTTATGCCCACTCAGTTTCCCTTGGCCCCTCCAGAAAGGTTCACGGGTGATCCCAAAACCTACAGAACCTTTGTAAACCAGTGCCGACTCCATTTCCTTTGCCGTCCTACATCTTTTCCTGACCTAACCACAAAAGCAGCCTTCGTGCTTTCCCATTTAGGGGGCACGGCTGCTGCTTGGGCTAACCCTTTGTTGGAAACTAATAGCCCTTTGTTGTACGATTGTGACGATCTCTTGACTGCTATGAGTAAAGTCTTTGACATGCGTTACTCTACTCAAGCCACAGATTTAGAGTTGCTTAACCTACAACAAGGCAGCCAACCCCTTATGTCTTACGTCGCCCGGTTCAATCAACTGACGGCGGAAACCCAATGGCCTGACAGCAAGAAAACGGCTGTTTTTTACAAGGGTCTTTCTGAAGAACTGAAAGACGCCTTATCTACTGTTCCTGTGGTTCCTACGGGTTTCCCAGAGCTGCTCGATTTGGTTCTACAAATCGACGCCCGAAGGAATGCTCGAAAGGGAGAGAAAAAGCCCTTCATGCCAGTCTCGGGGCGGTCAGAGACACCAGCAGTCATCTCTAACGACCCTGAACCCATGCAAATAGGCGCCGTGAGAGGCCGATTGTCCAATACAGAACGGGAGAACCGAAGAAAAAACCACTTATGTATGTATTGTGGTTCTTCCGAGCATTTATTGGCAACATGTCCTAAAAAACCCGTCAAGCGTGCGGGAAACGCCAAAACTCGACATTAGCAGGAGTCCCTATGTCGAGTGTTTCATCGGACTCCAGTACCATTCCTAAACATGCACCTGTAATAGTTCAGGTGACGTTACATTGTGATGAGCGAGAAGTGGTTTCCAAGGCCATGGTTGATTCTGGAGCCACCAGCAATTATATAGACATCACCTATGCCAAGAACCGTTCCTTACCCCTAGTAAACAAAAAAAAACCTGAAACGGTGAATACCGTGGACGGATCTGTGTTAACTTCTGGTATGGTAACCCAGGAGACGGTACCTGTTCGGATGACGTTATCAAATAACCATTCAGAAGAAATCGTCTTCGATGTTATTGCTGCTCCGCAGTACGAGATCATACTTGGTCTTGCATGGTTAACCCTTCACAATCCTACTGTTGACTGGGTTTCGGGATCGCTCCAATATCCTTCGACTCATTGCAACGAACATTGCTTTACCAGTCAGGAGGTGTCAAATAAACAACACATATTGGCCTCTGTGGTGGAGGATTCTGCTATCAGCGTTGTACATCAATGCGACAATATCATACCATGCGAATACGCTGATTATGCCGATGTCTTTGATAAAGGCCAGGCAGAACAATTACCTCCTCATCGACAGTACGACTGTCCTATCGAACTGATTCCGGGTGCCAAAATTCCTACAGGCCGTGTTTATTCTTTAACACCTAAAGAAGATGTCGTGTTAAAGGAATACATTGACAAGGCGCTAGCCACGGGCTTTATACGACCCTCGCAATCTCCTGCTGCATCTCCTCTATTCTTTGTTCCTAAGAAAGAGGGAGACCTCAGACCCTGCATTGATTACAGGGCACTTAATGATATCACCATCAAAAACCAATACCCCTTACCGCTAATAAACGTGCTGTTGGATCAGTTAGGCACTTCCAGTTACTTCACCAAACTGGACTTGCGAGGTGCATACAATTTGGTTCGCATTCGTGAAGGCGACGAATGGAAGACCGCTTTTAAGACACGGTATGGTCTTTACGAATATTTGGTGATGCCTTTTGGTCTGTGCAATGCTCCCGCCACATTTCAATTCTTCATGAATGATATATTCAGAGACATCATGGACCGATTTGTGGTTGTCTATCTGGACGACATTTTGATTTACTCCTCATCTCTATCGGAACACGTCAGACATGTTTCTACAGTCCTACAAAGACTTAGGGAGAACCACCTTTATGTGAAAGCCGAAAAATGTGTCTTTCATTCGCAGGAAGTGGAGTTCCTTGGTTACGACATTACCAATCTAGGTGCTCGAATGAGTCGTTCCAAGGTAAAGGCAGTCTTGAATTGGCCAATTCCACATAACGTCAAGTCGTTACAGTCTTTCTTGGGCTTTGCGAAT
The DNA here is from genome assembly GCF_040938575.1 of Ambystoma mexicanum. NCBI lineage: Eukaryota > Metazoa > Chordata > Amphibia > Caudata > Ambystomatidae > Ambystoma > Ambystoma mexicanum. Next base: position 1,169,466,815 of record NC_090922.1, read on the forward strand.
TTCTATCGCAGATTCATCCATTCCTTTTCCAAAACGGTAGCTCCTTTGACGGCTTTAACTAGTTCCAAAGTACCTTTCTGTTGGAACCAACATGCCCAAGCAGCATTCGAAAAACTGAAGGAAGCATTTACCACTGCACCCGTGCTTCAACATCCGGATCCTGATCGCCAGTTTGTCGTTGAAGCGGATGCATCCAGTGTCGCTATTGGCGCAGTGCTCTCACAAGTCTGCACAGAAACCAAGGAGGAACACCCAGTGGCTTTCTTCTCTCGTAAACTCACCTCATATGAACGGAACTACACCGTTACTGAGCGGGAACTACTGGCTATCAAAGATGCCTTCCGAGAATGGCGTCATCATCTTCTTGGGGCCAAACAACAGGTGTTGGTGTACTCTGACCATAGAAATCTCCAAGCATTCAAATCCATGAAATGCCTTACGGCCCGTCAGGCCAGATGGCATGTCTTTTTTGCCCAATACGATTTCCAGGTCACCTATCGTCCTGCCCGAGAACATGTTAAGTCGGACGCTTTGTCCCGTATGAGTAAAGAGGCGCAGGAAGAAAAACAAGTACAGATCCAGCTGTTGGCAGATCATGTGATTTGTGGTTGTTCGGTTCAACCATCCTTAAAAACCGAAATACAAGAGTGGGTAAAAAATAATCCACAAGTAGTCCAGGATATGAATCTAGACGTGCATAACGGTTTACCATTCACACAGGGGGTGCTTTATCTATCAACTCCTTCAATGCGGGATAAAGCCCTCAAATGGAATCATGATTCCTTGATTGCAGCCCATCCTGGACAGAAGAAAACACTGGACCTGCTCAAAAGGTGGTGCTGGTGGCCATCCATGGCAAAAGACGTTATAAACTACGTATCTTCTTGTTCCGTATGTATCCAATGTAAAAACACTCCTGGTAAACCAGTGGGCTTACTCCAATCCCTGCCTGTCCCTACCAAACCATGGGACATGATATCTATGGACTTTGTGGTGGAACTCCCCCCAAATCAAGGATACGATACCCTATGGGTCGTAGTGGATTATTTCACTAAATTGGCCCTATTTATTCCTTGTATTGGTTTACCTACTGCTACTGTTCTGGCTGATCTATTCATCCAACATATATTCCGTTTCTTTGGTCTACCATCAGTAATCATTACTGACAGGGGCTCGCAGTTTGCGTCACGCTTCTGGAGAGCCTTAACATCTGCATTACTAATTGATGATAGAATGTCCAGCGCTTATCATCCTCAAACCGACGGACAGACTGAAAGGGTCAATTGTACTATGGAACAATATCTGCGGTGTCTGTGTTTGCAATACCAATCGGATTGGCTCACGGTACTGCCGGCGGCTGAATTCGCCTATAACAACTCTTATCATAGTGCCATAGGCACTTCACCGTTCTATGCTCTCTATGGACAACACCCCCGATCAATACCTCTAGATTCCGGTCTATCCCTGGACACGCCTGCCGCAGGCCGTACGCTTCGTGATCTGAAGAGATTACAAAGAAAGGTGAAGCAGCAATTGGAGCAGGCCAAACGACGTGACAAGTTCTATGCCGACGCTCATAGGGTGTCCGCACCTGTCTATAAGGCTGGGATGAAAGTCTGGCTATCCACTAAGAACTTAAGAATTCCGGGCAAGAAGAAATTGTTGCCTAGATTCATCGGTCCGTATGTTGTGCTCCATGTTCTTAATCCTGCTGCTGTACGTCTGGCTTTGCCACAACGATGGCGGGTGCATCCTGTATTCCACGTCTCGCTCATCAAGCCTTTCTCTGACACTACTAGACTGCCGGTACGGCCTGTTGCTATTTCTGTGCGGGGGTCTGATGAATACGAGGTACAAGACATACTGGATATGAAACTCCGTTCTGGTAGACCATATTATCTGGTGGACTGGAAGGGCTATGGACCCGAAGATAGGTCCTGGGAACCTCTTTCCAACATTCATGCTCCTGCTTTATTGAAGCGCTTCCACACAAGAAGGGGAGAGGTTGTCCCTTTGGGGGAGGGCACTGTCATGCATGCTGGACGCTACGCTCGTAGAACAGCTAGACCGTTCTACTCCAAATGGAGGCTATTCGATACGTTACCGGGAAAACGACGTTTACACTTTTCACGTCGCTAACTTCACGTGACTTTTGCTTCGTCACGTGAACTACGGTATCACGTATTTAAGCAGCGTAGAAACTTCACTCGCTGCTTCTGATCGTCTCTATTGGCGTCGTGTAGCTGAACCTCTGATCTACATCCTGGTATATTCCTACAGCTACTTTTGGGCCTTCGATAGCGTGTGTTCCGCCACACGCTGATTCCTGGAGCTATCCCTTCGCGTGATAATCCACACGCGCTCTTTGTCTTCATACGCGGCTGGCCAAGGCTGCGTGAATCCTGCCCGCGTGTAAAATCCACACGCGCTCTTTGTCTTCATACGCGGCTGGCCAAGGCTGTGTGAATCCTGCCCGCGTGTAAAATCCACACGCGCTCTTCGTCTTCAAGTGCGGCCGGCCCAGGCTGCGTGAATCCTGCCCGCGTGTAAAATCCACACGCGCTCTTTGTCTTCATACGCGGCTGGCCAAGGCTGCGTAAATCCTGCCCGCGTGTAACATCCACACGCGCTCTTCGTCTTCAAGTGCGGCCGGCCCAGGCTGCGTGAATACTGCCCGCGTGTAAAGTCCACACGCGCTCTTTGTCTTCATACGCGGCTGGCCAAGGCTGCGTAAATCCTGCCCGCGTGTAACATCCACACGCGCTCTTCGTCTTCAAGTGCGGCCGGCCCAGGCTGCGTGAATCCTGCCCGCGTGTAAAATCCACACGCGCTCTTCGTCTTCAAGTGCGGCTGGCCAAGGCTGCGCGAACCCTGCCCGCGTGTAAATCCACACGCGCACGTTGTCTTCACACGCGGCTGGCCCAGGCTGCGCGATTCCTGCCCGCGTGTAAATCCACACGCTCACGTTGTCTTCAAACGCTATTTTCTTCTAACTCCTGCATCTGTGGAATTAACAGAAGGATTGATCCCTAAGTGGGAAGGAAGCCTTTCAAGGATTATTGGAAGTGACTTTGAACTGAACTTTGGACGCTATCCTGTGGTGAATTCAACCCGTATCTAGCGTGAGCCTCGTTCCGTCCGGGATAAGTCTCCCTTACTAATTTTCCCTTCCCTGTCGTTTTGTTCTTCATTTCAAATCCATCAAGAGACTTCTGGATTGTTCTACCCAGAGATACAGGTCAGTGTGATCATTCCTGTCATTATCTAACTCATCATACTCAGGTTGGAGCAGTTATTCATGATACTTTAATTTGTCCTAGGCTGGATTACTATACCTTACCCACGCCCTTTCCAGTGATCCATCGCTCTGCCTGTTTTATCAGCCAGAGGGTTGTATCATTTGGAAGGTCTTTGTTGACTTCACGACTATCAAGTCGGGTGAACAGGGATCCGGAAGACCCTACCTCCTGTATCCTTTTGAATATTGTATCCTTTTCGGTTGATACTTTGGTGCATTTTGACACCACCGCTTACACCTGTAAGCTCATCAACGTCGGCAGACCTTACCTCTCGACTTCCAACTGCACCACCTTAGCCAGAGCACTAGTACTCTCCAAAGCAGATTATTGCAACACCCTCTATTTGGGCACCAGCCAAAAGAACATTAACAAGCTGCAAGTTATTCAAAATAATGCTCTAAGAGCAGCTATGAACATACCCAAACACGAGCACATCTCTGACGCCAGACGTTCCTGCCATTGGCTATCCATACCTCAGAGGATTGAATATAAAACACTCTCTCTCACACACAAATGCCTATCCAACCAAGCACCTAGATACCTATCAGACCACTTCACGCACCACACCTCGCCCAACCAGATCAGCACAAACACACTGCCTAAACATCCCCAGATTTAAGCTCCAAAAAGCAGAAGGCACTAGCTTCCCTGTGCTCACCGCTAAACTCTGGACCTCACTACCAGCCGATCTCAGATCCGAACCATCCTATCACCGATTCATACAACCTGCCAAAACCTGGCTTCTAGCCAAAGAAGTCTAAAGCACCAACTTACCCTGACACAAATGTATTAATTGACTGCATAATCTGTATTATCCCAAATCTTGTAAATATGTTATAATGTGTATATTATCTATAACTGCTTTATAATACCTAACTACCTGTATGATGCAACCACTGACCTTGCTTGTAATATATTGGCTAAATTGTAACTTTACCAAGCATCTGGATGCCCCAGGGCCAGGCTGCGCTTATAAATAATAAACTAAACTAAATACACTCCCCCTCTTGGAAGGTAACATCTGGAAAAGAGTCCCTTAAGGCTAGAGCTTGTTGGAAGATTCTTTCACTAGCAAGAGCGTTTCTCTGTCAGCCCGTGAATTTGCTATTCATACATTTAAATAAAATCGATCTATGTCAAGGATGTGTACACTGAAAGCAATCCATCAGCTTTGCTCTGGTATTTTGGAGGGCCAAGGGAGCTCAACCGAGGAGCTATATAATACTCTTATGAAAGCAAAATCTCGATTTTTCCTGTGAAATTTGATCAAAACACATGAATTTGTACACTCTTACAGCCCCCTTCCTCATCTGCATGGAGTACAAATATTTAGGTAAATTGGCTCCAATTCTTAGTATTCGGCCGGACAGAGCAACTCGGTTGAGCTTCCTACATTTTCTATGTAATCTAGTCCGTACAAAATATCTGCTTGTACAATATGGTATGATTCCAAGGTATCAAGTGGGCTGTAGATTCTTTATCCATGGCATGGGCACAGTAAAACCTTGGTTGTTTGATTGTGGGGCACTTTCCCAACTACGTGCTATATATTTAAGGACATTTTATGAATTTCATTAAATGAATTTGGTTGAGGGAAATCCTTTTATATGGACCCTCCTTTTAACGGGCTGAACACTTAATCAATGGTTGCTGCTATGGAATTTATTAGGACACTGAATTTGGACATTGATTACTGTTCACATTCTATTTTCTCCTTTTTAAAAATTGTTTTAGTAAGCTGCTCCCCTCTTACGTATCTGTAAAGATTGATTTTGTTTCTTCCTTTTTTTATTTTTACCACTAGTCCCTTTTAACTGCTTGTGAAATGAAATATGCATTCTGTAATGTGTGTACTACTTATTATTTTAAAAGTAGCATTTTATGTGTGATGTATATGTACGAATGCTATAATGCTGTATGTAAATTGATTACAGGTTGATGATTTGTCAACCATATAATTAAAAAACAAGGAAAACAAACAATGTGTTCATCTGAATCTCTTTGAGAGGAGCAGTGGTGATATAATTGGCAATTGTGTGTGTGTTTTTCTTTTCTATCTATGTTATCAATGTTTTCAGTCTAATGCAATTTCTAACTGGATTTATTTATTTTTTACCAACATGTCTCTTCTTTTAACTTCTTAACTTGCTGTACCCCGCTTATTGCACGCCAACACGGAACACTTTCACACTATGTGCCTCATTCTCCTTCTCCCTTGCTGAGCATTGCCTTGTCAGGTGCACATTTGCTAGAGCCAAACCATATGATGCTGATAACAGCATGACCATGCTGATAACAGCACGACCAGAAGATAAAAACACATATTTTGAAGGAGGATTTTTTATTTGTGCGCTGTCTGACAGAAGCATCCCCCCCAGGTGGGATCCAGCATGGTATTTGTGCAGGCATATATTGTTATTGTGTCTGGCCTGCAATAATAAGGCCATCACACTGAAGATGTTTTGTCTGTGCAGGGGTTAAGAGAGACACTGGAAGGCTCTGTGGTGGGTCCTGTCTTTCTGACAGACATTTGAGATGATTGGAGACATTTAAAGGTTGCAAATCTGAGCAGAGTTAACCTCATCTAGGCGCAGATGATACAGATAAAGAACGCTTCAAATACTAATCATAGATGCAGGTTCAAGCACCACCAAGCATTAATATGTGGGAGTGAGGGGCCAGTAGGCCCCCCGTCCCTCCTTTCCTTTAGTACAAACTTGGACCATGTGCCTCCAATGGTGGGGAGTGCCCTCTGTCACCCTTATGTAATACCAGCATCAGCTGGTATTTGCGTAGATGGGGCTGTTGCACAGGACACGTGGCATCCATTTTGTGCACCCTTGACTCCATCTTGGTAACTAGGCCTCGCTGCGATAATACGAAAAGGCTTATCTCCCCTTGCAGCGCCATGCACACTGCACACATGGCCCCCACCTTTTCTCTCACTGTGTCTGGAAAACTCTGTGGCTCCATTCTCACGCTCAAGCCGGAGGTAATTGCAACAAAGAACAAATGTAACATCTCACTCTTCCTCTAAGATCGCTGCCCCGCGTGTGAACCAGCTTGAGCCAGGCCTTGCAACCCATCCATCTCCACAAATCTGTACATGCCTCTCACCGTCGCTATTGGATGATTACTGCCAGTGTAACACTGTGTCCCTGCAAGGTATTCTCTTGATGTACCAGATATGCAACCTCGCCATGATGCCCACCTAGCGGGCCCCCAGCTAACAGTAGACCTCTGTTGTAGTATATTTTCTCTCACTACTAACAAACGCCAACCTGCCTTAGATTCTTTACGAGTCCAGACCCTCTCTTCAATCAATGTTATCATATCGGTCAAAAATCCTTAACATGATGCCCCATATATGCCTCAGTTATTAATGATGTAAATACATGAATGAAGTTTATAGGTTTACAAGGATTTGTTCAAAATAGTTGCAATGATCATTATTTAGTGCATGCTTCACTAAAATGTATTATGTTAGCTTAGTTAGTGGCCACCCTGCTTCGCAGCGACCTGACCTTCACCCCTCCTGGAAGCTGACAGCCAGACCATGTGATGTTCACCCTCCCGTCAAAGGAGCAACCAATCCAGATGAGACAGTGCCTCCATGGACATACAGTTCTATAATGCCTACCCAATCCTGCATCGATTTAGTACCCTATGTTAATTGTGTCATCTATGGCAATTTTTCTCTTTATAATATCATGTAATTGAAATGAATGAAAAGTTCTTTGGATGCCAATTCTATATAAAACATTTTGAACTCTCGCAACCTGTCCTCTTAGCCTCATTCCCCGTCTGGGTGTGTCTCATTTATTCTTATTGCACGTGGTAAAACGGGGAGGGCTCTTACAATTAATGAATTATTTCAAAAGGAAAATGTTCAAGGCTTTTACGTACAATGGATAAGGGTGTCCTCTATTTGAGCTCCCAGGGAAGGTTATTCCATTAACTGTGGCCGTATATTGCGAACAGTCTGTCATCCCCTGGAGACACAGCGGGATGGCAGAACCACTAACACAAGTTTATCAGTGGAACGGAACATTCTAGGTGGTTAATATTGCTTCCGTTTTTCAGCCAGATATGATGGTGGCAGATCAGACATTTGCAGAGAATTTTAAACTTGATTCTATCTCCAACCGACAACCAGTGGAGAGAGCGATGTAGGGCAGAAATGGGAAATGACTTGGGAACTTTATAGATCAGCATTCTGCACCTTTTGTGAATAGTTCAGGTGTTTGCAGGGGATCTGCTAACAGGCTATTGCTGTAGTCCAGCTGGGAATTGACCAGCGCTCTTACCACAATGGTATGGTCTCCAAAAGGGAAAATGCGTAAAAGATTGATTGGAGTTTCACTATCACCTGCTTCTCACATCCTAAATTGTCCTGCCAAATGCATTTTTTATTTTCAATCTAAAATTCAACCTGGAAGCCAAAGCCATGGATGGGGCATGCACTTCTCATTATTTAGCAGAGGGTGTTTAGGCCCGAACAGGGCCACCTCAGTTTTGCTGTCCCATCCAGTTTCCAACATCTACCAAGCACCATCCAACTTTTATAAATTAGTCTGTGAAGTTACTAAGCTTCAATAAGACCTGGGTATCTGCGTAAAATTGGAAACCCACCTCATGATTCCACAAGATATCCATTAAAGGTTGCATTTCAAAGTTGAACAGCAAAGGTGAGAATGATGACCCCTGTGGTACTACAAAAGCCTGGGGAAGGGAATATGACAGGCCTCCCAAACCCTCACCCACTGCCAGCTATCTGATAAAAAAGAACCAAACCTTATAAAAGCGTTGTCTGAAACCTTCCGGAGGTGTTCTAGCATGATGCTATGGTCTGTGGTGTCAAATGCCACAGACTGGTCTAGCAACACAAGCAACAACATCTCACCCTCATCTGAAACCCAAAGAAGTTTGTCCCAGACGGCTATCAAAACTGTTTCCGCACCAAATCTTGGTCAAAACCCAGATTTGCAGGGATCAAGCAGGGCATACGTTTCCACATGAACCCTGAGCTGAACTGTGACAACCTTTTCCTGGATTTTAGCTGGCCATGGACTTCCACCACTGGGCTAAACTTTTGTAGATCATTTGAATCCAAGTTGGTTTTTTTCAACAGCAGTGTCATAATGGACTGTTTTTAACTTTGATGGCACTACTCGTTGTGAAAGAGAAGTGTAAACAAACAAAGGGCCTTATTAAGACCCTGGCTCTCCCGTAATGAAGAGTGCCGGTACGAGTCCGGCACCATTCATTACAGGATGCCCTATTACGAGGTCCCCTTGCGGGACCCGCTCAGAACGTCTGGTCAGACCAGACGTTCTTAGCGTGTCCTGCATGGGGACCAGGGAGCTAATAACGGGCCTGTTATTAACGGGCCAGTTATTAGCTCCCTCCCCATTCCCATTGAGCCCTATGGGGACTCAAATGGGAATGGGGATGGGTTTTTTCAAAGAGGAATTACCGGGTCCTACAAGGTTGGAATGGCCCGGTAATTCCTCATTGAAGGAACCCGGAGCTGGAACCCGGTATGGAGGCAGCCATGCCCTTATTAGGGACATGGCTGCCTCCATACTCGTAATGAGGCCCAAAGTCATAAAACAGGTAATTTCCCCATCAATTCTGATAGAAAGTCACTACAAGGTGTATTGTTTAGAATGTTAATAGCAGTATATGAAGGGTGATCGGGAGACTTCTCATGAACAAATACATGTATCACACAATGTACTTATTGAAACAAAAGCATTCTATTCAAGTGTTGTTGTTAATATAGCATTCTAATAATACATACACAAAGCCAATGGCTGCAGCATGTAGCATTGAAGTAGAGTATTTTTTATCTGGTAACATTAGCCAGTAGATTCATAATTCCAAGTCTATCAGAATCTTGACTAATGTTAAACTTGGAATTAACAGCTAACAATACAAGAATTACTACACTCATGTGTTAGTACAACAAATATGTATGGAGAGCATCAATGCTTACAAATCTGAGGCACATGCAGGGAAACTCTAGTTAGGAGGAAAGAAAGAGCATGACTAGAAAATTACACTAAGATTAGGGTTCATCATCATGTACACAAAATGAATTCCCTGTCTGAGGCCTGCTTATTGTTTCATGTATGTGCACCATGAGATCAAGCCAAACCCGTAAGTCATCTGCTTAAAATTATCACTGTCACTGAACAAAAACAACTGATCAGGATATGTGATGTCATTCTTGGTTTTTTTTCGATTTTACTTGTAACCATAACATCCAGTACAACTTAACCATAACGTCCCTTTAAAAAAGCTGTTTCACTGAATTACATAGGTTTTGACCAGTGCAACTAATCTTTACTAACTTGTTACGTTTTATTTTTCAAACTTTACATTATAAATTCTTTCGGCCCAGTATGCCACAATTCCAAAGTCCACGGACAATATTGTGCATCCACGGACATTCCTGGGAGCAGGTGGCATGAACACAACCCAAAAACACAGGGGGCAACACAATGTTTCCTTTTCATAGAAACAATACATATACATCAAAATTACTAACAAATAATACAACCAAAATGTAACTGTACACCTTATATAAATAATTCACATCTACACCTCTCACAAACTGAAGCACAACAAGGCAGCACAGAAAAACAGCCTCTAAACTTAGTAAGTAACCATTATCTTATCTTTTATTGTACATGTTTACCATAGGAAGTCAAGAAATATATAGTAATTCTTAAATAACTGAGCATAGTCATTATATATTTGTACAGAAATGGCAAGCACAATTGAGTGGCAAGAGGAACACTTCCCCAAAGATGAGATGACCAATGAAGGATGCATTAACAGTAAATACAGACAGAAATATATAATAAAATGCTGTAAATTACACATTTTTAATATATCTTATTAGCCACTAAGTCCAAAAAGTAAAAACCCAGGACAGTAATCATGAGGAAGCATTTAGCAATTGTAAATACCAAGGAAGGACAAATGGAAACTGTTCAAACCAGAATGAATACATTATACACTCACATGTCTGAATTAAAAAAAAAACAAGTTGCTGAACTATCTAGTTTTGTAAAGAATCATGCCCCACATGTACTATTGTTACTATTTCTCAACAATCAGCCCTATCCATACCAGAACATTACTGTAATAAGATTTTTGATTAAATGTCTATCTGCAATTCTGCCAATCATGAAAATGTATAACCCTCAAATTCGCCAATTTTTGTTTCACACTTTGATTACGCATCCCTTTCTTCAAATCAATAATTATAAAAATAATCCCTATATATAAATCACACAATGTTTTTATTGTAAATATTTAATGTAAATAAGAAAATATAATGTGAACATATATGTGAGACTATTATCATATCTCTGTTTGTACATTTACATACAGATGACGTAGTGTTCACGATTGTACTGCTGGGTCCATGGACCGAACTACACTCTTTTGAATTTTTTTGCAAACGTCTTTTTCCGGTACTGAATGCTGCATTATGTGCACGTTCTGTCATTGGTCACGTGGTAGTTTGCAAGCATCATGACGTCGCCATGGACACCCGGATGTGATCATGTGACTGTTCCCATGCGCCATAATGATATGTCTGCAATCGATTTCCATGCTCCGTGGACATCCTAAATTCCAATTTTTTGGCCACCCTCAAGGACTATGAAGTTGAAACGTTGCCCTTCCCCACCTCCAACTAACATTCCAATTGCTTCAATAAACATTTTTACAACTTTGTATGCACTTTCTCTATACCAGAAGTATTATGTCTCGTCACAGCAATGCAGATGTCTCGGACATCATAACGTGACCGCTCCCGTGTGGAGTGATGATGTGTCTGCGATCACTGTCCGTGCCCTGCGGACATCTTTAAATCCAATTGTTGGACACTCTAAGGACTTTCAAGTTAAAACTGTGCCCGTGAAAAGCTCCTAGTATCATTCTTACTTGATCTCTAAACTTTTCACAACTTTTCAAGGCCTTATTTGGACTCCAAGGTCTGCAGACAGGAGAATAGTCTGCAGACGGTTCGTTCAAAGTGACTCAACCATTTCTTTGCCTTATTAACTACTTGGAAGAGCATAGGAGAGCACCCTTTTCTGTTGGGAGCTGAGACCTGAATCTAGACCTACAATGGCATCTGCTGTGGTCATTCCTCCTCCCCAGGGGCCACCACACCACTACCACCTGGAGGAACTAGACAGAGGAACTGGGGCCCTGCAGTAGATCATATGGAGGAAGAAGCAGAAGAAGAAGAAGAAGTAGAGGCGGTTTCTACTACGTCATATGGACTAAAGAAATAGTCGGTGTAGGTTTTTCACCACCGTGGTAGGGGTGCCAAAGTCTCAATCTTAAAAAAATGTGTCTTGTAGTCTCCATCCAATTTACATTTATGCTTAAAATAGTAAAGACTCTATAAGAAACTCTCACATTACATTATATTACATTATATGCTAATGGAAATTGTACAGCATTTGTATAGCAAAGAAAGCAAAAGGTGACAGTGATACATTTCTGTCCCAACCCCTTTTCTCTGCCATACAAAATATAAACATCAAGTGTAACATATGTAGGCGGTATTTCAGGAATTTCATACAGCTTTCACAATTCCCAATCATGTTACGCCATTATTAAAAAATGACTCAACCCCATTTTCTGTCCACCCATGTCAGTGGACAGTACAACTGTATACAGTGAATTAAAAGGCAGTGTCCAATCCTACTTTACTTTTTTGTTTCTTACTACAATGTTGGTTCTGAAAAGAACATTTTTATGTATTATATCTACTAACAAATGTTGTAGTTCATATTTTACTTGTTTGGTTTTTCATGACTTTCACAAAAACTGTTTCCACGCATTCTGAACATTCAAATGAAAAATCTGATTCCCAACATCTATTAAATGTACTCCATCTCTCCGAAAAATGTTCACTCCATCATGTTGTTTATTCTGATATTGAAAAGATGCCCTTCCTACATCTTGTAAAAAAGCACATACATCATTTAAACATTCTGCCTCATTTTATCAATCTGTGGACAAATCAAGTTTGATCTTTTCCACATGTGTAATTCAGGAAATAGTTCCTAGGTTTTCTAACAGTATGTTTCATGGCAAACCACAAAGATATTCCAGTTACATACCCAAAATGGTTGCCTCCACAATGTACTACTGGATGTTTAAAATGCACCATATTATCACACATAGGTAAAAGTTGACTCAATTTCATTCCACAATCTCTATGCCATGACACTTCCAATTTTTCTACTCCAAGAAGGTCAGAGATGCCAAGGTGCTCTGCATATACCTCCACCCATTTAATCCATCAATCTCCAAAGAGCCAAACAGCCTTCTTGTTCACAGGGACCTCATTTCACCAACATGCCAGGGGTAGTGGAAGTGACATCACATGACCCTTGACCTCCGATGGCATCACAGGAAGTGATGGCATTTGACCCCACCCCAAAGTGATATCACGGGAAGCGAAGGAACATGACCTTTCACTCCTTGACAAAACAGGAAGTGGCATCACATAGCATATTTCCTAAGTACACTACGAAAAATATGGTTACGATATCACTATAATGTGATGTATATTTCATGCAAAAATGGATCACCATATGTATCGTATAGGCCCATATTACCAAATTACTATGAATGTAAGCAGACGTCAATGACTGAATGATAATGATGTGCTATTATATAGCACTTACGCTTAAGCGATTTATATAGAACAAATATACAAACAATATCACCCAAACTGTGTTGGTACTCATTTATCAACCTCAGAAGGATTAAAGGTTGAGTTGAGGTGTTTAAGAACAGACTACATCAGTGACTCACTACCTGAAGTGTGCCTGAAATAAACCTTTAATGAGTCTAGCAATTATTGTATAGAATTCCAGAAAGACACATTATTTGGTATTCCTATTCTCTCTTATTTAGGGTCAGTGCTGAAAGTGTTAGACTTGTAGCACCCCTGTTCTTTGTTTTTCCCTTTTTTAAGAGGCCTGAACAAGAAAGCCAGCCACTCCAGAAGTAAAGAGCCACATGGTGCTGGCCACAGCCCAGGAGCGTGCATTACAAAAAACCCCCAAAAAAGACACTTTTTATTTTTGAATTTTTTTAGATTTAGCAAGGGAGACCACAGGGGTAGCAATGAAGACCTCTGAGGTCGCTGTTGTGACCTCCGGCGACTCCTAAATGACGTTGCTGCTTGTTCATAGCCATGCTTCCAGCACTTCACACAAGAAATGAAACACTTCCTACACTGTGTTCCTGTACACTTCAATTCATCATCCACAACCCGCAAAACTAAGTAGCTATTTGTTCTGCCACCCGCATATGTCCATGATCTCTGCAGTCCTCTTTTCAGCAGTGCATCAAGAGAGGATCCGGATGGCACGTGCAGATCTGCCGATTACAATGGTCATCTGCCCATGTCATTGCACAGGGCAGCCCTTTGTACTTAGGATATGATATGATAGGTTATTTATAACGCGCTTAACACCCAGAGGTTTCTAAGCACTGACCTGGGGATCGAACCTGTATTGCTCTATGCCGTCTTGCTTCCAAGGTGGGCACATTGCAGCTGAACTATCCTCCCGAGTCCTTGCAACTTGTATCTATGTAACACTCCCTCATTGGCTACTTTTGAACAGTCACACACCCATTCACCAATCCCATCCCTAAACTGTACATGTAATCCTGTCACCTTAGTGCAACAGTGAAGATGTACCTTTCAATTCTGACAGTACATGTGTCATGCCATAACTAAGATCCCAAAGTTTGGAAACTCCCGTCCCTTGCACACTGTCAAGGGTCTAATAATAGTCAAAATTATGATATGTAAATTTTCAGATATGAGATAAGGTAGACAATGTACAAATGACCTCATGTATGTGTATAAAAAAGTTAAATGAACAATTTCTTAGAAGAAAAAGATTTAACACCAAATCCTGTTTTTTACACAGGTTCTGACCTATTGTGACCTGTTGTGCCTGCTCTGACTGCCTTTCATCTATAACCCATCTCCAAAAGGCACCTTTCCTTTTCTTCTGGTCTCAAATCACCAATCAGTCGCACCCACTTCATTCTTGGACTTCTACCTCAACCCCCAGACCCTCCTACTGTTATACTACTATACAGGTTTTGCCTTCAAACCGTTTTGGAATGTGTGCTCATTGTGATTGCCCTGTGGCTCCTAAAACCGTATTTAACTGCATGCACATCATGATTGTCCTGTTGCTCTTAAAGCCGTTTTTAACTGTGTGTACATCATGATTGTCCTGCTGCTCTTAAAACCATGTTTAACTGTGTGCACATTTTGATTGTCCTGCTGTTCCTAAAACCGTTTTTAACTATGTGCACATCGTGATTGTCCTGCTGCTCTTAAATCCATCTTTAACTGTGTGCACATCCTACACTTCATGAGAATCTGCTGACAAGTTATCCTCCCACTTGTTCTCTGTCATATCTGCTAATGGTTCCCCTACACTTGTCTTCTCCCATCGCTGCCCTTTCCGACATGTGACATAGTCTCCCGCAACTACAGCCTAAGATGCTCCACCATTTTGAAAACTCCAACCACACTCCTCTGGCCTGTGTCATCCCCCCTATTGCCATCACTTCAGTGTTGATGGTGATTTGGTGGCTGCTTCATTATTATTTAACTCACTCCATCTGCCTCTCCAGTCATTCACATTGCAGATGTCCCCCATACTACATTCACTTCTTATCTACATCTCTACTGTGCCAATTTTTAGTGCTGCACTGCAATTCTTGTGTCATCCTGCATTGCATTTGTCTGTTAGTGTAAACATCGTATTTAGATCTGCCTTCTTTCTGAATTGCATATATCTGGTAGTGAAGAAAAATCTTATTTAGTTGTGCCTTCATTCTGCATTGCATCTGTCTGTAAGTGTAAACATTTTATTTAGATGTGCCTTTATTCTGCATTGCATATGTCTGTCAGTGAAGAAAATCGTATTAGGTGTGCCCTCATCCTTCATTGTTGTTTTTGTACTCTAAACACCTACTTGGCCAACTGTATTTCTGGTTCAGAACTGTGCACTGCAGCACTCACACCACCACCCCTCTCGCTTTCCCTCTGGCTCTCAATACCCCCTCAAGGTCTCAGATGGCACTCTCCATCTCCCCAATCTACTCCAAAAGCTACACCATCACCTTTCCTCCCTCTCTCACAAAATATGGATGGAAAAAACATAAAATGGACATCCGTGCTGCAAACCCTGTTCTCCCAATTGCAAACACCTATGTCAGTGCATCCTCAAGAAAAATCTTCACTGAAATCCTCTTCTCTGTCCCATCTCTTGACCTATGGACCTCTAACCTCACTGCCACCCCCCACTCTTCCACTCCCATTAACAGCGGCACCAAGTGGAAAGTCCTCCTTACAGGCTTCTTCGCACCTCGCTGCTGCATGAATGTCTATCTCTCAGGCATAGTGCTGGTTCAAGGCTCTCATGACAACCGCCTTCTTTTTGACCGAATCCTACCATCTCATCAATTTCCTACCTTCCCCAGCCTCTCCCTCTGCTACCCTCTCTGCTCCACCACTTCTGACAGAAGCCCCACACTGCATCTCTCTGCCTCAAAAATCCTTCAAAGGCAGCAATTGTCGCCACCTGGCGACCCTCAACGCACGCTCAGCCATCAAACACTCTGCTGACATCTGCCTGCTTCTTGAAGACACTGACCTAGACATGCTTGCACTCACTGAGACTTGGTGCAAGACCAGCTCAGTGACTTCCTTTGACTCACTCCTACCAGATGGCTTTAAGATCACCTCAAAGCCTCGTCCCCACCGTACTGCTGGAGGGGTTGCCTTAACCTTCCCTTAGTGGATTCCTTCTTCCATCCTACCCACTCACCCCTATTCCTCCTTTGAGAGCCTAGTATGCAAATTGGTCAGCTCTCCTTCCTCCACCTTCACCATTGCTACCAACTACTAGCCCCCTGGCACTTCTCTGTTTCTTTCTTAGTGGGAGGACCTCTGTTCCTCCCTACTCTCTACCACCTCCAACCTGCTACTACTAGGTGTCTTCAACATCACCTAGACTCCCCTTGCACAGCAACCACTTTCTTCACTGAACTCTGCACCTTCCTGTCCCTCTCCATTCTTCCCTATGGCACTACCCATTCTGCTGGACACATGCTAGAAGCCATCATCCACTCCAACCTCACTCTCTCTTCTCCCCTGGTCACCTCCCTCTCTGGGTCTAACCACTCTCTCCTCACTTCTCATCTGGGTCCCTATGGCCCTGTGACAACTCCTCATATAGCTCTGCCAACCTGGTTTACGAACATCCGTCCGATGAAATGAATGTCAGCAGCTGCCTTCTCTTCCCCCGTCATTCCCTCTTGCCCACCCAACCCAGACTATTCCACTGATTCTGGCGTCAGCAACCTCTGTCTGTCCATTACCAACACCCTTGACATCCTTGCCCAAGTCATGAAGATCCACCTGAAACCTGCCTCCAAGCGTAATACCTGGTACGACTGTGAACTTACACACCAAAAACGTAAGTGCAGGGCTTCCAAACGGAAGTGGTACACTCCAGGTTCAACCTCTGACAAACTGGCCTGCCGACTGATCCAGAGACACTACAGACTCTCTATCCACGCCAGAGAAAGAGCCTACATTCAGGCACAATGCATCTAACAACCCGGCTGAACTCTTCAAAATCTGCAGGGAACTTGGCAATCCGTCCGCAGTATACCCTAACTCTACTCCCACCCAGGACCTTTGCAATTCCCTCGCCTCTCATTTCATTAAAGAAAAACAGGTCACACTGAACAGCCTTGCAGCATACTCTTCCAACTCAAACTTACCCTCTTTTCCCCTTCCTACAACTCACCCTACTCCTTCCTCCTTTGCTACTGTTTCTCGTGAAGAAGTTACCAGAGTTGTGAACTCCATGAAGGTCTCCTCCAAACAGGTTGCCTCATGCTCTTCTAGAACCATCAAGGACAACATATCCTCTCTTACCCTGGCTTTTTCTGATCTCTGCAACCACATATTTACTACTGGTTCTTTTCCATCCTCCCTCAAGAACTCACTGGTGCGCTCCCTCCTTAAATAACACTCTGCAGCCCCCTACTGCCGAGCCAACTACCGGCCCATTTCTATCACCCCCTTCCTAGGAAAACTGCTTGAGAAGTTGGCCCTTCCCCAACTCAACACTCCCACCAAACTTGTTGGAGGTCTACCCGATCACCAGTCTGGATTCTGAGCATCCAGAGGCACAGAAACTGAGCTCGTGAACACGTGGAAAACTGCTTGCATCCCTAGATTCCAACTCCCCTGCTGTCCTCATCCTCCTTGATCTCTCTTCTGCATTTGACACAGAGAACCATTCCATCCTCATAAATAGGTTCCATGATACCCTTGCTATCCTCCCTCCTTCTCCACCTGTGGCGTCCCCGAGGGCTCCCTTCTTTCACCCTGGCAGTTTAAGATATACCTTTCTCTGCTGGCACGCCTCATTTCTTCCTTCTTCCCCAACTTTCAGTGTTACGCTGATGACACACAACTCTTCTTCAGACTTCCCACTGACACCCTTGCACCCTCCTTCATCCCTGACTGCCTGACTGCCATCCAGGCCTGGTGCACTGCTAATGACCTCTGCCTTAATGCCAGCAAAACCAAGATTATCCCTATTGGGTCCCCTGTACCCTACTTCTTCCCTTCACTCTGGCCTTTGTCCATGGGCTCCCAGCTTGCCCCCTCCTCTGAAGCCAGGAACCTCAGAGTCATCTTCGACTCCTCCCTTACCTTCATACCTCATGATCAGGACTTCACCAAGAAGTCCCACTTTCAACTCTTCATCCTCAAAGGAACTCTACCCTTCCTCAACCTCCGCCAATTACTCAATGTTACCAGTGCTCTGGTCTTCTCCAAGCTAGACTATCGCAATAGCCTCTTCCTCAATCTTCCTTCGGCCACCCTGCCACCGCTCCAGCTAACCCAGAATAGGGCAGCAAGACAGGAATGCATCTCTCCTGCCCTACAAAGACGTCACTGGCTCCTGATCTCAGCAAGAATCTAAGTCACATCCCTCTGTATCATCCAAAAGGCTATCTGGGGACGGGGACCACTCTATCTTCAATGCTTCCTGACCCAATGCTCCCCTTCTTGACCCCTGCATTCCTCTGGCACCAACTCCCTTACTGTGAAATGGTTTGCTAAACAGAGAGCTAGTGGTTGATCACTTTCCTTGGCGGTCTCCCTTCTGCGGAATAGCCTCTCTCTCCCTCTGCCTCTTCAGTAGGACCTACTTAAGTTCTGAAAAAACCTCAACCATTATCTTTACTTCTTCCTTCTCCTCCTTTCTTCAATGCTATTCATACAGTATTGTGACTGATGTGTAGGGCCCTTAAGTATCCTCAGGGCTCTGACCCCCCACATCCTTCATCCCAGCCACTGTCTATTTTTACTGCATCTACTTAGACTTAGGCTCCCATGGGCGTTTGCACTTACGTTCTTATCTCTTCTTAAGCACTTCACCTTTAGCACTACTCCATGAGCACCACAGCACCTATCCCTTAACCCCCTTGCAGTTGCACATTCTCAACACTCACAAGGCACAGTAGGTTCTTCTACCCTCCCTTTTATTACCATTGTTTGTAATATCAATTCAATGATTTATGTATTTCTGTTGTAATTCATTGTCTACCATCCCCTGTCCCCACCATATTGCCATTTAGGCGCTTTGAAGCAGTTTTTGCTAATTGTATTAGCGCCTTACAACTGACCAATACAAATAAAAATAAAAATATATAAAATTACATATAGTGCCAAAAGGTTGCACCTGCTCACGCCAAGTGCCAGGTATCAATATGTTATAAATCTTTTGCAAGTGCATTTTCCTTATGTGCACATAA
Organism: Ambystoma mexicanum; assembly: GCF_040938575.1. NCBI lineage: Eukaryota > Metazoa > Chordata > Amphibia > Caudata > Ambystomatidae > Ambystoma > Ambystoma mexicanum. The sequence goes on from NC_090922.1 coordinate 1,169,486,032, forward strand.
AGGAAAATACAGTGGGGCATGTAGTACACCTGTGCATTTTTGACTTTCAATAAAAGGATGCCAAAAATATAATTTTTTTAAAGAATAGAATGTTGCCTTACTTATAAATGTCTAATGTTTTCCAAACATTGCTATCAGATCCCTTATAGTGCCACCATTCTCCACCTCCTCACATCAACTACCACTTAGTACTACTATACAAGTGTTTAGCAAATACATTCCCTTTCCTTTCATTGTTCAAAGCATGTTTGCACATGGTGCAATGCATACATTTGAAAAAGCCCCTAACGGCTGACCACTAGCAGCACCTCTTTGTAAGGCGTGCTTCTTGTTGTTCATAAAGCTGGGACTCAAAAGAGTTTTCAGAGTTGATGCTCTTGTATATAAAAATCTGGTCTCTAGGAGATATAATTGCGCATATCTTCATCCAACAATTATATCGACTAATGTTTCCTGAAAATCTTGTATATAGATTTGTTATTTTTGGGAAATCTGGTAATCATTCTGGTTTTGTTATCATCTTGCCTAGATTTGATTCGAGAAGTCAGCAGAGGCAATATATCCAACAAGAAGCACACCTTATAAAGAGGTGCATTTAGTGTTCAGCCCCTTAGGGGCTTTTTCAAATTTATGAATGGCACCACGTGCAAACATGCTTTGAACAATGTAGAGACATATGTAACTAGAAACAATCAGAAATTACCCACAGAGGATTTGATTAATTGGATAACTAAATATGTTGTCTATATTGTTATTTCTGTTTGTAACACATTGTATCTGGGTTCAACCATTCGAGAATGAAGATTTCACATCAGAGAACATCTGAATATTTCACTAATACCGGAGAAAAGATTGCCCCTACAAGAGCATTGAGCAGTGGAGCACCAGATGGACAATAAGGATCAAATTAAATTCATTGGTGTGAAACACATTCACACAAGCAACAGATGGGGAGAACGTGAATTGATTTTGAGACAGGAGGAGGTGAAACTTATTTGCACACTAAGGAGTACTGTACTTGGTCTCAACAAGGACAATCAATTACAAATATTTCTGTAAACCACACAGAGGAAGATGGGGATTTCATGGTTGTTGGTTTATATCATGATGTTGAAACGAGCAAAAATGTACATGTATATCTATTGCAGAGCTCTGGATTATAACTAATGTGGAAATCTTCCCATAATGCTTTATAATATGAACTTTATAATATGAATGACCATATTTCTGCGTTGGACTAAGCAGCTAACGATTCCTTGGTATATGTGTAATGTTTGATCTACTGGCACAATATATTTACTGTGTCAAATATGGAATGCCGAAACTATCATATGCACAATAGCATAACTGGTTTGAACTAAGCAGCCTATCTTCGTTGGTTTATGTTTAATAGTTGCTCTACAGGAACACCATTGTTATTGTGTTAAATATGGAATGCTAAAATTAACATATGCATGATCGTATTACTGACCTGGACTAAGCAGCCTGTGTTCCTTGGTATATGCATAATGTTTGAACTACTGGCTCAACAACAGTACCATTGTTTGATGGGGTGATGAGACCTCATTCCATTATCAGGCTATGAACTCATATTTGGATGTTCTGTGATGAAATGATCATCATTATGACTATTGCCTGCAGTAACTCATCCTCATGTGTGCCTGACTGTATCGCCACTGGGTGGGATATGGGCACTTTTGACTCTTTTTGGTAATAATTGGTATAGCTCAGAAGACATAGGGGTTTAAAATTCATCAACAACTAATCATTGCATGCACCTGTTTTCCCGAATTTAACCCATCATGTTGCTTTTTAACCCATTGGGCCTCATTCCGAGTAGGGCGCAAAGGGATACCGGCACCGTTAAGGACATCGGTGCCGGTAATCCCTTTGCGCCCTCTTCCGAAGTCCCTTGGCGGGTCCCTTCCTTGATGCCTGGTCTGACGGGACCCGTTAAGGGACCTCGGAGCTAATAACGGTACCGCAAATTGCGGTACTGTTATTTCCTACTTCCCCATTCCCATTGAGCCCTATGGGGGCTCAAATGGGAATGGGGAATGGCTTTTTCAATGGGGATTTACGGGACTTACCGGTCCCTCCAGGGTCAGAATGGACGGGTAAGTCCCCATTGAACCAGGATGGACCCAGACCCGGTATGGCAAATAGCGCCATGACTACCTCCATATTCGGAATGAGGCCCATTATGTTGCTTTGTACTGTATTACATACATTTATCTCATTTTGGCCAGGCTAAACTTACTCCCTTGGTACATTGGTACCAGCTCCCAATGGGTTTCATTAATATCATTCAACAACTGATATATTCCGATTTGTTTATTTTATGGATTCACCATAACATAATTGGATTCTCCCACGTGGAGCTAGATAAATGTTAGTCATCCAATATAGGCGCATATATAATCAATGCAATGACGTCATGAAACGTATGATGTTACCGAGCAGCATCACGTCATGAACGTAACAGTATTTTAGTGATTCACTAGAAGGCGGTCGCAATCCTAAACGTGTGAAACCACTGCATCTTGTGAAACAGTTTTTGTCCAGAAATGTGTACGTTTGAGGGAGCTTTTATCAATCCCAAGGCTATTTAATACCTATCTTGATGTATTACTGACCATTAATGGTATGAATGATACTGAAGGAGGTGCACGTTACTTTACTTTTCTTTTGTGCTATTAGACCAGTACCCGACTATTATAATATAATATAGAGCATAATCTTTAAAAGGAACCAAGGTGACCTCTTTAAAGAATCATATCAGGTACTCAACAGGTACCCCAACTATACTAATATATAACACATAGCCACTTGAATTGACAACCTCTAGTTTTGTTTTTGCTTAATACATGTGTACACTATGAGCCAGGATCATTTTTGTTGGAGAAACCTAATGGATGACAGACTGAGAACAAATTGAACTACAACTATTATAAGCCTTATGTATACTGAACAGGATCTGCTCTTGAGACAAGGTACAGCAACACCTTGGGTTTGGATCAATGATAAAAATCAAAATGGAAATAGCTTTATACTAACAGTAATCCTTTATTTAAAGGCACAAATACTGATAGTGGTTATCTGGAAATGCACGTTGATTGAGTGTAACCTTTTACACTTTGCTAATGTGTAACATCACAAAACCATACAGTAGATAGGTATGTTATTTATGATATGACTATGGTTAGTTTATTGTACAAGTACTACTAAGGTTAACAACAACTCTACTTATGACACTATTTAATATGGTTCTCTTTACATGTCTTAACCTTTTTCTGCTCAAATACATATCATGAACCATATGTCTATGCGGGGAAGCAGCATGGGTTGGAGTCACCCATACAGGTCTTCAATTTCTAATGAGTGTTAGTTCACGAACAAAGTGTTGTATACTTCTTCTGAGATGTCCTAGACAATGTTGGTCATACTGGGACACTAGGCTATTATATTTTCCTTTGTATGTTTCTGACAACTGTGTACCATGTTTTCCTGTAATCTTGCAAAACATGTTTTGCTTTGTTTAAATTGTTTTGTATGTTGAGATAAGGGATTCAAGTTACCTGGAAAAAGTCTTCTTGGTGATACTAAATCTTGCATGTTTCGCTTTACATTGTATTCTATGGTGAGATAAGTGATATAACTTACAGGGACAAAGACTTTTTGGCGAATCATTAACACATTCTCTAAGGAGTTCATGTTGGTACAACACTTAGATTTTGTTTTTGTTAGTACATAGAGCTGTTAATTTATAAACATAATTAACAAGCCAACCACATTAAAAGATGTACTACACTTGCTTAAACCATTGCCCAGCTCCAGTCTGGTTTTTGTTAGACTGTTTTATTCTAAGGCCCAGGTTTAATCATATGTATGGACCTGTTCAATGTATACTTCCCCCAAATCGAGGCTAATCTTTGGCTGTTGTTTTGTCCTATTACATCTATGAACTATGGCCTTGGTCTTCTGGGTATTGATTGTCAGGACATTTGTCAACAGAGGTTTGTAAATATGTCCAACTGGTGGCGCAGTCCCACAGGGGTCATTGACATTAAGACTGCATCTTCCGTGAACATCAAAACCGGGTTTTTGCTAACAATGGAGCATCCATAGGGGCTTTCAGAAGGTCAATAATTACTCCATTTATAAACACACAGAAGAGTAGAGGTCAGGACACGGCCCTGACACACCCCTATCTCAATGTTCACCATTTTGGACATTGCTTCATCAATACCCCAGTGGATCCTGTCACCACTCCCTACATGTAGCGATCAAATGGCATTCAATAACTCTCTTGGGATGCCCAGTTCCATCAGGATCATCCACAGCAGTCTTGCCGTCAGGACTTGCCGTCTTTAGATCTATAAATACAGCATACTAGGATTTTTTCTAAAAGATGGCATATTTATCACAGATCAGGCTTAATCTCATGCACTGGTCCAACGTGCTAACACCCTTTTGAAATCTCACCTGCATGTGGTTCAGGGCTCCTGAGTCCTCCAGCCAAGCTTCAGAATGCCTCATGATATCTTTGGCAAAATCATTACCCCCTGCTTCCAGAAGGGAGTTTGGCTGAGAACTGGCCAGGTGATTTATGTCTCCCTTCTTAAAGATGGTTACTATGATAGACTGGGTCCAGGACACGGGAGCTCTGATCAGCGACAGGACTGCATTAAACAGTCTAATTAGGTATGGGACCCAAATCAATGGTTAGTTTTCAAAAAAAGTCCACAACGGTCATGTTTGGGCCTAGTTCCTTTCCTTTTTTCTGGCTTTCCAGAACGAACCTGAATTCCCCTTCCCGATAGTCAGTCTTGAATTCTTCCAGCTCAAAATGCTGGTCAACATTAGTTTGATGAAGAATTCACACACCTTCAAAGTGCATACCAGAGGTGCTGCTATCTCAGTGATAATGTCTGAAAAAGCCATATAATGCAAGAATTGTCGGGAAGATTGATAGAATTCTGAGTAAAGCTGGTCGTCCACAGCTGGATGCACAGGCAAGTACCTCACTCCAGGCCATTCTATTAAGGACACTAAAGAGGGAAGTACAGAAACCGTTAATGCAAGTGAGAGAAAAAGGCATATTAAGTAGTGAAGAGGACCCGTAATCGTTCCAATACTGATAGAGAAGCTTTGCATGAACATAATACAAAAACACATCTAAAGAGCAGCTTCTTCTGTACAAAATATTTTCTCAATATGGCATTCAAACCACAAAGAACCCTAAAAAAAACACTGCATTTTACTGAAACAGCCCATCAAAATGAAGCACCATCGATTCCTCACAAAAAAGGAAATCTATTTAGGTATGTGTAGATGAAAACAATTAAATAAATTAAATTGACAAATCCATGTCCAAAAAGTGAAAAAGCAATATGATCTGCATGATTTAAAGAAACATCATTTACCACAAAAGTTGTGAAATGACAAGTGATGCCAGCACCATTCGTAGCACATTGTGTGGAAAACAAGGATAATGACCATAGCCTCACTGGACACGAAGAACAATACTCGAAAATGAGAACAAAGATCAAGATCAACGATGAAAGGTCAATTGATCAACACAGATGGACAAATTGGGTCTGAAACAAAAGTAAGGTCTGAGGGGCATCATAACTACTGGAGATGAATACTTTGCATCAATAGATGGGTATGGTAAGATGTACAAAGAACACAGCACCACCACAGCACCACCGGTGTTTAAGCTTCTCATGGACCTATTCATTTTAAAAGTGAGCAAGTATGGCGATCACAGGAATAGGTCTTTAAGGGACCGATATTTTGTTTCAAGACATATAGGACCTGATTCATGGAACGTTTAGCATGGTGCAAAGTGAAATTGCACTGGAGCAAAGTGACTTTCCGCTGCCAACAAACACCCTGATTCACATGGCTGCGCAAAGTATATTTTGGCAGTGCAAAGTGTATTTTTGCAGTGCAAAGTAACCTTGCAGTGCAAAAATACACTTTGCACTGCTGTGTGAATCACGGTGTTTGTTGGCAGTTCAAAATCGCTTTGCACCAATGCAAAATCACTTTGCACCGTGCTAAAAATTCTGTGCAGCGGCCCCATAGTTTCAATCAGAAATCCTGCTCAGGTTCCTCTAAATAAATTAGCATGCTCAAACATCCCATGAAACCCAGTATTAACAGAATGAGAAGAGGACACATGGACTTAGGACGTATTATTGCACAGTCCCTTGCTTAGGTAATAAGGATAGGTTTGATGATAATTTCAGCACGGAACACACAGATCCCGAATGAACACCTTCCCTTGTGAATTTAAAGAAGAAATACACAGAGCACAGTAAAATGGCGGCAACATATTTTGGTCTAAGAAAAGTTAAAAAATCACTGCCATGAGCTTCATGATGAGATGACCGATTATTAAACAAGAAAAAACAAAGTAAGCTTCACATGCTCAGTGAGAGACTGGACATGCAGAGGAAGCCTCGCTGAAATTCGAATGGTGGGAACTTAATGGGATAATGAGAACCAGAAGGCTGATTCCAGCTATGAGGTTACAGGTGGAATACACGGTACCATGTGAAGTCAACTCTGCCAACCAGAGGTCATAGGTCCTCATTGTGAGGTTGATGGGATTCTGGAGGTAATTCCACTCACATACAACCAAATGGAATTATTGTTACTACCACTTGATTCTGCGGGTTTACTGAAGGATTACAAGTGGTTGTAGCGTGGAGTTAATCCCCATATTTGTCCATAGGGCTCAATGGGGACTTTTGCAGAATTAACGCTGACTGTAATTCTGCCACAGTAATTCTGCAGATTTTTGGCTACCGGCAGGTAGTTTTAGCTCCAACTTGTAGTATCCTACCCTCCTACCTTCCTACAGCCAAACTCGTAGTTTTACGTTGTGGTCATTCGGTGCTAATGTTTTGGTTCCCGGAATTACAGCTATTTCTACTGCACCACTGTACTCATTATGAGTCCCATCACCTCTTGTTGGGGGATACATTAATGATAATTCAGGAACATGCAATAAACCTGGCCCTCTCATGTATTCCCATCCACAATCATTCCCACAAGAGAACAGTGGAACTGTAGCATAATTCGGGTTCCACTGCTATCAGTAGTGCAAGACAATCTAAGGCATCTACTGATGAGTTAAACGGTGGGAATACATGCTGTGGAGACACCCGATTACATACTTTCAGAAATTAGAGAACTATCTCTCTCATCATATTTCTTCCACAGTTCACGTGATAATGAAGATGGTTATGCAAGAGATAGGCAGGACATGAAGATGGGCATGTGAGGGACAGGCAGGACACATGAAAACTTATTGTTTATGATACTCTATCGTATAAGCATCATGCATAAAGGTTTTTAAAGCATGTTTACCAATATTGTGATGATACATCAAAATGTCAATCTTTTTACACAGAAAAACAACCTATGTCTAAAATATGTTGATCATGTCTTAATTGAGACAAATTAAACAACATATCAGGGATTTAAATATTAAGTTTGGAATGAATATGTTATTGTATTGCATGGTTGTTCATACATGTCAGGATTTCTGTAGTTTTCTTAAAATAAGAAGAAATGTTGTTTTAACATGGCCATTGTTTACAAAAGTGTTCCTTTTAGATGTAGACACAAAAAGACAACAGGTGTTAGTGGTATGATACTGATCAGTATTCTCATGTGAACCCTAATCTATAAACCAGAACCCTCCAAGTTGTTTTTGATTGCATTTACATGATGCCACCAATCATGTGTTCAGAACCATCAGGTACACATCACCAAGTGTTGCAACATACAGCATATGTACAAGTGTTGAAGCCTGACCATTATGAAGAAAGAGGTTCAGGTCAGTGCGCCTAAGGCAAAAGGAGCACAAAAACATAGGTTCTTGATGGTGATAATGCCAATAGATAGGTTTTGATACCTAAAATGTCTTTATGGAAACCACTTCTACTGAGTTTGACAATGGCTTAGAGAGCCGGGAGGGATGGGTGCTGGAATAGTACATCAAAGCACGTTTCTGATTCAGTAAGTGGCATAGGTGTTGCCCGATTCTCATCTGACTCTTTACATTTTTTTTTCAAAACCAGCCTTATAGAACTGAAAGTGCACAACCTAAGCCCTTTACTCAAAACGTTAGAATGACCCCCCCACCACAGGCCTAACACCTAGTGCCTTAAAATAAACCACAATGAATCTCTCCTAAACAATAACTCAAAAAATCCGGAAATGTCATCCAACTGAAGACCATTGACCAATATTCCCTTGATGGCACACGAGCTTGATAGATTGACTTGGCCCAAATCCAAGATAATGTGAAATAATGAAACTATCACATCATAAACTCTATGGCGTCTTGCCTAATTTGAGCATGGAAGAAACATTATGGATATTAAATAATCCATCCTAAAATACTGGTCAAGAAGGAGAACGCAGCGTTGACTGCCTCGGTCTATCTGCATGCATCATTTTGGTTGACAGTGGAATTGTATTGGACGGAATACACAAAGACCAAACAATTGGAGGTTAGAACATACTTGACTTTGATCATTCCGTACTAACAAGTGAATACAAGTACACACATCAGACTACTCAGCAAACAACTGAAGATGGCATGCTGGGTCCCAGAAGAATCACCAATCTCCCACTGGCTGCTGAACCACTTGCAGATATAATCAGTGATTTGTCTCACGTTATGCTGATGAATTTTCAAGTGGTCTGTCTTTGAAATGGAACCTGAGCCAAAAGAAATAACTAAATAGTATTGTATTTCCCAGAAATACACAAGTGGATGATTTTGGCCAAATTATGTTTTAATGTAGAGAATACCATCATACTAAACATAAGGATTAACCCCTGGGTGCAAATCCCTCTCAATTGTCAGAATGTGATGGGTCCAGTCCCAACCACATTCAATTAGATAAAAACCTGAGAATTCTATTTTTCTACACCTTCTCTTTGAGACTGAACATTAATTAATTAATTAATTAACTAGAAGACCACAACGTCAAATATCACAAGATAAAGTTAATAATTTCACTCCCCTCCATAGATCACAAAGTTGAATAAGTTCGAGCGCTAGTCTTAATAAAATGTGATTATTATAACAGCGTGTGTTTGAGCCTCAACAAGCATCTCATAAAACAAATGCAACTGGTTCAGAACAGTACAATAATGTTTAGCCTTAGCAAATCTGATCATGTCGCAAAAGCTTTAATATCTCTGAAGTGGGTACCAATAGTGAGGGAAACTGACCTAATCTCAATATCTCTTACACACAAGAGCGGCCGGAATACTAGTCCTCAATTCCAGTTCAATCACATTAAGCAATACAACCTATCCAGTTTCTCCACTGCACAGAAACTTGCAAAAGACACCTGGAAAAAAGAAATGATTAATCAGTGCTTTTCAACAAGATCTTCAAAGAGCTAAGGCTGGTGCTAAAATATAAGTCATTGCAACTATCCCTTAAGAGAGAATGTCTCATGAATTCACAAAATTAAAGTCAGGGACTGCTAATTTGCTCTGTATGACCTATTGCACTGTAGTCACTCAGAGAAGGACTCCTAAATTACCTAATACACTTCTATTATTCTATTACCCTGACATGTCTCATACTAGCTGTATCCTTATATCCTTACATGTACCTGTAATTATTTGATGAGCATCGTGTATGAGATACGTTGTGTGTACCTGTATTTGTCTTCTTTTCCTATCTTCTCTGGCGTGACTAATCTTGCAAGCAGGACATGTGCAAATCAAAGTAAATGAATAGTGTGCCAAGTGTGGAGTGGTCTTTATCAATCTTCACTGCTGACGGTAAAGCTGAGACATGTAGCACATTGGTGGCCAGGATGATGCTGTCACCATTTAACACTATCAAGTGTTTATTTTTGCACATTCTGGTGAAGCAAAGCAAATCTGTGCCAAGTGGTGTAGTCTCCAGCAGTCAGAAGGAGTTGTGGTGATGGTGTCAGCAGCTACAGGATGCATAGCATCGTGTTAAACCCAGTGACCCCAGGGACGTCATTTAGGGGATTCCAGGGGTTGCACCTCTGAGGTCTCCCTTGCTACACCTGAAAATGATAACAAACACAACTTTTTTTAAATAATGGAGGCTCCTGGGCTGTGCCAGCAGCATGTGACTCTTTGTTTCTGGAGTGGCTGGTTTTCAGATAGCTATAGTCATTAAAATAGCTCAGTGGGTTTAGCGCACACTGCTGCAATATGTGTGTGATCTGCAGGTTGCAGGTTCGACTCACGGCAAAGTCAACTCAGCCTTTCATCCTGCTGAGGTTGATAAATGAGTACCAAGACAGCTTGGGTAATATTGTATGTATATTTGTTCTATATGAAGCAGTTAAGCGTAAGTGATATATAACAACACGTCATTATCACTTGTCCTTGGACGTCTGCTTGCATTCACAGTAATTTGGTAACATAGGCCTATACGCACTAATGTTAATGAAACATATGGTGGTCCATTCTTTTATAATTGTATACCACTTTACAGTGATATCGTAACCGTGTTTTTCGTAGTGTACTTATTAACAATGCTATGTGAGGCCATTTCCTGTTTGGTCAAGAGGATAAAGGTCGTTTTCCATTGCTTCCCGTCACGTCACTTTGGGGCGGGGTCAAATGACATCACTTCCTATGATGTCATCAGAGGTCAAGGGTCGTGTGATGTTACTTCCTCTACCCCTGGCATTTTAATGAAAAGAAGGCCCCTGAGTGACCCATATTGAAACACTATTGATGTCTGTTAACCTTCAGTCGACAGAGTGCAACTGGGCTATTTTGCATCATTTCATTACTTGCCAAAGTTTGTTGTTCTTGAATTCTGGTTGTGTGGATATTGCATTGAGGGCTGGTGAGAACTCACGAGTTATCCTTGGGGGAAACTGAGAGGAACTGAGATTTCCTGAGTGGCTGAAGACCCATATGGTGGCACTCTTATTGTTGAACTATTGTGCACTCTAATGCAACAAATACAATTATGAAAAGAATATTGACATTTATAGCCTGATGAAAATACATGTCTAGTAATTATTTAACATATATTAAGTGATTCACGTTTGTCAGTCTCCATAGACCTGGTGCCAATGAATACAACACCATGTTAACAGATAATGAAATTCATAAACACATTTGTTTTGTAATAAAGGTAGTTGCACAAGAAGCCCGCAAGAGCGGCTGCAGCAACCTAAAACCATATTTCTTGTTTTGCATCTAACTTTTAGCAAAGGGAAATATATCTAGAAAATGGCAGTAGTTATGAAAACACTACTATGAAGCCGCCGTTGCTAAAGAGGAACGCTGACTTTGCTAGGTGGGCTTTGGTACAGCAGTACAGCCTGAACATTTGGCAGTAAAATGCAAGACCAAGGCAGGACTTGTATTCGTAGATGGAAAAGCCAGGATGAGATTCCATGGAGAAAGTGGCAGGTTGCAGTAAAGGTTACCTCCGAGACTGGATGTTTCTAGAATTCGCCATGACACAGTACTAGAGGTCTCAGCTAGTGTGAGAGACACTAAAATGGACAAGCAGGAGTTTCTTCCCTGAAGCAAGAGAATGCATCTTCCCTGGAGTTGTATCTATTCTCAAGGGCAAATGACGTAATTCTTAAAAACAAGCCCATTTTGAGCACCACAAACTGTATGAAATACACCGGCCTCTTCATTGACAGGTGAATGCATTGAAATGTAACAAACTGGCTCTGTCGCTTGCTACATTTTCCACATTTATTGTGTGGTTGTTGTTTTTTTTTCAACACTGCACAGTTGCAGTCGATGGTCAACGGTGTTGTAAACCACCCTCGACAATATTGCCTTCCTTATGTCGTGGTGTGGGGGGGCTGCATCAGGACAAAGGCGTTGGTTTGCACATTTCAGCTCTGCAGTCAGTAAATATGCCATATAATTCCCACATCTGGTATGGTGGCTACTTAGCCGCCCCTGCCACCCTCTCAAGGTAATGAAATAGGCTCTTGGATTGTCTTCTCGGGAGGATAGCTCAGGGGCAATGCGCTCGCCTTCAAAACAAGATGACGCTGAGCAACATAGGGTCGATCCCCAGGTCTGCCTTTAGAAACCTCTGGGTATTAAGCACGTTATAAATAACCTATTATTATAATATTCAGTGGAAAGCCTCTAAATTGACCATGAATAGAATGTATGCAGTCCTGATGACCCTAATAAATTACTTCATATGTCTGTCGGTAACATTTGGGGCCTTCATTTATTTTTTTTATGTCACACTACTAACAAAATGGGTAGGCCCTCTAGTGACATGATTTTCGTGGGCTTCAGGATCAGTAGGGTGACAAATCTTTCTATGTTGTCATTTTGTTAAGAACAGGTAATTGCATGCAAAGGACCACTAACACGTAAGTGTTGCTGGTCCTCTGCATACACACCTGAACGCTCTCAAAGCAGAGAGTTAAAGTAAAGAGTAAAGCTGCTCTTCACTTTTACTCTCCACATGTGTATTTTGTTATATTTGTGTTACTGATTTATTTTCTGTGTTTGTGCTGCTTACTTGCTGTTTTCTTGTATACTTTTGAAGTTAGATCTCTCCAAATGCAGCCCATACTAGTAGTAATTGGTTGTATTGTAATCATTCTGATCTTCTAAGATGCTAAGGAAATGACTTCCATCTGGTAATAGTGACTACTGCACCCCAGGTGGAGGCAGGATTTCATAATAAAACACCCTACTGACACTGGCTCTCAGGCAATCCATTGATGCAGTCCAAGGAATAGTTCCCTCCCTAAATGCACTCCATTGCATTTGTTGCCCAGGTTCCCAATGGGCTTTATGTTGTATTTTGAGATGTACATATCCAGGAGCTTGTCTCATGGGCATGCTATTGATGAAATTATGGGGATTAGAATGTGGCATTTGAATGTGTGGGTCAGGTAGACGGTTGGAGAGAGGGTATGGCGTTGGAGATGTGGCGGGGCTGTGGAAGTTATATTAATAAACTAATACATAAAACCCTTTTGTGTGAAACAAAACACTTCATTTTGGTGATTAGTGGCTCTTCCAGCCTCGTAGCGTCCGGCAAGGCTAATATGGTCGACTGCTGCAGGTGAAGGCAGTGGCAAACGTGGGCAAAGGTTGAGGACATCAGTAAGTAAGTAGGAAGAGTTATGTCCTGTGGTGCTGTGTGAAAGCACACCCAGGAAGTCCCTAGTGGATTTAAGCACATACGATTGAGGAGCTTCATGCAACCATTAGTTACGGACCAGCGTGATGAAGAAAGGGAAGAGGAAAGGATCGTTGTGCATATATGCGCACATCACCCATTATGTTGCCTAGCAGCATGAAGAACACGTAACTGATGTGCTACAGTACCCAAGTATGAAGCTGAACAACAAAAATGCACAGAACTTTGTGAATTACCACTGTCAACAAACAGGTAATAAATGATCCACATTCAGTCCATCACAGTACAGAATAGAAAGAGTACTGGAAAAATGATTTAGGGGCAGTAGTACACTAAGGATTGACTGCAGACATTTACAGAAATACAGCCATTGACAGGCACAGGGGTAGGTGGCTTAGATTAGACTATATATGATTTAGAATTAAAACTATTGAATAACTACTATTCTCCAAAAACAAATGTGGCAATTAATAGATTTCATTTCTATTCAATAAAAAAAGAATGACAGAGAAACTATAGAGGAATACATAAGGGCCATAAACAACCTAGCAATTTCATGTGGAGCAGGGATAATGGCAGATGAATTGATAAGAGATCAAATAATAATACGCACCAATAATTCAACAATTCAAGAAGCGTGGCGAAGGGAGCAGCGAAGATCTGAATATTTCAACAATAATTTGGAGGCTTTTGCACAAACATTACTCAAAAAGGTTAATTAAAACAGTATGTTTAATTGCATACTTGTTTGTAATGAAAATTGAAATAAGAGAGAAACATTAAATGCAAAGAAAGTGGACATTAGAAATCTTTGGTTGAAAGCAAATTTTAGTTGTAAATAAATCTTCCTTTTATTGACTTATTTTCATTATTATCTGATTATGGTCAAATAATTAAATAGATCTTGATTTTAGAAAATGATCCACATTAGAGATCTCTTTTTCATGAAGTTTACTTGTGTAAAGAGAGGTGAAATCTAATGTAGCCAGTGGATCAGAACAAGCGAGATGTACTTTCACACATGCCAGGAGGCGAGTGAAGGTGAAGGTGATGTTGAGAAAACTGTGGTTTGTATATTAATAATTTCAGCAGGAGCAATCTGCAAGCAAAAATGTATTTGCTGTGATGAGAGGCAGCGAATGCAATTCGACACTTAACTCACCATGGATAAACAGTATGTGTGCCAAGGAAAAGACTGACAATTAGTCGGTTCACTATAGACTGAAAGAGAATGGTACTTGAAGGGTAGAGTTCATTTGGGAAACACACAGACATTAAGGTTAGGTGTGAGGGATGTGATTAGCATTAAAAATGGGAGATTGGCTCTTAAGGGCATGTCCACCTTTGGTGAACCTATGCGAGCTGTTGATGTTTTCTACAAAGCAGTAAGATTAGAGGATGGAGTATATGGAACTTGGATAGGGTTGTTATATGTTAGGTGTTGGGTGAAGAGCTCACAACGAATTTAGAGATTTATGGGGGAACAAATAAAATGGTTGGTGGAGCATGGGAGGATATATACATAAGCATGGAGTCATATGAAATGGAGAGGGTGAGAACATTGGAAAATGGTGGAAGAGATTGTGGATTCAAGATGGGTACCTTGTGTGATACTGTAATAGACTGATTTGAGTACAGTAGTGTTCCAAAAAAGTTATCAACAACCGAGAAGCATTAGTAGACTTCCAAAAAAGTCCAGGAATATGTAGTGCAAATAGCTACTTCAAAAGAATATATAGTGATTCATGAGAATGGTAGGGCAGCATTTTTGTATATAAGTTAATTCTGATGTTTGAAATAGTTTTTGGTGTTATTTTGTTATTGGCGGTTCGGGTTTGTGGGTTTTCTTTGATGGGTAAGTGTGTTGTATTTTGAGTTGCAAACATCCAGGACCTTGTTTCCTGAGTATTTCATTGTTGGAAATAGGAGAAGGGCAATGTTGGATTGGAATGTTCCAGTCAAGGAGATGGTGTGACAGGGGGTCTGATCTCTGAGGTATTGCAGGGCTGTGTAAATTACATCAGTAAACTAATACATAACAACTCTTGTGCTGGAATCAGAAAACTACATTTTACAACAATTTACATTGAATGTTTAAGGATTTATTTAGCTTAAAATGTGCTCTTCCATCAACCACACCCTATAGACTACTTTATTTTATCTAAAGTAGGCTATGTTTTATGGTATAATGATGGTTTAACGTCTCATTCTCTGCCTCATCCAAAAAAGAGGAAGCCTGAAGGCACACTTTTCTAATTTTCACTGGAATATGGTCATTATTTATATTCTGATTAAACCACCAGTGGAAAAGGTACCATGTGCGGAGTAGCCAGCCAATCAGGTGGTTAGGAACATGGACTGACACTACCAGTGAAAACCTGTGTTCTATGCTGCCTGATGGCTGGCTACCCCGCTGTCATCTTCCCCTCACTCGATCCTAATTATTTTAAAAATACCTCCCCCAGTCCCACAGCAGTGAGTCCCACCGCCACAGCTGCTGTTGCTCCCGTCCCCGCTCTGGCCACCCTGGAAATGGACGAAGGGATCCATATGCAGCCTCGAATTCCTAATCCATGGCGGACATATTGGTAGAGTATTTTCCCTCCGTGAGCTGAATGCTGCCTGTGCATAAAAAGAAAATACTTTGCATTCAAAAAAGTTAGCATGCTACACCGGAGCTAATGGCAGTATGCCCCTTAGTGACTGGGCCCACCCTGTGGGTAATGGCCCATCATCCTCGATAAGGGATACTTGCTTGGCTTGGGCCCTGGCAGCTGGCCGTTACCCACAGTGCAGGCCCTCCATCTGGGCATATTGCCTCCGTGAAACAGATACCTTTGGCCCAATGATTAAAAAGGCTGCATATTGGTTAGGCTCTAAATAATGACAACATAGACTCTAAATAGGATTTCACATCTGCTGTTAAGTAGGATTATTTAGGGATAATCTCATAGAAAGGTCTACGCATTTCTCTTGTGGATGTGCTCTTAATAAAGGAAACTTTTTCAATAAAAAGTCATTTTCGTCTGTGTGTGTGCTTAAATGTGAACACATATAGGAATTATTGTCATTAGTAATATTATTTACATGTTATAATTAACGGCACATTAATAGGTTTAGATGCTGTAACATGTAAAGTATTAATTCATTGCCGTAAAAAAAAAAAAAATAAGGGTTGCATAATTTGACAGCCTGTGCAAAACAGACTTCAATCATATTGCCCATGCATTTTATTCTAAGCACATACTTATCCTGACAGAAATACACAGATGGGATCATACCAATTTTCATAAAAGCACCACAGTTTTATTTCTGTGTTGTCTTTACTGTGCTTTAATAAAACACAGTGCATTGCAAGCTGCTTTGTGAAGGAAATTCAGGCATGAAAGCTTGCCGTCCCTTGTACAGTTGTATGCCCACATTCAAAATAACTACTAACATTGTTCACATAATTCTTATTTACAACCTTAACAATCCTCTCTACCTTAATTCAATGTTCCTTATTCCTCTATATGAATATGCAATATACATATTATTTCAGCCATGATTAATGCAGGTCATAGAACGATTTTAAGAGGTTGGGCTTTACATTTTACTTTTAATGTCTGTATCCTCTATTTAAATGTTTGACTTTGTAGAAAAGTAAGTCAGTGTATGTTTGAAGGATGTTTGCTAACAACATAGCATTTATAGTTTTCCAAGCACACAGAGGACTGAAAACTCTTTATTTTTAGATTGAAAAAGTGGACACCTGAAAATTGCGTGCATTCTAAAAATGCTATTTTTCTTAGACAACTCATACACAGTTCGATTTTTCTTTTAAGCCTTTTTTCTGAATATGTTTTTAACAGCATTATATGTGGCAACAAAACTCAATTTTCTTCTAACGATTTGTGAAATTAAACCGAAAAGAAATACATTAAAAATCATTCCCCGTCTTCAAAAACCTATTTATTTATTTCTGTCACTGGTAAATTACAAATAGAGCAACTTATTTAACGATAAATACAGAGCTCACAGAACTGGGAGAAAATAAATATGTCTTTCAGTAGGTTAGTTTCTTCAAATCATCAAGTCATTTACTGCCAACAAATCATTTTCAGAAAAAGCATCGATGAAAGAAAAGTAGTAATCTCCACAGACAGAAACAAAGACTCTTATTGGCAAATACAGTTTCAAGTGGACATTGGCCTTTTTAGAAAACTACCACAGCCAATACAGAGTAATAGTGTCACTTTTAAGTTGATACTATTGTCTTTATTTTTAAAATATACAAACAACACTATTTTGAATATCTTAACTACAAGAAATTATTTGAATATGGATTATGGACTAGTGGACCTGGTGATACTATTTACAGATCCAAAGAGGATTTTCATTAAAACAAAATATGCACCTTACTGCATCTTGCATTTTGCCACGTGTGTCTGATGCCATGGAGAAACAGTGCAGGAAGGAAAGGTAACATTATATTATGTTAAGTCGATGAATCGGGGAGTTCCAACGCATGTACTCTACCAGTAAGGCTGTCATTGTGTGAGTGGCACATGTTATCTTATGTTATCCAATGTTCTTGGGAAGCACACGTTCTGACATTGCCATGGCTTCATAGGAGCTGCAGATGGTTTTGGTTGGGAATTAAAATTAGTAGGAGTACTATGAGGAGATCAAGGAAGGTTGCTGAAATGTTGAGGATTGGAAGACACCTGGGCTTCATTACAAGCATGGCGGTAAGGCAACAACGGCGCTGGTATCGTTACCGGCACCGTTGCTACCGTTCCGTCATACTACGAGTTCTGCTCGCGGGTGCCCTTGCAGCCACCAGGTCTGACCTGGTGGCCGTACCGGCACCCGTGAGCAGAACATGATGGTAGCACTGATACCGTCTTTAACGGTACCGGTGCTACCACCCCCCCCATTCCCATAGAGCCCTATGGGGTTGTACCGGAAAATGCAATTACCGGGTCTGGCTGACCCGGATGCAAGTTTGGAGGTAGCCTTGCCAGTGTTACTGCCAAGGCTACCTCCAACTTCGTAATTAGGCCCTCTGCATTTGGGTATGAATTTGCAGAAATCATCATGCAAGTGAGCATCTGCATTCAATGAGTTGCTGTCAATGGAGTGTACCTGATTTTCTAAACCTGCAAAAACTCGGGACTATCCATTGCAATTATTGGGCAATACCAGCTTCTATCTGTGTTTAGGCTGCTGTCATTGCATGTGCCGCTGTGCAATGGAGAAATATTACTATAATGACTGCATGTGTGCATTGAGTCCATTGAGTCCGAGATGCACCCGCTGTGGACCTCCAGCCTGCCACCATATACATGCCCAATACACCTCATGGCCCACGGACATCATGGCAACATGGCCGCCGCAATCTCTACTTCCCTGAGTGCCTTTACTCATGCTCTGTTTTAGACGACCTGATTGGGCAAACTGCCCTACTTACCAGAAGCCAGCATTTTGCTGGCAGATGGAACAGGCCTGTGACAAAGGCCGGTGTCTAAGGCATCTGGATTCAGTCTACGCCGGTCTCAACCGGACAAGCATCAACCCGGAGCCGCTACTTGTTCAGTTACACCACCCTGCTCTACAAGTGCCAAGCATCCCGCATGCTGTTTTCTGCCTATGCCCGCCCCAGTCCGGCCCGGCGATCCAACTTGATTTAACAGCAATGCTCCCTGCCTCTCTCAGCAATTGTTATGCACTGTCCATATGCATAGCGTGCAGCCCTTTGCTACTCTGACCGATGCAGTCGTAAAACTCACTGTGTGTTTGTAAAATACACTATCCTACTCTAAACCTTCCCATCATTACCCTCATAACTGGTGTAGCCTTCAGTTATGCTGGGCATGGCTTCGACAGCATGTACTGATCTTCTGTGTATGTATGTCCACTTACATATTGTCCCGCTGACTGTTCCATTTACTCCCCTCCACAGCCGGGTCAGAATGTCCCTAAAAGTCGCCCCCATTGTAAGAAGCTCACTGATTCCCGTTAAAGATGATGTATTATCTGTTGTACTTTCTTTTGTGATCAAATGAGCATTGTTGCTCCTGTATATAAAAAAATATAAACATAAATAAATACATTCTGACTGTCTACATGGCTCTTTTGCCAATATATTATATCATCACTTCTAGAGCATCGGACACTGCTCACTAATCCCTATGCATGTTTGCCTTGTCACTCTTTGCAGACTGTGCATCAACATGTTCCCTGCAGGGGGGATTTCCTGTCTGCCTCACTAAATGATCAATATTGATTCCCTATGACTTTATTATGACTTGTTCAGCCTGGTGCTGCAAATGCAACTCACCTGCAACATACCTATTATGACTTGTGTGAAGCCTGGCACTGAAATGCACCTTATCTGCAACAGACCTATTATGACTTTTGCAGCCGTGTGTTGCAAATGTATTTTACGCGCAACATACCTATTATTACTTGCGCAGCCTGACACTGCAATGTAACTTACCTGTAACATACCTATTATGCTTTGTGCAGCCTTGCGCAGCAATGTAACTTGCCTGAAACATACATATTATAACTTGTATAGCCTTGTGCTGCAAATGTAACTTGCTTGTACCATATTATGGCTTGTGCAGCCTTGCACTGCTTATGTAAATTACCTGCAACAAACCTATTATGATTTGTTCAGACTTATGCTGCAATGTAACTTGCCTGCTACATACCTGTAACACCTGACATCCACTGTAACCTGTGCCCGCATGCCTTAGAGGGCTGTGTACAGTGTTAATGTTGGGGAGTACACAAATATAGGTGACTATAGTAGCTGTGTAGAATACATTAAGTGCCCTAAACATGCCTGCCTGAAAATACAAGCTATCAAAGTCTCTATAACATGAGCATGCAGCATTGAAGCCAGAAAGCCACACACACATATATGCAGAAGAGATTCTCTTATAAAGACCCAACAGAACAAATTACCCATGCTTTAGTGTACCATAACATATTCACCCAATAGCTGAATATAACCCCATGCCATAGTAATCATAGCTCCATTTAGCATTAATTAAGCTAGTTTAGCATGTTATAACTATATTAATGAATGACAGTAGCTTCTCAGATGGAACTGAGCACACAGTACATGTAGGCCACAAAATCTAGTTAGCCACCTCTCAAGGATGAATATCCTAAACCTCCCACAGAAGGAAACATTAACCAAACCATTGCAAGGAAGCATACACACATCTCAACTGTAACCTTTCAGAGCAAACAGTTTAATGCTGTGCAGTGATTGGCTAAGACTAGGGAAATGAACCCGTTCCCAAACTCAAAATGTGGTAGTGAGGTAATGAGAGAAAACAAAGAAATAGCAGACCTCAGTGCCAGACGGACAGAACACTGCATACTGATTGGTCAACATATACAGGTCTAGTTGATTTCCCAGGCAAGCATTCAAAAGACATATAACAAATCGTGTTCCTGAACAGTATGTCAAAATGTATTACAATGAAGGTCATCAGCCTGTATGAGCAGAGCAATAATGGGGGGAAGATATGTCTGGCAGGACAGAGTACCTAAGGGACATAACCCTCTGTAGGATAACGTGTATCATTAAGGCTCCATTTGGTAAGGAAGATGTCATGCAAAAAACAGTAAATATGAAGTAGGATTGATGAGGGGTCATTGATTAGGTTTCCAGAAACCTATGAATGCACATAAAAGCAGATACATTCATATACATATCCTTGCTATTATAATAGAATGAAACTCACAAGCATCTAAGTCCAAACAGGGATATATGAACACATTAGAAACTGAAATGTGGCCAGCAATGTTTCCAACAATGAGTTGCTCAGTGTACCAGAGACAAATGGTTCATAAATGGTGAGAACTGTAAAATGGTGTCAAATCGCTTAGGTCAATAGGAAAGGGATGTCACAATAACATTTTAAGGTCACTCTGTCATATCCCACATGAGGACTTGGCCGAAATATACATAATCATTCACTCCACTGATATTATTTGTGAAACAATCAATTGCAAGCTGTATGTAGCTGATACATGTTTCAAAATGAACTAGCTAATGAGAATGCCTGAGAAAGGAAATGAGTTCAATGCTAATGAGTGAACTGTTCTTATAATCAAACTAGAATTAGGAAATGTAAAGAGATGCTTTTAGTAAACATGATGCACACAAATCAGAAGTCTGGACAGTGCAATTAATTTTAAACATGTGTTGTCTTTTCCTTTCTGTAGTACATTACAAAAACTGCCTTTTTTTCATAAGTAATCTAATGTCTGATTAGATGTCGGCAGTTAATACATTTTTATTCTTCTCATATCTCATGCATTCATTTTTTCCATTACTCTTTTGGATTGATTTTTGTACTTAGATCAGGATTTACCCAAGACTATAAAAATAAAATAAATAAAATAAGGTTAAGAGACATATGGATTCATTTTTTGGAAATGTATGATTTTGCAAGATGTTTATGAAGTGTGGTTCCTGTGTCTTTTTCTCTATTGGAGCCACAACAGATGTTACTTATATTGTGACCCTGAAATAAATTAAACATGAATATTGCTGGCACTCTACATTAAGATAACCAAGCAGAATTTCTTAGAAATAGGTTTTGTCTCAGTTCTTTTTTTATTTTACATTTGGGTGAAATGCCTCGATCCAAACTACTGTATTCTATATTTGTAATTACACCATTACAGCACTTGTCATTGGCATTTGTGATAGTGGGCCTCATTCATGGAAATGTTTTATGATGGCGCAATCCCATAAAATAACCTTCCATGAATCAGGCCCATTATCTGTTATGTTATTTACCCTATGCTGAAATATACAATCATGCATCTCAGATATCCACCTCATATATTGTTTTTTTCTCTGGAATGCCTAAAGCAAACTCTCTGCACTGCTCTACTCTCTCAATGATGTGCTGTTAGTTAAAAAAATATACTGCTTATGCACAGGGTTGGGCAATATGCAAACTCCACATTATCTACTGTGAACACTGGAGAATCAGACAGTCAATTCTTAAAATAGTTTATTTGGTGAAGTGCTAACTGGAAAAGTGAACCCCTTCTTACATTTCCATGGCAGCCCGGGTTGAAGGAGAGGCTCGGCAGCAGCGCTTCCTGCAACGAAAAAGAGGGGAGTGGGAGCAAAGGGGTAGAGGAGGTGGAAGCAAACATCAGCAGGAAGGGGTGGTGAGTTGAAGATGGTGGTTAAGATTGGGGCAGCTTCCAACTTGCTCAAAACGTGGACTTGAATCAAGGGAGTCAGCCTATGTTCCAATTAATCTAATTGGCTGCATTGACTGCCTGGGAGCTAATAAAATAACGATAGAAGTCAGGAGCTACATATTCCGGGATGTTATCCCATGCATTCACAAATAGAATTTACCTCATCAGGAGGGTGGTGGAAACGATAAAACAAAGGTATTCTGCAGTCGTTCCTAAAACCCCAGACAGAGCCCAGTGGGGCTCCACATTGTGAAATAATGCAGACTTGTACTTTTGTGGAAATACTGTGATTACAGCTAGGTCTTTACATCAACAGCCAGCAGTCATGTAGAACAAAAGGAGTTTCCTAGTGAGGGCTTTTTAACTTCTAGAGAGATTACAATGTATGTATTTGCCAATTCCACTTTGTGCTTTGACATTTTATATTGTTATATATATATTACACGGCCCGGGGTAGCGGGCGTGTAGTTATGGTTAAGTTGTTAAACTCATAGGAAGAGCACTTTTCGGCGGCTTATAACTTCGCTCCCCCTGGACGAATCCTCAACAAACTTTGTCAAAAATGTATATGGGCGAATTGTTTGGGTGAGCTTTCGTGCGGGCCTGAACGGCTGGACGGATTTTCAGCAAATTTCTGCCAGGAGCGGGGGCGTGGGCCAGAAACTGTTATTTTGTGTGTTTGGTGGAAATCCGACAAGTAATTTCTTTGTAAAATACTAAAATGTACGTCCCAATAAATGAGTGATATCTGGGTTCACTCCGTGGACCATTTCCCTGTTCACTCAGCGTACAGAAGTGTCATTGGATTGCGGTACGGCGTGGTGTCGGAGAAGTCTGGAGGTGGCCGGTGGTTGGCAACATTATTTGGGAAAGCTGCCATGGTGTATCGGAGGACAATGCGGCGGCAAAAGGGTCTGGAAAATGTACCATACGCATTGTGTTGGCAGCAATATTGAAGGGAATGGCTGGGTGAGTGAGAAGTGGTTCATGTTACATATGTAGGCGAGTATTTTCTGTGGTGATTGGAGGCAGCTGTCATAATGGTCCCTTAGCTTCTGCCTCAACCTGTTTGCGGCAAACTCTTTTCGTGATGAGTGGTGGCAGGTCATTTTGCAGATGGGTAATGAATTGCACATGACATAGGTTAGGTGAGAGCACGGGTGGCGGTGCACTGCAGATGGAATGGAGTAGTTGAGCACATGGAGGCATACATGGGTGAATGAAGGTGCGGTTGGTCTGTGGAAGGATTACACTATTGGGTGCATGGCAAAGCCTGCAGCCCGTACACTGTAGGGCATGCACTGAGGAGCATAGGGCTCCAACATACATGCCACAGGAAGGCATGTTTGAGTCTGCATCAGGTACAGGGTGGTGCTTGCATAGTGTGGTGTGTGCAGATTTGTTGCAGTAGCGTTAGTGCTGCAAACTGAATATGGGTAGATTTGCAGTGACACAGTACTTGGTGAATGGGAGTGGGTACACCTAGAGTATGTGAATGAAAGTGCATAAGGGTGCAGGAGAGAGTGTTTTATTTCCACATTGTGTGAACTGTTGCAATTTGTTGCTGCATAGCTACATGGTGGTGCACAGGTTTGGCAGGACTGCTGGTGGCAGTGGTGTGTATGTCGATGGTCGTAGTTGGTGAAATGGTGAAATGCATGGTGGCATTACATTTTTGTAGGTGTGTTCAAGGCCTATGCTGTGTGCAGAATTGTTGAAGTAGACTGAATGTTGTGAAAAAGTTATGGTTAGTGACACAATACTTTGTGAATGGCTGTGGGTAGAGGTGGTGGAGGATGTGGTATGTTTGTGCATTCTGGTAAGTGCGACCTGTGTTCGTGATTGGGTGTTGTATGGTGTGAGGGAGTTGGGGTGAAGTGCTGCTACCTACGTGTGGCACGTTTGTGCAAAATGGTAGCTGCCCACATGGTCATTGTGTTAATTGTTGCCAATTGTTGCTGCGTAACGCCATGGCAGTGTACAGGTTGTGTAGGAGTGTTGGTGGCAGTGGTGTTTATGTGGATTGTCGCAGTTGCTGATATGGAGACATGCATGGTGGCATTACGTTGGCGTGAGTGTGTTCAAGGCCTAGACTATTGAATGCATGACTGAAGGCTAAAGGCCATAGGCCATGCATTCAAGAGCCTAGGCCTTCAGGACATGCACGGCAGTAATGCCTTTTCCAATGTGCATCAGTTAGAGGGTGGTGAGATGTAAGGAATGGGTGTGGAGTACATTTAAGCCGTTATAGGCCACTGTTGTAAATAGATTGTGGGTAGCTTGGAAGTGGCACAATACTTTGTGAATGGTAGTGGGTACGCCCATAGTATGTGATTGAGAATGCCCAGGGATGCAGGAGAGAGTGTCTTGTTTGTACATTATGGTAACTGTTGCAATTTGTTACTGCATAGCTCCATGGCGGTGCCCTGTGGTTGGAGATACTGCAGTGAAATTTCACGCTGTGTGGGCACTGGGTGCAATGCTTGTATACTGTCAGTATGTTACAGGGTATGGTTGAAGGGCAGTGTATATGTGCTTGGATAGTGTGCTGTGTGCACAATGCTTGCAGTATGGGCAATGTTGTAAACATGTTGTGTTTACGTTGCCAGTGAAACAGTCCTTTCTGAGTGGAAGTGGGTAAGACAATAGTATGTGAATGAAAGGGCGTAGGGGTGCTGGAGACAGTGTAATGTTTATACATTATGGTCACAGTTGTATGTAATGATATGCATGTCCATTGCAGTGTCGAGGTGATTTAGGAGTGCTGGTGCCAGTGGTGCATAAGTGCATAATGGAAGTTGGTGATATGCTGACATGTATTGTTGCATTACAGTGGGGGGAATGTGTGGAAGGAGCAGACCCACTGGAGCAATGCAGGTTTGACAGTGTATGAGGCACAGGGTGGTGAACTTTGGAGAATGCATGTGGAGCACATTGTCAAAGTGCTACAGCATCACAAGTGAGTTGCAAAGTGTGTATTGTGCATTCTATGGTTGTAGTGATAGTTGGAACATGCTACAGTATTTGGTGTGCGGCAGGAGATGGTGCAGTGAGAAGTTGGGTAGTGTGGCCACAGGGTGCAGTGCATTCGTAATGTGAGTATGGAAGTGGGTATGGTTGAATGGCATCTTATTTGTATTTGTATTTGTTTATTTGTGTTGCGCACCCTGCCCAGGGGCATCAGGGCGCATGTTTGAAAAGGCAGTTACAGTTACATGTTACATAGATAGGTACATGATACATTATATTTACATATTTACAGCATGAATAAGAACATGAATAAGAACATTGCACGGAGTGGCCTAGTGGCCTACATATACAATATATACAATGAGCAGCCTGTTTGCGGGTAGGAGCTGCATGAATTACAGTGAGGTGGCCAGGGCATTCTGTTTATGAAGCCACCCTTTGGTTTTATTTTTGAAGGATTGGATGGATTGAACATTCCTAAGAGCATTGGGTAGAGAGTTCCAGAGCTTAGCCGCGAGGACTGGGAAGCTCGAGCATCTGGCTGTCTGAAGCTTGAAACTGGGAATGGTTAGTGTGTGCGCCTGTGCAGATCTCAGGGGTCTGGATGCTGTATGTTGTGTGAAGTGCATGGACAAGTAGGCAGGTGAAGCATTGTTCTGTGCCTTGTGGGTTAGAACAAGTGCTTTGAGGGAGATGCGAAGTGTAATGTGTAGCCAATGTAAATTGCGCCTGATGGAGGAGATGTGGAAGCGCCTGGGAACGCTGAGAACTGCCCTAATGGCATTGTTCTGGGTGACTTGAAGTTTATCAAGATTTCTTTGACTAGTCCCTAAGTAAAGGGCGTTGCAATAGTAAATTCTGGACATGATGAGGGTTCAGGCAAGGATCAGACAGTTGTCCGTTGTCAAGAAGGGGCGGCAAGCTGTGATAAGTTTACACGTATACGATGATGCTGAGACTACAGAATTGGTTTCTCTATTGAGAGAGAGAGTGGAGTCTAGGTAAATTCCAAGTGTTTTGGTGACGTTAGTGACTTTGATAACGTTTCCATCTATAATGAAGGAATTGTATTTGGGGTCAAGCTTCGTGAGTTTGGACTGAGAGCCTAGGATGAGTAACTCTGTTTTCTCATCATTAAGGCAGAGCCCATGGTGTGCCATCCAGGCTGGATGACAGTGTAGACTGCATTGAGAGCGTTGACATCGGTTACATAGTCGCCAGTGATAGGGATGAGTATATGGGTGTCGTCCGCATAATTAGTGTAGGAGACACCCAGATAGTCAGGAATATCAAAGAGCAGTTTAGTAAACCCATTGTAAAGCATGGGCGATACACGAGAGCCTTGTGGGACTCCACAGGGTACATGTGCTGGGTCAGCGGCGGCTAAGGGAGAGAAGACCCTCATAGATCTATTTGCCAAGAAAGAGCTGATCCAGGAAGTAGCTGTGTCAGAGAAGTGAGCAGCAATCTTAAGGTGATGGCAGAGGATTTGATGATCGACCAAATCAAATGCAGCTGAAAGGTCAAGGAGGAGCAGGAGCGCTTGTTTGCCCTTATCTTTCAGGTCCTCGATTTGGGTTTTCAAATCAATCAGGGCTGTCTCCGTGCCGTGTCTTGGGTGGAAGCCGGATTGTCTGAGCCCTAATAGGTTGTTAGTATCAAGGTAATCCTGGATTTGGAGATAAGCTGCACGATCCACAATTTTTAGTAGGTAAGGCACTGTGGTGATGGGCCTGTAGTTCGTAGGATTGCTGGGGTCGATTGTAGGTTTTTTAATTAGAGGGATGACCCACGCACCCGTAAGGCTGTCAGGTACTGTGGCTGATTTGAATGAGGAATTGATAAAGGAGGTAATGAATGGGGCGAGATCATGCGCAGCTTCCTTTACAACCTGTGGTTGGTTTCTAGGCTGTGTCCAGATTTATTGAAGTAGGCCCAATGTTGTGAAGGTGGTGTGCATAGGTTGGCAGTGACACAACAGCATTTGAATGGTAGTCTGTAGGGGTGGCGCAGGTTGTGCTATGTTTGTGGATTCTGCTACGTGTGACACGTTTTCGTGAATGGGTGTTTTATGGTTTGGGGAAGTTGGGTAGAAGTGCCGCTATGTATAACATTTGTGCATAATGTTAGGTGCCCACATGGTCGCTTGCTTGGATGTGTAGTGTCGTGGTGGGTGTGGAAAGGGTTGCAATTTTGTGTGCATAGCCAAAGGGTGTTTAACAGTAAATAAGGAGTGGTGTATAGAAATTACAGTGTGCAATGCACGCACGTAACAAAAAAAACACACTTTATACATATTCACTGGAAGACTGGATCCCCTGCCCAGTTTCATATTTTTTACCACCCACCCCCACCTTCACTATCACGAAAAGGTAGTGCATTACGCAATACTTTCAGGATTGCACGTGCCACATCCTGGGTGGCTATGTGGATGTATGCGGATGGAGAAATCGTGCATACTTTCATTGAACTTTGTAGTGGACCTGCTTTGGAATGGCGCAACATTTGTACTGTATATGTATAACAGTACATTTCATGTGTTGTACAGCAGTGACAGTGTTCGATGATGGCGGCTTTAATGGGATTAGTGGATGCTTGTGTGCCTATTTGCCAGTAATCCAATGAAGTAGAGCTGCAGAGAAGATAGTGCAAAGGGAAGAAGGACTCTTCATGTTACAGGGGTGCGGCCCACACACTACTTTGGGAGACACACGTGCCAAAATCTGCCCTTTAAACCACCTTGCCGAATTGCCATGGCAGTGTGGCGATTAGCCAATCAGGTAGTGTGGGTTTGGTGAACAGGAACGGGAGGTGAAACGGTTGCACATTATACTCTGCGTACTGAGAGTGGCTGACATGGCAAAACGTATTGTGTTGACTGTAGGTGAACACTTTGTAACGGATCTGCACAACTATGCCTTGCAAAGAAACTTTGACAGCAATTTTGGTTTCAAAGGATTGGACGCATTGTGGAATGCTGTATGAGTACCATTCTTCGATATGCATGCACTTTGCAAAGACCCCGCCACGTTTCCAGTAGTAGATGTTAGCATCATTCATTACAGAGACATGCATATGGGTTACCTGCCTTGCTTACTTTTGTTCTGTAGACTGAGGAGGTTGCTGGATGTCGTGAGGATTCTTTTTCCCACCGCCAAGGTGCTTTTCTCATCTATAATACCAGAAGGAGTATGGCCTACTGCTCATGGATGTTGTTCCAAGCCAGACGAAGGAAGGTGTCTCATCAACAGTAGCATGAACCCCTTTCCCCGCTTGTGGAATGTTCTTCTGCAACAATGACCTTATTACTTGTGGAAATGCAGAGTTTTTCCAAGAAAATCGCATTTTGTTGTCATCCATTGGCAATGCAGTTTTGTTTGCTCGTCTACAGGATGCGGTGAAGAGTTTACTGAACTAATGCGAGTAGAAGAAAACACAAAAGCTACTAAAAACTGACAAAAAAATTGTTTTTGTAGAAGGATCTACACAAAAAAAGAAAACAGACACTTTTAAGAGTCGCCCCTTACTACAAACTCCCCCTGCCCTGGTTTCAAGTTATTCCCCCACACCCTCATGCAGCACAAAAGTTACATGCAGGGATTTTGCGGGTGGCGGCCACGAAAATGGAACTGTGGGAATTGTCCAATGAGTTGCTTAGGATGTGTGGCAATAGGAAGAGGGACTCCTGCTGCACTGGGGACCGGCCCTCGATGTACCTGGGGACCCGCACATGCCACATTCAATGCTCCTCACCATGTTGGCCTATGGAAATGGGACTGTAGTTATTGTCCTGTCATGTGCTGCTCAGGTTGTGCATCAGAGGAAAGCGTGCCAATGGGAAGAAGGACTCCTCCTGCTTTACTGGGGTGCATACCTGGCGGTACTTGGAGAAAGGCACATGCCACATTTTGCGTTTGTGAGCATGCTGGCCAATAGAAATGAGACAATGGCCTTTGGCCAATCAGGTGCTTTGGGTGTGCATCACAGGAGAGGGAGGCATTCACTTTCCCCATTACTTTGTGTATTGTGGCTGATAAACATGGCAAGATGTACAGTTTTCTTTGTGGGTGATAGCTCTGTGGAAGATCTGTGCATGTATGCCCTCCAAGGAGACATGTCTGGCAATTTCGGTTTGGAGGGAGTGGATGCTTTTCTGGAGTAGTGTCGAATCGTGCTGTTACGGTGGACTGCTTCTAGAATGTCGACGCATGGCTTCTTCGTCAACTGTACATGTAGTGATCGTGCAATTTCGAGCCTTCTTTATGGGTTACATGCCTTGTTCCCGTGTGTTCTGTCAACTGAAGATTATGATGAAAGCAGTCAGCGCTTTTTTCCTACTGCCAAGGTGCTTTTCTCATGTATACCCCCAAGAATAGTGTGGAAGTATTCCAATGATTCTTGTTGTCAACCGGAGGTCAAAAGGGTTCTCATCAACAGAAGCATATGCAACTTCTTAAGTGCTGCTGGGATGTTCTACTTTGAGAATGAGCACATTGGTTCACGATACATACACCTTTTCTTGACAAATGGCATGTCAGTCATAGAGTAGCAATGAAGTGTTGTTTCGCAATCTACAACTGCACTGAAGAGCCTATTGTAAGAATGTGAGCTAACATTGAAAACACACATTTACGTATAAAAACAGCAAAAACAGTGTTTCTAGGGAAGCATCTTTAAAAAAAAACACAAATGAAGACCCCAAAGGTTCTTTTCAGAGCCAGCAAAACTAACAACGTCCGCTCCCCTGGTTCAAAGTTATTCCCCCACTCCTGCATGCTCCCAGCACGAAAAGTCTGCGAATATCGCAATAGTTTCAGGGTGGCACGTGTCACATACTCCTCTTTTGCAGATGACGCTCATTGAAATGGGCCTGCAGACACTACGGGGTTGGGTAACAAAGTTTGTGGGTGTTGTGTGTATGGACCGACTGTGCTACACAGTGTATTTGTAGACAGAAATGCAGAGGGTGCGGCTATGGCTGTTTGTTTCATGAGGCACAGCGTGCGGGTTTTAGGCGATTCCGACATATATTGACTGAAAGTGAATGTAAAACACTGTGCAGTGGCTACTCATTTTGCAATCTATGATGTAAATGTATAGTGCTATGGAGTAGCTACAATGAAGTGCCTGATTTTGGTTTCTCTGTGTGACACTTTGGTTGCAAGCAATCATGCCGATATTATTGTTGTTGATTGTGCAGGGAAAATTTCATAGCATGTTAAACGAGTTTCAATGCTGTTTGCGATGAAGGAGACGCTTGCCTAGTTCATGCGTTTGTTTCTGATCTTTTGCATACGTTTTTACCGCATTATGCAGTCATGGATGTGGCAACGTCATTTTCTATTTGGTCCATGAATGCAGACATCGCGGTACATTGCAAAGAAGTATATTTCTGCCTTTCTTTGACATGTGCCAATGACATACTTTGCCCTTGGGAATATGAGTTTTCACAGCACAAATACAATCCCAATTTATATACACCGCTTCTACATTGGTTTGGTGCCCTTCTTGAAAGTATTCATACTTATTTGTAGTTAGTTCTGTGCTGTGACTCTCTTAAAAATGCTCTGCAACAAGTAAACAAACCTATTTGTGCAGCACCCCCTTACTAACCGATTCCACTACAGTGTTTCATACACTGCTACACGTCTAGCCGTGCATGTGTGCATTGGCAATTCCATTGTTGATCTGTGATAGGTGTATTCTTTATTTACCTTTTGTTCCTTTCCCAGTTCATTTTCATTTATCATGCTGTTCTCACATACGCCACAGAAGGAACGACAGCAAAGGTCAGGTACAGAAGGGGCAGCACCTACCTGGATACTATAGGGGATGTGCCAGGAGACAGAATTATTGGATGGCCCTCACGTACATAGGGGCCAGTCATTGTAATGCTCCCGTAAGAACCGTTCCCAACCACTTCGAAGTACCTTCCCTCTATACAGAATTGCATTCCAGTATGTGCACAATACAATGCCCTTTGCCGGGTAAGGGTCTGTAGTGTGGCACATGGTTTGCTTAGGGTGTTTTAGAGCCCCGCTGACCAACAGGAGGGCCAATCATGTTGCCCATAGAAGTTATGGGCAATGCTGTACATTAAAGTAGGATACGTAATTGTTGAAAGGGCGGTAGCCTGCCCACTGATACCCTGTGCATTAATTTCAGTTGTCGTCACATGCAGTATAACCACTTTATACTACGCCATTAGTGTTAAGGGTAGCATTCACAGATATGCATACATTGTGGAATACAAGAATGTTTACAACAACAGGAAACACAACTTCATTACGTGCAGCAGGAAGCCATTTATTGTGTGCGACCCATGCAGCTCACACGCTTTTCTAACCACCACTAAGGTTGTTTGCTTTTGCATGCACTAGTATGTGCATGAGCAAGGTGCACAAGCTTTGCCATTTTGCAGACTTAGTACAAACTGTCCCACCTGCAGTTGCATGTTTTCTTCAACTGAATGACCGGCTGGCGACCTCTTGATACTTTCAGTCACACTGCTGAGTGCACACACAATGTATCTGTTTAACGGCTCATGGAAAGGCAAGCAGCAGATAAAATAAAAGTAATGCAACATTTACCACAACCACGTGACATTGTAGGTTGCTGTTCCTTGTTTTCCAGTGGCCCTTATACAGTTAGGAGTACTTTAGCCTCACATTGGTAGGTTTGCAGAGCCACTCTGGAAGTCGGCTGCAGTACTTTATTAAATGCGGTAGCCTACTGCATGAATCCGTAGGGCTAGCGACTGGTGTAGTGTTACCAGCATACAGTGGATGACCTATGCATGGATCTAGGTGTGGATCTAGGTGTAGGCTGAAAATATGTGTCCTTCCCAAACTACTTACAAGTGCATTCGAAAATGCAGATTTGCAGCCATTAATGGAGTCCTACGGATAGCTGCAGTGTGATTGCACATACTACAACTAGGTGCAGTGTCCCTAGCAAACATCCATATTGCTCATCTGTAGTTATCTCGACCAGTAGTGTGGGGTACAGATTCATCATGCACTGTTAACAGAAAAAGAAAGCCTCCTGACACACAATACACCAACTCCATTCGGAAAAGAAAGGGGTAGCGCAAATGGATACCTACATCAGACAATATGCCCTTTCCACACGTTTATCATGAGGGCAAGCAAGGAACCAATAACAAACCGCTGTTAATGGGACGTTATGATTATGTTGCCGTACCAAATAACTATCCTCTTTACAGAAAACGGTATGCTAAAGCAACGTTCTGCTTAAAGGACCCTGCTAAAAACCTATGAAATTCACTAACAAAAACATTGTTAAAGGGACGCTGTGGTTAAGTTGCACTAGCAAAAACCTATGAAATTTGATGCAAAAACGTTGTTACAGGGACGTTATGATTACAGGTAAAACCAAAATACCCCCAGAATTCAAGTTATGGTAAGCTAAGAAACCATAACTCGTGCCACCAGTGTGCACTGCAAGGACTAACACCCATGACATCAAAGATGGCATCACAAATCTCATTCATAACATCACTCATGCTATCACACATATGTTTCTTACTCTGTTTTGTTCACTACCCTTAAAAATGGTAATTAGGGAGTATTATCATATATAGCTAATTTCCCTTACCTAGTGAGTCCCTCAGCAGCTTTGCTGGATTTCTAGGATTTTTTTTTCATCTGGTAAGAGTGTGAGCCCTTTTTCCCACTCTTACATGTGTTTTGCTGTGTGTGTTTAACATTTTTGTGTTCATAGACTGTGGAGCCCCACCTACTCCATAGGCATCATCTTTTTACTGTGTGTTACACAGCACCCTCAGTGCAGTGACACAGGGTTGCCTTTTAGACTTCCCAACTCAGACTCCATTTTCTGGGGCTGACTACTGTCCCCCAGAAAATGTAAAGTTGCCATTAACTTTACTAGTCTCTTTTAAATCCACAGACCCAGTGCAAACCATCTTACATGGAGTACTGGAAAGAGTTACTACTTATCCCTTTTTGTCTGTCTCTCTTGGAGCATTATTTTGCTCTCTTTCCATTAAGACTTGGCTGGTGGCCATGGTAACTACCCTATGTGGTTATCTTAAATAACCATGGTATTGTTTTAGGCTATCTTGGTAGCCTCTAACTTAAACCCGCTTGACCATATTGTTTTTCATATTGTTCGGGCTGGGTTTAATCACCATTTCTTTTTGGAAAAGTCTTTCTCGTGTTCATCTCTATGCGCCAAACCAGGTTTGGTTCCTTTGTTCACTGTCTTTTCGTGGGCTTCTGCACAGAAGCCCTCCTTTTGGCGCCTGAAAGTCAGGGTAGACAGGATGTTAGGAAGGGGTTTTAGGACCCTTGCCATGGGTTCCCTTGGTAACCCAGGTCACACTCATGTTTGATTGGCTGGGTCACTGTCCCTGACTGGACAGCCACCCTGCTGTGTGATTGACAGCCAGGCTTTGTGAATGGGGGAAAACTACATAAAAAGCAGGTCTCTGGGTCTGGAAGGACAGAGTCGCCACTGGAACGAGAGAACTGAAGAGGAGTTGACAGAAGAGGACCTCTACCATGACTGAAGTGCACGGTGAAGCCCTGCTGCAGGTCCAAATCTTCAGACTCCAACGACAGAGAGGGTCTTCCAAGAATCATCTTCCCTCAAGCTGGTGGGACCAACCAGTTCACCCAAACGCCTAGCCAGGAGCCCCTCTTCTGGTTGAATTTGCTGTACAGAGAGCTACAGTGGGCCGGATAGCCAGGAAGGTCGGACCCTGCTTGGGTTTTAAGGAGAGCACCTTTTATTGGTTGCTTTGCTCTGCAGCTGGTTTTCTGCCCTGGGTGGTGCAGGAGCCTCCAGTCTTCCTACTTCGTGTCAGTCCGACAGTCACTTCAGGAACCGTGAGCCTGCTGGAACTACCAGGAATGTCCACCGCAGCTACAGCTTCTTCTCCATTTAAGGTACTGTTCAACATCCGGTTGTTCGTTTCGTCCAGCTGCGGTGGAAAGGTGGGAAACCTTTTGCCAATCCGGGGCTTGTCCTTCTTTTCTCTTTAAACTAACTTTTCTGCTGACCAACTTTGTTCTGAACTCTTGGCAAAGACTTAACCGCAAACTACCCTGAGCTATGTGATCTTGAGCAAAAGACTTTTGTCCTATTGACTTTGGCCTAAGCCTATTTGACTTGATTCTATCACTATAGTTACTATTTCTAGATTGCCCTGCTTACTTACTTGTTGGTACTGTTCCATTTCTACCTAATGTTGTCTTTTCCTCCCTTTTAAATTAACAGAGTGCCATTTTGCTCCTACTTCATTTTGTGAGCTTAACTTGCTTGAAACTATTCGGAGTGGTGTAGTGTATTAAGAGTGTGATTTTTGAACTGCTTTACTTTAGTGAAATGTTATACAACTGAATAGTAAATAAATGTATATTCTTTTACTTGAAAACCTTGAGTCAGTGTTTGTTTGAATCATAGTGGTTGCTGTCCTTTGCGTAACTATTTGATAATACTCGCTTGCTCTTGAGATACGTCTGGCTGCTCAGTCATTGCAACCACTTTACTGTGTAGTACAGGCTTGTACCAAAGGTAAATTTGTGCTGCCACTTGTAGTCCTAATTGTGTGTAGTGTTCCCAAAGGGTACTGCATATAGTTCTGCCAAATAGGGACCATCAACAATTAGACTTATGTGCTGCATGTTCCCTGTGTAAAATTAAAAGTAATGCATGTTAAAATACAATGGATTTCAACAACTCCTCCCGCTCATTAGCAGGTGAAAATCTCATACAGGTGTAAAACTTAGTGCACTCCGGAAATGAAGGAGGAAAGCAAAGCAAGGGTGCTATTGCTTATGTGCTGCCCTCCTACACCTCAGGATGACTCTACAATTAAGTGGGGTAGAAAAAGAAATAGTGATTGCAATGGAATGCGCCCAGCCCAGGAAGCCAGGTAGTGCACGCAATCAACGATTGCGAGTGAACGCACGTGGCCTAAAATGTGAGTGGATGCACACAATCTAGTATTGCGAAGGAACGCAAGTGGCCCAGGATGCGAGGGAGCACACTCAATATGGATTGCAAGGGAACGCACGCAGCCTAAGATGCAAGTGAGCGCATAGATTCTAGGAATGCGGTCATGGGTATGTGGAGTGAAGAAAGCTAACTCTCGCTGCAACTTCTTACCTGGCGGCCACAGACAGGAGGGTGTGTCGTCCGCACTCACTGACTACGCCACAACCTCATCAATGCCAAACACATGCATCGCTCAACACTGCAGCCTTCTCCTACAAGGGTTTTGCACAGCGGGTCCGTACCTCGTTTCTTAAAGGCACGGGTACATGGACATAGCAAAGTGTGCTACATATCATTGGGCAGGGTCGCCTGCATACCTTCGTCACTTGACACTGCGGCCTTTTCCTCCAAGGGCTTTGCTGCAGAGGGTCCGTACCTCAATTCTTATGGACACGGATGTGTGGACGTATCGAAGCATACTACTTATCATATAGCAGCTTATCCTGGGCACATGCATTGCTCAACATTGTGGTGTTGTCCTGTGAGGGCTTTGCCGCAGAGGGTCCATACCTTGGTTATTATAGGCAAGGATATGTGGACACAGCGAAGCGTGCTACATATCGTTGGGCAGCATCTCCTGCACACCTGCATCGCTCAACATTGCCGCCTTGTCCTGCGAGGGCTTTGCCCTAGAGGGTCCGTACCTCCGATCTTAAAGTCACGGATGCGTGGACGTAGTGGAGCATGCTACGTATCATCGGGTAGTGTCTCCTGCTCACCTGCATCGCTCAACACCGTTGCCTTGTCCTGCGAGGGCTTTGTTGCAGTGGTGATGAAAGGTAGTTTACTTCCTAAGCAGCGCACAAATATTTGGAAAATTGTTGACCATGTCTTCTCAACTTA
The DNA here is from genome assembly GCF_040938575.1 of Ambystoma mexicanum. NCBI lineage: Eukaryota > Metazoa > Chordata > Amphibia > Caudata > Ambystomatidae > Ambystoma > Ambystoma mexicanum. The sequence goes on from NC_090922.1 coordinate 1,169,522,294, forward strand.
ATATCCTTTTACGCAATTGGCACATGGTACATTGATGTGGGTTTCTATCATGTATATATCATAATTTCTATTTCAAAATTGTGCTTGGTTAAATGTTTTGTCTCAAAACCCCCACTTTTGCCCGATGCGTTTTTCTTCTGTTGTACAATCGGATTTGATTCATTTATTTGTCAATTTTACAATACATATAACTGACTGTCCTTGCAGCCTCGTATGAAGAGCATTGTAGCTCGAAACACGTGTTAGGCTGTCTAGATATGCATTAAAATCAAGCTTAACTTTGCATTTAGAATTGTGTCTTTATGTGCAGTTTAGGAAGCAAACTACCTTTCATCACAGTCTCTACCCGTAGGAAACTCTGGCAGGATGCCTCCAACTTACTCCCTTCTGCAGCCCTTCAACAGACTTATCTCCAGTCAGGGCGATGGTTCTCAATTGTCCCATCCTGCCAAACATTTCTCTACCTTTGTCGCAGTGGGTCTGTACCTCAGTTCTTATAGGTAAGGATGCAAGGACATAGCAAAGCATGCTGCGTATCGTCAGGCAGCATCTGTTGTGCATTTGCGCCGCTCCACACCATGGCCTCGTCCTGCGAGGACTTTGCCGCAGAGGGTCCATACCACGGTTCTTATAGGCACAGATGCGTGGAAGTAGCCAAGCGTGCTAAATATCATTGGGCAACGTCTCCTGCGCAACTGCATCACTCAACACCGCTGCCTTGTCCTGCGAGGGCTTCTGACTAAGAAGAACTGAATACATGGGTGGTAGGATGGTTGTGACAGGGCACAGTTATGTGACTAGCTGTAGAGTTCATGCTGTCTATCTGGAGTTGGCGTTCAGTTTTTATGGAGAGGCTGGTAAATTGTGAAAACTGAAGCTGGGTGGAGTAAGTGGAGGTTCATTATTTTGAAGCTCTTTTCTGTTATTAGCTTTCTTATGAATTGAGGACACACTAGAGCAGGGGAGTTGCTAGGTCTGGAAAAGACCCGGTGCTATGCTGATGTCGGAACTGTTGGGAATGGGGGCTAGCTAGTTTTTTGGTTGTAGCTCCTGAGATTCTATCCGGGGCTACAACCAAAAGATCAGGGGCTATAGCCCCCTTAGCCCCCCCCTAGCAACGCCCCTGCACTAGAGATACATGAATGGTTGGTTGGTATATTAAAGCAAACATGTGTTAGTAATTATTTTGCAACACCTTTTTGAAGGTGAATGAAGAAATGATGCAAATGTATATGATATTGTTTAAAGTGAAAACAAATTATCTTCAGAAGTTTGGGAGTTGTAGTTTGAAGTTATGGTTAGAGTATGTGAGGTGTTACTGAATAATGTATAGTGTTATCGGGGAAACAGAATTATCGATGACGTTTGCTAGGGTAGATTGGTGGGGCTGTCTAGGGCACTTGGCCATGAAAACCATATCCAGAGTGCGGATGCACAGTGGAGGGAGGATTTACATGCTGATATGTTACCCTGTGCGCCTTCCAATGTTCATTCTTTACCTAGTGTGACTTCCAATGTTCCTTTTCACAGCCTGGGAACATCTATTATGATTCATCTTATAGTGCAAGTCCACATAGTTGTACACAGTGGCATATGGGGAGCAGGTGGATCTAGTTCACCTAGCCTAAGCACCACCCACCTTCTTAGCCCTGCCTCTTCCTTCCTGCTCTTAACTCTTAGATCAAGGGCATCTCATGCCCTGGCGTCCGAATCGAATGGCCGACGAACAAAAGGGCAATTCCTGTTTGCACCTGTTCGGACCAGGAGGACCCAGGGCCCAACCCCCTGCTCAGACAGCAGGTAAGCATGCAGCAACATGTGTTTACTTACTCTGTCCCCAGAGGCCATCCCAACTCCCAACTCCCTCTGGTCCCCCTGTGATGTTCCCCTGTTCCCCCCTCCCTTCTAGTACACAAGTGTTACACAAGTGTTACCTGTTTCTACCCTGCTCACCCCCCCCCCCCCCCCCCGCCCCAGCCTACTTCTGCAGGAGTCTGTCTGGATACATTCTAGTTTAACCATCACCGTCTTGTGGCCAATGCTGGATTTGACTTTTATGGACTTAATTGATTCACGGTGTGTCACCCTTCCTCAACTCTCATGCTGGACTTCCTTTGCATCCTGTACTCATGGTGGCCCTGAATCATACTGTTCCCATCTTCATCTTGTTTCCTGGCTTGCAAAATGTATGTGTAACTACTGACCTCTGCAATTGTATTCACTCTCCCCTCTTGATTCTCCACTCTTTTTGACTGCTTACTCTCTGTTCTCTCCTCCTCTCCCTTTCCCCCTTTTCCTATCTCCTCCCATCCTCCCCTTACTTTCTTCCATGCACTTAAAACCGACCTTCACTTCACACCCCAGTTGCGCAGCCTGTGACCATGATGATGACATCAGAGATCACATCTCTGATGACATCACTAATTACAAAAGTAATTGGCATTTAGCATGACCTTCAGCCATGGTCAGTGTGTATGGCCAAATATGTTTTAACTCATGAACGGGTACTAGTAATGACCTGCAGTTATGGACAGTGGTCACAAACTGCAATCATGTGCAGTGAATATTTTAAAACACTAAGAGGCTAACAACATAGATTTTTGCCTTTACCAGTGCAGACAGCTTTCAACCATGTCCACTGTATATTATATACACTGGTCAGGCATTTGCAACATACTTTAGCACAATACTGGCCCGTTGTCACAATCTTCGATGGTGCCCACTATACATTCCAACATAGAAATGGGCCGCTAGTCTTGGCCTATGACCTTGCATTGTTTGTACATCTTGTGGTAATGTCCACTGTATATTTTAAATAATAAAAGGTAATAGGTGATGGCCTTTGGCCATGTCCACTTTGCATTATACAACAGTAACCAGCCACTAGCCATGGTCTTCAACACAATACTAGCCAGTGGCTGTCCCCTTTGACTGTGCAGACTGTATATGGGTGGTATTAATGGACACTAGCTAGGGCCTTTAGTCATGGCCACTGACTACATCTTTCAACATTGCCCACTGTATATTTTAAAACAGTGAAGGGCTGCTAGGCATGGCTTTTAAACATACACATTGGTTTTTAACACTAACCGACCACTAGCTATGGTCTTTTGTTGCTGCCCAGTGACCTCAGCCTTTATAATGGCCAAGTCCACACCCTAAATTGTTATTACAGTAATCACACTTTTCATGATCTAACTTATACTTATACTCAATGTTATGTCTAATTATATTATTGATGTAATCAGTGATATGCAATGTAATTAGTGTTGTCACCAGTGATGGCATCAGTGATGTGATTTGTAATGTCATCAGTGTTCTTATAAAACATGTAAATAGTGATGTCATCAGTGATGTGATCTGTGATGTCTTCATTGTGGTCATAGGCTGCGCAACAGGGGGTGCGAAGTTAAGGTGGCTTTAGCTGAACTTGAGGGGTTTTGTTGCGTTAAGTACTCACCTTAACGTCCCCGCAACTAATGTTTTTTCCTTGAATTTCGAGGGTTCTGTTACAATGTATTTCTCATCTTAATGTCCCTGCAACAAAAGTTGTTTCCTTGAATTTGAAGATTTTGTTATTCCATAGATTTTCAGAACACTTCCAGACCACTAGCATGGTCTTTGGCCACAGTCAGTGGGCGCAGCCTTTGGTCGTGCCCACTGTCCATTTTAATACCCTACTATACCACTAGACTTTGGCCGTGGCTGGTGGGCACAGCCGGAAACTAACAAACCACTAGCCGGTGGGCACAGCCTCTCTATATTTCAAAACATTTGCAACGCATCATTCAAAGACCATCATTAATCACAAACTGATTTTGTACTGTTTTGACAGTGCTATTGTTATGTATAAAAGATTGTAGGCTTTGAGAACTCACAATGTGTTCAGGAAATGTGCAGTGAGATTAAAGTATTTGCCATGGAGCACACACTTCAGTTAAGCAGCATGCTCCAAGCCCCTTGTTTTATGGCCGGTGTCTTGGTAACTGTTATGATATATTGCAGGACCCCAACTAACCACATTTAAGCAGCACGGAAATGGGTGAAAAATGACTGTTGCAAGAATAACATATGCTCAGGTACTTTCTGCACATATAGCGAAAATCTAAAGCTGGCACCAATTAATAATGAACACATTTCTTAAAGTGAAATAGACACAAGTAGTTCATTTAACCTTCCCCTTAGACGAAAGTGCACAAGACAAAATAGCATAGGACTTTTTAAAAAAGAAATGGACACCAGCAAAATAACCTGAGAGAGGAAATGTTCCAATAAATATGCTGGCAAAGTTTAAAAGCTGCTCACCTTTTAAACCTAGCAATCAGTCATGAAATATTCCCTGGTAAACAACATCTGAATATGAAGTGCTTGTGGTCTTGTGGATAAGAGTCTGCACTGGGAATATGACAAACTGTGTACAATCCAGATAGCCAAATACTTGAGCAAGCTTGCCAACCGAAAAAATAACAAGTGTTGCATCCGCCCTCTGAAAAAATGTTACGCCCTTCACCCACAAGTGTCCTGTACTTGGGCCCTGAAAAACAGCCAAAGTCAGGGGAGAAAAACTGCACCAGTCTCCTGGATTACAAAGTATCTTGCCACATTGTGGTCAAATACTCATGACTTACTTGCCCTCTCACCATTTCCCCCTCCTTAACCTTATTTCTGGCTTTCAACAATGCTCTGCTTTATAAAGATCACTTGAAAAGTACACATTCCCTAGTGTCACTCAAAAATATATAAATCCTTATTGAACTATGTCAGGCAAAAAGTGTTCAATTGTGCCATTATCCACCACTCCCTTGACTGGCAGAATGCAAATACCAGAAGGCAATTCAGAAAAAAGGCAAACAACGGTCTCTGAGTGCAATACTTACAAGGACTGAAAGTGGCACGGTTCATGCAGTAACTGGGACCAACCATCCTTAGCTTCAAAGCGAGGAAGGGACAAGCCCTCTTGGGTCATGTTGCTTTAAGTAGTCTTGTAATGTTGCCTTACTTATTAGGCACCATAGGCTGAGGAGGCTGGGATTCTCCTTACTTTGAAGCTAAGCAGGGTTGGTCCTGGTTACTGTCTGGAATGAAGACCTGGATCACCAGGGATGTATTACCTCTGATGTCAATGTAGCTGTAAAAATATCTTTTTGTATTATATAAAAATGATTGCAGGCTTTGAGAACTCCCAATGTTTTTTAGTTAATGTCCTGTGCAATTAAATTTTTTGCTGAGGATCACACACTTTGGTTAAGCCCCTTGTTTTATGACTGGTCTCTTGGTGACTGTTGTGATACATTGCACAACCCTAACTAACCACATTTAAGCAGCATGTAAAAGGGAAATAAATGGCTGGCTGCAAGAATAACATATGCCTAGGTACTTTTGCCCCATAGGGAAAATCAAAAGCTGATATCCATGAATAAATGCACAGTAAGTGAACATATATCTTACAGTAAAATTTTAAAATAGAGTACAATAGATCTACTTCTTAGATGAAAGTGTGCACGACAAAATAGCATTGAACATGAACACCATAACCTGAGAGATTAAATGTTACAATAAATATTCTGGAACAGTATTAAAGGTGTTCACCTTTTAAACCCATTAATCTGTCGGGAAATATTCCCAGGAAAATGTAATCCCAAAACTTAACAAGATATTGTGGTCTTGTGGGTAAGCGTCTAGACTGGAAACATGACATCCTGAGTAGAATCCTGGCAGTAAAATAAATGAGCAAGCTTGCAAACCTCAAAAAAAAACAAGGGGTTGTGTCCGCCCTCTTGTGTCCTTTACTTGAGCCTCGAAAAGCAGCCACTATTAGGGGAAAATAACTTCACCAGTGTCCAGGATTGCAATCTCTCTTGCCATATCGTGGGCAAATACTCATGACTTACTTGCCCTCTCATCATCTCCCCTCCTCACCCCCATGTCTGTCTTTCAAGAATACTCTGCTTTATAAAGCTAACTTCAAAAGTACAGATACCATAGTGTCACTCAAATGTATGCATTCCTATAGAACTATGTGTACAATGGCAGCATTATTCCTCCCATCTTGACTGTGAGACTACAAATACCAGAATGCAATTCAGCAAAAGCAAACACAAATTGTCTCTGAGTGCAACACTTTCAAGGACTGACAGTAGCATGGTCTACGAAAAATAATGCTGATGCCGTGTGTTAGGAGATATTTAAAACTTTGAGTACTCGCAATGTTTGTAGGGAATGCGCAGTGAGATAACATTATTTGCTATGGAGCACACACTTTGATTAAGCAGCATTCTCCAAGCAATGCACCCATTTTTGGAGCCACCATTTTGGCCTAGGGCAATTTGGCATAGGCATTCCGCGGCAGAGCCAATTTCGGCATGCCATTTTCGACACGAAAGCCATTCCGGTGCAGTTATTTAGGCGCAAGGGATGTTTGGATGTGGCTGACATTGCAGCCACGTCAAAATGCCCTCATGCTAAATAAGATCACAGGAATGCACTGCAACATACCTCACCACCTCCCACTTGCTTTGCTTTGCTTTTAAAGTAAATTAGTTATTGGATGAATTGGAAACCTGGATGGCAATTGAGTCACTGGCCATGGCCATAGCCAGTGATGTTTTACCCCTGACATCACTACGGTTATAAAAATATCTTTAAAAAAATAATTTAAAAAAATGTAACCGCGGGTACCATGCTAGCCATACCCGTGGTTATCTATAGTCATTTGTAACCTCGGATATAGCTGCGAATATCAGCAAAACAGCCAAGTAAAATACTTCCTTGCCCCCCAGACCATCACCAAGTGCCCCCCTCATCTGTGCCAACTGCCCAGTTGGCCTCCTCGCCTCTCCTGCCCTCTTCCTTTCACCCCACAGCACACGCTGCTTCTGTGACACAGTTTGCTCTCAGATGTTGGTTATTAGCGGCTATAGCCAAGCCTACAGAAAGCTTTGTGTTGCAAACTCGGTCCCTGGATCCCCAACTCCCAAATTTCACTCAGTGCATTGTAGCCGTCACCCCACCTCTACACTGATGGCATTTGACCTGCAAATAGCTTTTTACTGCATTTCATTTTCCCATAACCTCGACTATAGCCGCAAATATCTCTTACATCGAGAGAAAAACAAGAAGGTGGTTTGTTTCATTTCTGAAAACCTTGATCCTGCAATGCAATGCATGGAGATATAACTATAATTTTTGGGGAACGGGCACCCACTTCTTGGTCAAATTTTAAAATAGCTATGGCACGGAATAACCCCAAACCATGCATGGATTGCTTTGAGCCCAAGTTGTTTCGGACCTGGTCCAAATCCGGCCACCGATTTAGGCTCTGCATTTTGGCATAAATTGACCTTTTTTGTCTCTGGGAAAATGAATGGGAAGTAGGCCGCACTTTTGGAAAAAAAAGATTTTGGATGCTTAATTTTTTTATTTTTTAGCAAATCTTTACAGAATTTTGCAGTCTGTGGCTACCCGCAGACTTTTAATCACTTCTGAAATTTCGGCAAAAATGTTACTTGGATCAAAAGTTATTAACAATAGAATTTTTAGGGGTTCCTATGTGTCTCCGACTCCCCATAACTATAGGTCGTCGATCGTCACCCTATATTATATATTACATTGCCGGCCATGTAGTTATGATTAAGTTGCTCAACCCAAAGGACCCCCGATGAAAACGGTACCTCATATGTGTCGGTGCACCTACCTGGGGGCAAAAGGAAAAGGGTAACCCACTGGTAAACCTAAGACTTACGGCACAGCACATTTTGTTTGTGTGGGCAACCTATAAATTTGGGCCTAGGGTGTCGAAGCCAGCAAGGAAAACAGGGATCCTCATGCACTTCCCAAAAGAGGACACATGTGGGAATGCACATAGGTCTGACTTGCGCGAAACGGCCCAGAATGTATTACAGACAAAGTGAACATTGTGTTTTTTCCCCATAAAATATCACACTTTGTCAGGGATTGTGGCTAATGAAAACTGGGGAAATTAACGCAAGGCAGACCTCTGCAGATTCCAACGTGTGTCCTCTTTTCAGAAATTCATGGGGTTCCCTGTTATCCTTGCTGGCTTCGACACCCTAGCCCCAAATCTGTAGGTTGCCCACATCTTACTAGTTGGTTACCCTTTTCCTTTTGCGCCCCAGTTAGGTGCACCCACGCAAGTGTGGTACCGTTTTCATTGAGACACTTGCGGGATGTGGCAAGGTAGGCGATGTGTTGTTGGCGGTGTGTTTTGGTGGGTGGCCAGAGCGAAATGTCTGGGTATTGCCTTTATTTCCAGACAATTTCAGAGAGATTTCCCTCTGTCCACTCACCGAAACACATCACCAACACAGATGTCATACCTTCCCACGTTCCCACAGGTGTCCCGACAAAAACGGTACATCGCACGTGTGGGTGCACCTACCAGGGTGCAAAAGGAAAAGGCTAACCCACTGGTAACCCCAAGCCATTTGGCACAGCACATTTTGTTCGTGTGTGCAACCTACAGATTGGGCTTAGGGTGTAAAAGCCAACAAGGAAAACAGGGACCACCATACATTTCTGAAAAGAAGACACTTGTGGGAATCTAAAGATGTCTGACTTGCACAAATCTCCCCAGAATGTATTACACACAAGCCCCGCCAAAGACACAAATGGGAGAAGGGTGCCCAAGGCTAGGGATATTTGCAGGAGCTCTGGCTGGCCTGTGTTACAGCTTCTCCCCACCAGGGTGTCCCGGCAATGTCCCAATACCTCCCTGAAGGGAAAAGCTGTAATGCAGCCCACCCGCAACTCCAGGACCGTTGGAGGTGATGTCCCTGGTTTTGGACATCCATACACCATGTGGGTGTACCGTCCCCAAGCACAGCGTCAGCTCCCGGGATCCCGGCAGGATCCCTATTCTTCCCTGGAGGTGACACCTGTAACGTAGCACAGCCAGAGCTGCAGCCTGGGCTTGCAGATGGACAGCCCGCATGGGAGGCATCAGCTCCCAGGAAAACACCAATGTTCTGCTGGCATGGGGGCAATTTGTGGCCTGCCCCTGCAATTGTGTCCCAGCCCACCAAAATATATGCCCAGACAACCCATTCCCACCCACACCATCAACAATCCAGCCCCAGTCTCACCCACCCCACTGACAGTGGGCCCTAACCATAGAATAATAAAAAACAGTAATCACATTACTTTTCAGCTGCTCACATAGGAAAAGCTGTAAACAAAACAAAAACATGCGTTACCTACGGTCACACCAGCAAAACAAATCAATACTTTTCAAGAATGGCACCCCTTGCAAGCCATCGCTGGTGGTCTACTGAACCTCACCCCCCGTGAAAACCTGTTTGCCCCTGCCTACGGGCAGATATCTGCCCCCAGGGAGGGCTGAATGAGGTGCCCCCACCCGCACTCCCTTTGGGGTGGGGGGAGTAGCCCACCCCAAAACATCGGACAGGCCCCCAATGGATGGAGAAGTAGGGTTTAGGCACCCTGGGGCCAGATTGGCACACCAATGTGCCCCTCTGCGCCAAGGCAAGTTTGGTAAACAAAGAAAAATTGAAAATGGCAGGCTGCACTTTAGGGGAGGCTGAGGGGCACCCTACACCACCGGGGAATGTTGTAATGTGAAGGGGGTGCACCTCTCCACCCCCACCCCAATTGGAGGGACAGCACATCTCATGTAGCCCTCCCTGGGGGCAGATAAGAGGGGGTAGTTCTGCACTCCTCCCTGGGCCCAGGTGTCCCTTCCTAGTAGAAGATATCTGGCCCCCGGGATGGCTGCATGACATGGCCCCCACTCCATTGTGGGTGGTGGGGAGGGGGTCACTGCCCCTTCCCATTAGTAAATTTCCTGTCGGTTTGGGGTGCCCCACAGCCCCCCTCTAAAATGCAGTCCCCCATTTTCACTTTTTTCCTTTGGTATCCCAACTCCCCTTGGCGCAGAGGGGCACATTGATGTGCCATTCTGGTCCCAGGGTGCCAAACCTTACTGCCCCACCCACCTGGGGGCCTGTCCCACAATTTTTGGTGGCCCTCTAGCCCCTCACCCAAAATGGGTGGCAGGGACACCTCATGCAGGTATCCCTGGGCCTCCTACAAACAGTTGCGTGAGGTTCACCCCCCTCCATTTGGGGTGGGGGGGAGGGCCCGCAAAAATTGTGGGACAGGCCCCCCAGTGGGTGGGGCAGTAAGGTTCGGCACCCTGAGGCCAGATTGGCACACCAATGTGCCCCTTTGCGCCAAGGCAAGTTTGATAAACAAAGAAAAAAATTGAAAATGGCAGGCTGCACTTTAGGGGGGTGGGCTCAGGGGCACCCTAAACTGCCAGGGAATTTCGCAATGTAATTGGGGTGACCCTCTCCTACCAAACTGAATGCAGGGGGGCATCTCATTCAGCCCTCCCTGGTGGCAGATAAGAAGGGGTTCTCATGCAGGGTTGTATGACATGACCCCAAGTATTTTTTGGCTGGGGGTGGGACAACCCTTTTCCATAAAAACAATCCCTGGTGGTCCATTCGGGGGGCTGGGGAGCACTCCCCTCAACACCAGCCATGACATTTTCTTTTTCTTTGACCCTACCCTGCAGTCCCCATCATTTGAGGGGTTTGCCCACACTTTCCTGGTGGCCCTCTCCCCCCACCCCATTGGATGGGGGCCACCTCCTGTACTCCTCCCTGGGGTGAGAAATCTGCCCCCCAGGGAGGGTGACAAAGGGTCCCCCCTTTCCACTTGGGGTGGGAGGGAGAGGGCCACCACCTTGTCCTAAAAAAAAAATCCATGGTGGCTAGTGGACCCCAACCCCTTCCCCCTTCCCCCCTTCCCATTGTTCCCATTGGTTTGTATTGTTATTTTTTTTTGTTTCTCATATGCCCCCACCCCTGGGGGCAGATGGTCACCCATCTGCCCCCAGGAGGGCCACTTATCTAGTAAGCAGCTCCCCCTCCCCCGCTTCTAAATGGGATCCTGGTGGTCTAGTGGCCATTGCTAGCCACGGATCGAGCGCCCTGGGCCCGATTCAAAGCCAGGAATGCTTTACACAAGATGTCGTTGGAAAGAGGAGATTCTCACCTTTCCAACTACACCATTAAAAAAAATCCCTGGTGGCTAGGGTGCCCAACCCACTGCCCCCTTCTCATTGCGTGCACTTTTTTTTCTTTTGTCTCCCACCACTGGGAGCAGATGGTCTCCCATCTGCCCCCAGGGGTCTCCATACACGTGGCCCCATGCTTTGGGGCCACAGGGGGAGGGGTCCACTTACCTAGTAAGCAGCCCCCCATCCCCTGCACTGTTAAGAAATCCATGCTGTCTAGTGGCATTGCTGCCCACGGATCGAGCGTTCTGCGCCTGATCCGTAAGCAGCAATGCTATCACACAAGGTATCATTGGAAAGGGGAGAATGTCCCCATTCCAACAACACCTGCCTTGATCTCTGGCTTGAAATACAGCTGGAGATCAAGGCAAAGCAAGGTGGAGACTCACCTTGTGTTTTCACCGCGGCAGCCGAAAATGGCTGCTGCAGTGAAAATGCTTTCACTTTCATGTCGGCGTGCATTACGCACACTGACGTGAAACTGAAGGTAATCCAGCACCCTGGCAGTGAGGCGCCCCTCACATAGCTATCTCGTCCTTGGCACTACGGAGGTAATGTCAAAGACGAAATATCTCGTCCTTGGCACTTAATGGGTTAATGACAACAAGACAGAGCTCCTGCTCATTGGGTCATCAGGCAGACTTAACAAACTCAGTAACCAGTTTAAGTCGTTCAACATTGATGGCCTAAACATCAAAGTCTCTAATGATGTAAAGACTTTAGGCTTCTAACTGGACTCAGCACTGAACTTGAACAAACAAGTCAACACTACTGCCTCCATGACTAGTTACACCTGTAAACTTATTCACGCTTGTAAACCGTTTCTTTCTATTGACAGCTGTATTATGCTAGCTTGAGCCCTTATTCTGTCTAAGCTACATTATTGTAACACTCTCTATCTTGGCCAGCAAACATAACATCAGCAAACTGCAAATACTCCAAACCAATGCCCTTAGAATGGTGTTACGGATTCCTAGAATGCAGCATATTTCATACGCCAGGCGCCCCATCAAATGGCTCACAATTAAGGATAGAATCAAATTCAAATCATTAACCCTTACTTATAAATGTCTCTCTAACCTAGCCCCTAAATACTTAGTGGACAAATTTGCTAAACATATTTCGGAGCTCCCTGTCATAACCCTGCATGCCAATAGCCTCAAAGACCCAAAATTCAAACTCAAGAAAGCAGGGGTTAGCAATTTCCCAGTCATGGCAGGCCAGCTATGGAACTCTATGCCCGCAACCTTAAGAGCATCTCCTTCCCATTACATATTTTGGAAAGATACTAAAACGTGGCTGTTCTCTCTCGATCTATGAACACTGCCTCGCCCACCATTCAGTTCTTCATCCCTTGTACATTCTTCAAGTTTATATACTTCTCTGTAAAAATGTGTACTGTACTTCAACAACAATCATGCAATATATTGGTAAGATAGTCACACGTCTGTGACATATGTTGTAAATAAGTGTTTATTATTTTCTGTTATGTAACATGTTCTCTAACCTTATGACTTATATTGTAACAATTTCTTATCTGCTATTGTGTAAAATGTTCTGTAACCATGTAACATGCAATGCACCCAGATATCCCAGGTTTCAGTGCGCTATATAAATTAATAAACAAACAAAAAAACAAACACCCATTATTCTCTTTGGGTGCTGGAGGTAGGCTTTTCTTCTACCTCATCTTCCTGGTGGTCTTGATTGTCTTTTGCAGTATTGCACTTCTTTTGTTGTCTAGGTCCTCCAGCTGGTGGTGGCTCTTGGGGAGGAGGGATGGCAATAGCGATGACATTTTTAAGATACTTAGCAGTTTTCCTAATATTCTTCCAAGTATGTGCTATGTGCTAGATTGTGAATGGATAATGAGTAAGAATAGGTGTAGGAGCTAAGAAAGGATACATTTTGAGCTTCAAAGTCGCTTGTTGAGCTGAATAATGCATTCCTGAACTGTGCGCGAAGCACAGTCCCATTTGTGTAGTGAAGATGCGTTCGCAGACATGTCACCATGCTGCGTGCGAGCGTGTTGTATGAGAGCCACGTGCAAATATGTTGTATGAGAATAGTGGTGCCATGACAAATCACATCACTGATGCCTTCAATGGTGACAGCACTAATTACATGGTATACAGCTATTCTGTTACTGTTAAAAAATACAAATGTGCGTGGTTAAAAGCCATGCCTAGTAGCCCATCACTGTTTTAAAATATACAGTGGGCAACGTTGAAAACTGCATTCAGTGGCCATGGCTAAAGGTCAAAGCTAGTGCCCATTAATATGTTCGAATATACAGTTGGCATAGCCTAAGGACTTGGCCACTTACCAGTATTGTGGTAAAGTCCATGCTAGTGCCTGGTGTATATAATATAGTGGTCACTGTGAAAGGCCATAGATAGGGGCTGTTTAGTGTTGTATATTACAATGTGTGCACGTCCGAAGTCTATCACTTATGCCATGTTTTTATTTAAAAATATGCACTACACATGGCTAAAGATGTACAAACTGCTCATGGTGAAATGCCATGGCTAGTGGCCCATTTATATGTTAGAATATATAGTGGGCATAGTCAAACATTGTGGCCACTGACCAATAGTGTGCTAAAGTCCAGGGCTAGTGCATGTTTGGTGTATATAATATATAGTGGACACTGTTGAAATGTGCATCCACGGGTAAAGGCCAAAATCTATGGTTGATAGCTTGTTAGTGTTTTACAATATTCAGTGCACATGATTGAAGGTTGTGACCACTGTCCATAACTGAAGGCCATAAGAAGTTCCACTCTTGTGTTAAAACATATTTGGCCATGCACACTGACCATGGCTGAAGCCCATGCTTAGTGGCAGTTACTGTTGTAATGTAATGTTTGTAATGTAAAGCAAATTTATAAAGTGCCCCTTCACCAGCAAGGGCATCATGGCGCTAACAGTTCCGGGACCAACCAGAGAGTGTAGCAGTTAACTGTATAAAGACAGGTTTTCTGAGCACGGTAGGAAGGGAGGCGATTCTCTAGTGCCCGCAGGGACAGAGGAACAGAGTTCCACAGAGAAGGCGCCGCCACAGAAAGGAAAGGACACCTACACGAGCCAGCCTAAATCGGGGAACGGTCACTCTCATGGAAGAGACTGTGTGGAAGTTCCTCGTAGGAATATAGGGGAAAAATCTCACATGCATGAAGCCAGGGCCTTGCCCTTAGAAGGCTCGGTGGATGACACACAAAGCCTTAAATTTAATACGCTTTGCCACCGGGAGCCAATGCAGTTTTTTCAGAATCGCAATGATAAAGAACTGGAAGGCACCCACTGCCAGTCGGGCTGCCGAATTGTGCAGGCTGACAAATTTTGCAGCACCTGCAGCTGCAGAAGAAGGTATGCTGGCTAAGCTAGGTAAAGAGCATTGCAGTAGTCTAAAGAACCAGCAATAAGAGAGGGCACAACCAAAGGATGCAGATGAGAAGGAAGATAGGGATGCACTTTACAAAGAATACAGAGTCTAAAGTGAACTGACTGACATTGCTGACAACACTAACCTGGCTCTACAAAGATAGAGACTCAGAGAGCTTAACTTCCAGGCTCTTCACCACCAAGGAGGGCATGGGCAGAGGACCAAGTTCAGATGGGCAGAATGCTGTAGACGAACATGCAGAAGCCAGAGATGGACCTACAATTAGAACATCCATCTTCTCGCCATTAAGGCTCAGTCAGTTTTGACCCATCCAAAGATTGATATCCAGCAGGCAGTAGCAGCAACGTCCTGCCGAGGAAGAGTGGGATAGGTCAAGTCTCAACAGGATCTGTACTCCCCTTTTGTATTGACTTGGCAGGCGAAGAACGATGGTCTGATGGGTTTCCCAGAGCAATGCAAGGGGTTAAGATTTATTCTAAACCTTCCAGCCATCACCTCTTTTGTTTTGCTATTGTCACCCCAAGTGGGACGGGTATGCCCAGATGTTGGTCCTGTGCATGCTGGGCCTAGAGACCCAAGCTACTCCTCACTGATGATGCCCAACAAGGCTGAAACATGTCTGGGGATGCTTGTGGTCTCGTGCAGAAGGGATCTGACCTAGCAGTTTAGGCTGGACTACCCCTTTGGGGGGGAGGCGCGAAGTCTGATTTGTATATGGTCTTTCCCCTATCGTAATGGCTTGGCAGGTGAAGAACGACGGACTGGAGGGTTTCCCAGAGCAATGCCAGAGGTTAAGATTTATTCTAAACCTTCCAGCCATCACCTCTTTTGTTTTGCTATTGGCACCCTGATTGGGACAGTCCCGTGACTGTTGGGCGTAGAGACCCAAGCTACTCCTCACTGATGACGCCCAACAAGGCTGAAACATGTCTGGGGATGCTTGTGGTCTTGTGCAGAAGGGATGTTACCTAGCAGTTTGGGCTGTACTACCCCTTTGGGGGTGGCACCAAGTCTGATGTGCATATGGTATTTCCCCTTTTGTAATGGCTTGGCAGGCGAAGAACGACGGACTGGAGGGTTTCCCAGAGCAATGCCAGAGGTTAAGATTTATTCTAAACCTTCCAGCCATCACCTCTTTTGTTTTGCTATCAGCATTAGAGATACACTGAAACCCAAAAGAGTGAATCAGCTTGACAAGTGGTTGAGCATATACATTTAAAAGAAGAGGGTAGAAAGCAGAACCCTCAGGCACCCCGCAGGTGAAGGGTTTAGCCACTGAAATGAACGAAGGAAGAGAGAAGGACTGACCACCTAGAAAAGACACACACCAATCCAGGACTGATCCGGCCAACCATTCCAGCAAAATACCCAGGTCAACTGCGCTGAAGGCAGCCGATAAGTCCAGCAGGATCAGGGCTGTGGTACCACTCTGATCCATGATCTGTGCTAGGTCATCCACCACTGCCACCTGAACAGACTCAGGTCCACACCTGGCCGAAACCCAGAACGGAAGGGGTCCAGACAGCCAGACTCCTCAAGAAAGGAGCAAAGGAGGGGGGTAACCGGAGTTTCCAAGTGTTCATTGGAAAGGAGGGAAGAAAAAGAATCCTTAGCCGCAGCATGAGCAGATGCAAAATGTCAGGGCAAATATCCTTCAGAATGCCAAGAGGGATAGGATCAGCCAGAGAAGCGGAATCTAAGACCAAACATTGCTGACAAAATGACAGACTGAAAAAACTGGAAAAGATGACCTGACTCGAGAGGGAGCACAAATAAGACTGGGGCTCACCTTAGCCAGAGAGGCACTAGCAGAGTCCAGAATTTGCTGATGAATCGTGGACATTTTAGTGTAAAAAAAAGTAGACAGGGAATCACAGAGGCTCTGTGAAGGAGCCACACCGTGCATAGAAGAAGGTGACGAAAGAGAGCAAACTACTCTAAATGGCTACTTAGAGGAATTGGTATCGGCATCAAACTTGTTGGCAAAAAACATGCGCTTAGCATGCATAATCGCTACCTGGTAAACAGCAGCCACCTATCGGAGGCATGAGGTGAGATGGAGCGCAATACAACACACAAACATTTGCTCTCTGCTTGTCTCCGGGCCAGCCGGAGAACCACCAGGTCAGTAGAAAATCAGGGTTCAGAAGGGCGGGTGCAAGGTCTGGAGGCTTTGAGGAGTGCCAAGGAATCAGCAACATCAGTCAACGTCGAGGCAAGAGTCAGAAAACTGCAAAGGAGGGAAGAAAAAGAATCCTTAGCCGCAGCATGAGCAGATGCAAAATGTCAGGGCAAATATCCTTCAGAATGCCAAGAGGGATAGGATCAGCCAGAGAAGCGGAATCTAAGACCAAACATTGCTGACAAAATGACAGACTGAAAAAACTGGAAAAGATGTCCTGACTCGAGAGGGAGCACAAATAAGACTGGGGCTCACCTTAGCCAGACAGGCACTAGCAGAGTCCAGAATTTGCTGATGAATCGTGGACATTTTAGTGTCAAAAAAAGTAGACAGGGAATCACAGAGGCTCTGTGAAGGAGCCACACCGTGCATAGAAGAAGGCGGCGAAAGAGAGCAAACTACTCTAAATGGCTACTTAGAGGAATTGGTATCGGCATCAAACTTGTTGGCAAAAAACATGCGCTTAGCATGCATAATCGCTACCTGATAAACAGCAGTCACCTATCGGAGGCATGAGGTGAGATGGAGCGCAATACAACACACAACATTTGCGCTCTGCTTGTCTCCGGGCCAGCCAGAGAACCAGCAGGTCAGTAGAAAATCAGGGTTCAGAAGGGCGGGTGCAAGGTCTGGAGGCTTTGAGGAGTGCCAAGGAATCAACAACATCAGTCAACGTCGAGGCAAGAGTCAGAAAACTGCAAAGACCGACAACTGGCTAAAGGAGAGCAATGGCCAAGGCAACATCAGCGTGTTTAACTTTACCCCAGAGCCTCTTGGGAGGATGGGGGCAGTGCCATAGGGCAAAGGATGGAGGGAGAGACCACAGTGAATTAAAGTATCATGTGGTCAGATCACTAAACCGGCAGGGGAACAGATAGCGTAACAATGGTCACTGCAGCAAAGATTAGATCCAGAGTGTTCCCCAGGCGATGAGTGGGCCCAGCCACCAGCTGAACAAGACCCAGATTCAAAAAGTCTGAGATCAGGTGAGCTGCCGGTAAGTAGTCAGGGTTATTGGGAGGAAAGTTCAAATCACCTGCTACCAGCAAAACTCCAAACTGGAGCCTAAGGTCAGCCACCAGGTCAGGGCCAGGTGGCAGATAAATCAGTAAACAATGGAGAGTGAAAGAGGTGGAAATGTTGACACGAAGTAGCAGAGCTTCCATCTTAGCTTGATGCTGTAGTCGCAGGACCTGACAATGGAGACTAGAATGTTGAATCAGAGATATCCCGCCTCCAGCATTAGGGGGGGTACTGTCAAGATTGAGAATGCGAGAGTCAGTGGGCAGGGCATGAACCAAGGAGGGGGTAGATGATTCCTTGGGCCAGTAACGGAAACAAGATAAGAAAAATCATCCTGTAGCAAAGTAAAACATGCTGCAACATGCGCAATGAGTGATTGTGCATTAAAAAGTGCCTGCACCCCACCCCGGGGGGAACCTAGTGTTGGAAGGTGCTGAACTAGTCAACCGTGATCGTGAGTGACAATGAAAGGAATTTGAGGTAATCGCCCACAGCCCATCTGCAGCATGGATGGATGCAGATCGGCCTGACTTTGGCCGGACTTTGGCCAAGCGTAGGGGCTTCGGCTGCACATGTCTGCAACGCTTCTGGGTGATGAGTGAGTTAAATGTACACATTCTAATTGGCAGGAGCCAATCCGGCTTGCGAGCCAAGTGGGAGGGAGTGGAGCTGTCACCCAATGCGCCCAATGCTTGCATGAGGAATGGAAATGGAAATGGACAGCCAGATTTAATGGCAAAATTGAAAAATCACAGAAAAATTTTAGCAAAGCAGTTTCAGCTTTCATTACAGACCACAAGCATTTATGGATTGCTAACAACAACATACACTTCTACATGGCCAACTTTTCAAAGACGTGACGGAGTACACCTAGCCAATGAAGGAAATGCAGTATCCCTTCATAACATCAAAACAGTACTCCTAATGTGCTATTGTTCTACACTCAGTGTACGCCAAAACAGTCCTTTTAAGGACTACTCCTCATACATAAATACACAAATACAATAAATAATAACACAAAACATGTTTTAATATAAATGCAGGTACAGTTCACTGACTTTTATCATAACCGCGGTTACAAAAAGACAATTGATAAGGGACTGACTTCAAGTTTTATACTCCAATCCAACTTAAATAATCAATATACAACAGCACTTCTCAGGTACTTATGTAAAGTAACTGAAAAATAAGAAACCATGGAGAAATATACAACAGTAAACTAGATAGACAAACATTGCACACCCACACAACATAATAGCATAAGTGAGAATACACAACCTAAAATACATTGTCTGGCACATCTAAAACGAGACTACAATTGCTCCTGTTTATATTGTGTTAATCTATTTTCTTCTACCTTTCTCCAAAGTCTCACATGCTCAAAAGTCTGAAAACACACAGTCACTACTTCTACAACGCTCTCTTCCTAAATACCCTCCTTCTAGAGCCCTCTGCTTGGCCTCCTCCAACTCTTTGCGTGTGAGAGGTTTTTCAAAGCAGAGATTTTGGGGTAGATCTCTATACTCTGCAGGTGCCTCCATCTGGAACAGCCTCCCTGCCTCTCTTCGCCTTGTGCCGGAGCTCCTTAAGTTTCAAAAATCCTCAAGATCTTCCACTTCTCTACCTCCTTCTCTCTCCCTCTCCCTTGCTAACCTCCTCTCTCTTTCTCTCCAGCTTCACCCCCCCATTTCTCCCCTCTTTTCAGCTTTACTGTCTGGTCGCCTGGCTCACCTCCAGAGCCTCACAGGTCCCAGGCTCCCATGCCCGTCTTTACACTTGCCTCCAAGCCTCTGCACTATTCTCAGCACTACTGCACTTTCAGCATCTGTTCCATGAGATAGGTAATCCTACCGCATTTTCAGCATATGTTCCATGTGAGAGGGAACCGCTCTGTGCCTAACCCAGGGACCTAATGGACTGGGCGCACTTGTTCCCTCTTCTACCTTCCCTTGCACTTCCGTCTGTACTTTCATGACCTGAATTTGAAGAATGTCTACCGTATTCCTTTCCCACCTTGAAGCGCCTTGAAGCACTTCACTTGTGTATAAGCGCCATACAAATAAACAATTACAATTACAACCAAAATAAAAAAATACTCTCTAATACCTATAAGGTCACTGACCATGGCCTTTGGCCATGTCCAGTGATTTTTCATTCCCAACGTCACTATACCTAGACAAGGTTCTTTCAAAAAAATATAAAACACTGACACCCAAACTATGTAGCCGCAAATACCAATCTACACATAACATAGGCTATTTGTAGTCCTTTGTAGACTCGGATTCAGCAGCGAATATCGGGCAAAAACAGCAAGAAGAACATGCTTCCCGGCTCCCACGCACCTCACCAAGTGCCACCCTCATCTGTGCCAGCTCCCCTCACTCCCCAGATGGCCTCTGCAACTCCTGTGCCATCTCCCTTCCCCCCACAACACACGCTGCTTCTGTGACGCAGTTTGCTATGAGATGTCGGCTATTTGTGGATGTAGCCGAGGCAACGGAAAGGGTTTGTTTTGCAAACTCATTTCCTATACCCCTCCAACTCTCAACTTTCACTTAGTGCCCTCTAGCCACCCTCAACCTCTACCCTGATGCCATTTGTATGTTTTTGTCCTGCAAGTAGCTTTTTAATGTGTTTCATTTTCCGATAACTCGGCTATAGATGCGAATATCTCTCGCATCGAGAGCAAAATAAGATGGCTGCCATTTCATTGCTGAAAATCATGATCCTGCAATTTTGACATTTTGATGATATTCTCTGTTATATTAGAGGCTACAAAAAGACTACAGATAGCTGCGGGTATGTGTAGTTCATTATGCAGGGCTATATGGTTTGGGGTTGAAAGTTCTTTGTTTAGGTATAGTCTTGTTGTGGGTGAAAAATCTCTGGTCATGGCCAATGGCCATGGTTGGGGACTTGGTAGGTATTAGAGAGTCTTTTTTATTTTGGATGTGTGTTTTCAGACTTTTGAGCAAATGAGACTTTGGAGAGAAATAGAAGAAAATAGTTTAACAAAATTAATAGAAAAGGAGGAATTGTAGTGTAGTTATAGATGTAAAATAGAATGTATTTTAGGGTGTGTATTTTTGATTATGGTTTTATATTGTGTGGCTGTGGAATGTAAGCCTACCTAGTTTATTGTTACACATTTTTATTATTTTTCAGTAATTTCATATAAGTGCATGAGCATTGTTGTTCTGTACTGATTATTCAAGTTGTATAGTAGTATAAAAGTTAAAGTCAGTCCCCTTCTCAATTAACTTTTGGTAACCGCATCTATGATAAAAGTCATTGAACTGAAGCCGCGGCTGTAATAAAAACTCTTTTTTGTTATTTTTTGTATTTGTGTATTTACACATGATAAGTAGTCCTTAAAATGACTGTTTGTGGGAACACTGAGTGTATAACATCAGGAGTGTTGTTGTGATGTTATCAAGGAACACTGCATTTCCTCCATCGGTAAGGAGTACTCTGTCATGCCTATAGAAATTGGCCATGTAGAACTGTATGTTGTCTTTCGAAATGCATAATTGCTTGTGATCTGTCATTAATGCTGAAACTGCTTTATTATCATTTCTCTGGGATTTCTCAATGTTACCATTAAATTTGGTGGCCCATCTCCATTTTTGCCTCTGAGTTAGATTGCAAAAGATGAAGATGGTGTGAGGAAATAGTTCCATTAAAGTAAGGGGCACCCCTCACACATTCCCCAAATCATTGCCTCCACAATGAATTAGTATGACGTCTGGGTGCCCTGTACTTCTCAGACTTAATAATTTTGGAAAACCGTGGAACCAACAGCCAACTGTTTCCAATCAGCCACACACTTTTGAAAACAGCTATTATATCTGCAGTATTTGTCTGTTTGCAGGAAAATGATTTCTAGTATTCAGTATGAGTAGGGTATGTGTGATGTCTGTACTTTGTAATTGGTGGATGGTGCTATTGTTAGTATTCACAGCTAACGAACAGCTGCCCAGCATGCAGCATTGCTAGTAGCAGGTAGACACCTCCCACATTGCAGCCACAGCTTTATTATAGCAAGTGACACATCACATGTTTGTGGATGCGTGGTCGCCGCGGCTATCCGAAATTTTGGGTGTAGAGGCATGTTATAATCATTGAGTGTTTTGGTTGATTTTAAGAGACTAGGGGAGTGGAAGAGGATTATGGGGAGGGGAGGGGGCTCATAGGCATGTTGGGGACAGCTTTGGGAGTTTGGTGTAGTGGAAAAGCAACTTTGAGTTCAATGTTTTTGCAGATAGCTGTGGCTATCACTAAGAGGGGCTCTTGTTTTGCCACATCAATAGAAAAAGCATGTGTGTTGGCGTGTCAATACCACTCTGCTTTTCAGTCGTTCAGTCATACTTTTTATGTGGATGATACAGTACAGATTTTTATTTGTGTATGTTATTTCATATACTTGGTTGTTCACGTATGTGATTTGAAGGTTTCCAGGCCAATTTAGTTTGATTTGGGGCTTGGGGCTTGCAGAAAAATGTATGCGTACCCGCGGCTACACGTGAGCTTTGTAGCCGCGTTCAATATCCGTAGCTATGTCTGATGCTGAGCAGGGTTTGTATGTGTTTTGATGTTTCAAATTGGGTAGTGTTAAATGTGTTAATTTGTACTTCATTGTGATAGGTTGCAGTTAGTAGTTTTTTATAATATAGTCCTCTTTTTGTGGTTTTGATTTTGGAAAGTATGAAACTCCCCTTTTTGTCTACTTTTATCATTTTCACTGCAGAACTCACACTGGGCAGTCCATGTTACCCATGTTAAAATATGATTGACATGAATCAGTTGTTTGTGATTGTTGTGTTGTGTTGTGTTAAAAGTTTGATTTGATAATATGTTCATAATGGGGCTCTGTGGTTTGCTTTATTTTTTACTGTGTTTGTTAACAATGAAGTGCTGCTGCTGTATATGTAGAAAACGAGTGGAAATAATTATTGAAAGTTGTTTATTAGGAAATTAATTGAATATTAATGATGTGAATGATATAAAATCATGAAGTCTGCTTATTGTTTTCAAAATACATTTTTTATCACAGAGCAGTATAAATGTGATTTTATCTACCATTATTCACTTATAGTGTGTGTTAAAGTGATTTTTGGGGTGAAATAAAATGTGTCAGACCCAACAAAACTAATGATAGACATTGGGAGTCTGGTTAATGATCTTGACCATCGGCAAACACAAATGTGTACTCTGATTTGCTTTTTGGGGAATGCAGCATGGCTGATGCCTATGCTCCATGGATTTGGAGACTTGCCACGATTGCAAGCCATGAGCAGTGGCCATTGATTCCATTGTAATGGTATAGTGGACAATGAACTAGAATGCAGGGTAGGTGCAGTGAAAAGTAGGGGTTGTTTGGTTCGGCTGGGATCATGGTGGAGCCTTATGAGGAAATTGAATGATGATTTCCATCCCCAGCATGCACTGCTGATAGAAACAGACATAAGTATGTGTTGCCAAACGTATGTTTCTTAAATGAGCTTTATAGTTCTTTTATGTATGTGAAGAATGGCCAATATAATGTTCTGTTTTGCAGCGTCAGAATATTAATTATGGTCAATTATGTGGTGCACGTTTCCTGAATTGATGTAGATGATGCATAGAGAAAATTGCATGAGCACTACAAAAAATAAAATGCTTGGGGCTCAATGGTATTTTGTGAAGAGTGGGCAAAATTAGAGGGGGTTATTAACATTTCTGATGGTTTATAACATTTTTGCAGTTTGACAAATGTGGAGAAAGGTTTTCAGAAAGATTATAGACCCAATTTTGATTGTTTGTGCCAAGTCTGAATGGATTTTGGGAAGTGGGGGCTAACTCATATGAATATTGTATGTATGTACAGTTTGACAGTTTCAAAAAAATAAAACATGGCCGGATTTCCAGGTTTGACATGCAAGGAGCATTTGCAAGGACCTGAAATGATGTGGATGATGCGTATTGGAAATTGCGTGAGCACTAAAAACATAACATGCTTGGTCCTCATGTGTTATATGTATGGAAATTGGCTTCATGTGGAGTAGGTGATTCCCCAGTATGATGCCATCAATACTTAATGACCGCAGATTTTGACAATAGTGTCTACTTTACATGTTCCAGTTTTTCTGTCTGGTAATGTCTAAGTGTTCTGAAGAATAAAAATCCTCCCTTTCAAAAAGGGGCTGCATGTTTGAAATATCTAATCCAAGAATAAATGTACCCTATAAATAGCGCAATCTACTAAAATTACATGTCACTCTTATGTATATGTAAAATGAGACTAACAATAATATTTTAAGAAAGAAGTATTAGTCACCAAACACATATAGATTGTCTACTATCAATTGTTTATACAACCAACACAATTATTTTTAAAGTGTATTATATCTTCAATTGTTTCGAAATGTTTGAAATATTTTCAAACATGTAAATAAGTTATTGTAGTAAGACAAAGAATGAAAGAAGAAGCACTACAACAACTACTCATAAAACTAATCCTGGATTAATTAAAACAATGCATTTGACTATTAATTAAGGTTGGAAAAGAAGTACACTCAATTAAAAAGGATATTGAAAATTTAAGAGAAATTATACACAGTAAAATTCACATTGAGTTAGGAAACATGAAGATGTGGCTTTTTAATGTTCTGTCACAACAATTGCAAATATGAATTATGATGAATTATCTGGCGCATGTGTCCTGGGATGATGTTGATGATGTGTATTGGAAATTGAATGAGATGATCTGGCCAATAATGGGCTGCAGTCTTTTTTGACTTGAATGTGGTCTTATATTTGTACTGTAGCTGTGAGCTGTGGTTGTGCAAAATCAACCTCCACCTATTAAAGGTGCTGGTAGCAACAGCTAGAGTTTTCAAACATCTGCATCATTGGCACACTCTACTTGAAGAGATATTAGAAATTCTAGAGAGGTGGCTTCATTTTTGGGGTATTGTCTTTTTTAGAGATATCATGTTTGCTATTTTAGATTTTCGGCACCAGTTGGACTTTTTTTATGTTTATTGTGTTATAGTTCAACATAACTTTTCACAAAACATAAACAAAAAAACAAAAAAAAAGAACAGAAAAATAGCAAAACCAACATATACATTAAATTCATCATTACAGATAAAAGAATAAAAACAGAAGTAAACGCAGGCTTGGAACCATATGTAAAATAGGACGACAAAGTATGTGAAAGCTACATCAGCATTACCAAAGCAGAACCCTATTTATTTACATTCTCAAGGTCCATTAACAATTTAACCTTAGCTTCAAATTGACATAAACAATCTTTTGCCACTTTCCAGATCTGAGTAATGGCAATTATCAAATAGTTACTCCTCTCAGAGAGACAGCACAACCAAAAGTTTTTGCTTTGAATGTCAATATATTCATTGTCCAATTTAGCAAAGTATTTATCATAGGTCGATCTCATTGAATTGCAACACCTAAGAACATGTCTCACTGTTTCCACCATGTCCTTGTCCACACATAGTCTGCATATCCTTTTTTCAATGGGTATATCCATACAAGCTCCACGAACCCCCAGGACATTAAGGTGGTTAAGTCTAATATCCATGAAGATTCTCTGATTAGTCTGTGTATTTGGGCATTGCAGAAGAGATCATATGAACCCAATTCTGCGAATATATGACTGTGTCGTCTTGTATTCCTGGATATTAAAGTGGTATCAGCTCAATGTTTATTTTGGCCCAGCGGTAGAAAGGAGCAGAGCCATTCCCAATGTGCTTTTATTACATCATTGGGGGCCATTACGAGTTTGGAGGTAGCCATGGCCTTTATTAGCACCATGGCTGCCTCCAAACCCGGGTCCGGTGTCACCGAATGGGGACTTAGCGGAACATTCCGACCTATGCGGACCCGGAAAGTCCCCACTCATTAAACCATTCCCCATTCCCATTTGAGCCACCATAGGGCTCAATGGGAGTGGGGAAGGCGCTAATAACGGGCCCGTTATTAGCTCCAAGGTCCCTTAACGGGTCCTGCAAAGAACGGCTGGTCAGACCAGCCTTTCCTGCTGGGACCCGCTAAGGGACCTCGGAATATGGCGATATGGCGGTAGGGGCTTAACGGCACCACCATCCTTAACGGTGCCATTAAGCCCCTACCGCCATACTCGTATTGACCCCCATTGTCTTTTGTTTGGCCCTTAGCCTGATTGATATTTCTGGGATAATCATGACCGTCCTTGTTAGATGTGTAGTCAAGTTCCACTTCATTGACATCAAGCAGATACCCACAGATACCCAGTTGGACAATTAATCATAAAAACACTAAGACGTGGCCCTTCTAATGTTATGTCAGAAAGCTTGGGAACATCAATCATAATAAATCATGTGAGGGAGTGCCCTGGGATGATGTGGATGATGTATATTGGAAATTGCATGATATGGTCTGGTCCATGATGGAAGTCGGTCTTTTTGGCGTATATGTGGTGTTATATATTTACAGTAGCTGTGACCAGTGGTTGTGCAGAATCAACCTCCACCCATTAAAGGTCCGGCCAGTGATAGGCAGGGTCTTCAAACAGTGGCAACACTGGAACAATATATTAAAGAGTTGTTAGAAATCCTACAGAGGTTCAGAGAGGAGACTTTTCATAAATTGTTTACAGATGTGGTGCTTCAATCTGCAGTAGTAGGACTTGGATGAGCGAGAGGTCTTCCTAGGATCTTTTATTTCTGATACAATGCATCTGTCAGAGGTTTTCATCCACTTCATTCTATGGTACTAATAGTATATTTATTTGGTTGAAGACACACCAGCATTTTAGAACTGAGAAAACAAAAGAAAAAGATGTGGGAAGAAGCTTGGGAACATCAATTATGATAAAGCATTTGGTACGAGTCTCTTGGGATGATGTGTATTGGAAATTGAATTAGATGGTCTGGACCTTTTTGGCTTATATATGGTCTGATATGTTTATTGTAGCTGTGAGTGGTGGTTGTGCATAATGAACTTCCACCCATTAAAGGTGCTGCTAGCAACAGCCAGAGTTTTCAAACACTAGTAGCACTGGCACACTCTATTGCTAGAGAGGTTCAAAGAGGAGGCTTCATTTTTTGTGAAATTGTGCCTCATTACAACTGGTGGTAGCCGTGCCTGTAAAAACTGGAGTTGTGTTTTTTTCCGATGCCCGGCTTTTGGGAATCACCAGGGCATTACAGCCTCGGGGATCTAAGCCAGGCGCTGGACAATGTAACTCCCCATTCCCTCTCAAGTCCCATAATGGGAATGGAGAGGACGGAAGCATTGACGCTGTGTGCAACAGTGCCGGTGCTTCCGTCAAAGTCTGTCAGCAGCTGCCGTCCTGCCCCCCAGGTCTGACCTGGCAGGTGAGACAGCAGCCGCTCACAGCACTTGGAGTGAGTTAGTCCGTTAACAACAGTGCCGGTATGCTTACCAGGACCATCATTACCCTACCGGCTCACTCGTAATGAGGCCCATTGTCTTTTTAGAGTTGTAATTTTTGTTATCTTATATTTTTTTCACCAGCTGGATATTTGAATATATCTAACATTGTACAATAAAACACTAAGACATGGTGCTTGTAATGTTCTGTCAGAAAGATGGGGATCAATAATTATGGTAAATGATTTGTTGCAAATCTCTTGGAATAATGCGGATGGTGTGTATTGGAAATTGCATGAAATGGTCTGGACCATACTGGGCTGCAGTCTTTTTTGGCTTATATGCAGTCTTATATCTTTAGTGTTGCTTGTTGTGCATAATCAACCTCCACCCATTAAATGTGCTTCCCGCAACATCCAGAGTTTTTAAACAGTGGTAGCACTATTTCACTATAAATTTCAAAAGTTATTAGAAATGGTAGGAGGTTCATAGAGGTGGCTTCATTTTTTGTGGCATTGTCAAGCTGTGTGTATGGACAGTGTAATTGCACATTCGGATCTATTGACACGGCCATATCATGACATTCATGCATACAAAACCATCCAATCTGCGGGTGCTGAAGACTGCAGGTGCGAATCATCATAACCACAAAAAAAGAAGTTTACATTTATCATTGCATTCTGCACTTTGTAATGAAAGGTTCTTTAGTAACTGCAAGCATTTTTGGCACTATACCCCTTAAACTATTTATTGTTTTTACTAACTTTTCCCCTAATACTAGTTGTTTTTGTTTTGTCATCTGGAGAACTGTATTTGAAGAGTTAGTAGAAATGGTAGAGAGGCCCAGAGAGGCAGCTTCATTTTCTGTGACATTGGGTCTCATTACAAGCTTGCCGGTCTGGTAACAACAATACTGGTAAACTTGCCAGTACTGTTGTTAACGGACTGGCAAACTATGAGTTCTGCTCCCGGTTGCCTTCCCGCCTGCCAGGTATGACCTGGCGGGTGTACCGGCACCCACAAGCAGACCTTGGCGGATGCACTGGCACCATTCATGAATTCCTCCCACTTACTATTGAGTCCAAAGGGACTCAAATGGGAATGGGGAGTAATAAGTACTGGCACCCGGCAATGGGCAATTAATGGTTCCACCGGGGCTGGAAGGCCTAGGAAATTGCCCATTGTCGGGTGCCGGTAAATTCATGACTCCAGCATGGCTACCGCCGGACTCAAAATGAGACCCATAGTTTTTTTAGAGTTGTAAATTTTGTTATTTTATATTTTCATCACCAGTTAGATATTTGATTATGTCTAACATTGTGCAAAATAACAGCAAGATATATCCCTTCTAATGTTCCCTTTTTCATGTCTTGAGGCATTGGGCCTCGTTATTGATCCAGCGGTAACCCTACGGTGCTATTCCAAGTCCGGTGGCCGGGAAGTCAGGCGCCGATAATTACATTAGTCCCATTTCCATAGAGTCCCGTAGACTCTATGGGAATGGGCCCACGGGAGAACCAGCAACGTTGCTAAAAGTGCCGGTGCTCCTGTGAAAACTATGCCGGCTGGTGCCATCCATCTGGCAGGTCTAACCTGCCAGACGGGAGGGCCCCTGCCTGCAGAACTGTAGTGTGACGGTCTGGAAACAATGAGGCCCATTGTCTTTTTCATGTTGTTATTTTTATTCCTTCCTAGTTGGACATTTCCAACATGTTCGACCATGAGAGTACCAGCAGTGATGACCTTATCATTTAGGATCCGAATCCATCGCCACTGAGGAAGAAGGCAACTGGGATGGAAATCACTGTTGAGAATTGCTGCTTCCTGAAAATTAAACAACACTGTTCTAGAAAAGAGGCAAAGGAAGTAGTTTGCACATTTTGCAACACAACTCTATGAGTTGGGCTTTTCCAATGTTTCATCTGAAAGCCTAGGAATATCTATTATAATTAATCATGTAGTGTGAGTCCAATGGGATAACATTGATAATGACTATCAGAAAGCACACAAACATTATACAAGAAAAATGCATGGGTTCCATTTGTTGCGTAGATGGACATCAGAACCACTTGCAGCACTTCTATTCACCAGTGCAACCATATTACAAACTGCAAGTCAATCTTCAACGTCAGCATGGTGTCAACTGCAGAGACTCCTGTTTTACCAACTCCCGATCTTTCCATGATGCAAGTCAGGTATTGATGATAGGCTTCTTTAAGAGCCCAATGGTAACCTTGCCGGTGCTACCGGCGGGTTGCTGCCAGACTCGTAATGAGTTACTGGTGACTGACTTCCTGGTGCCACCGGCTCATTACGAGTCCGCCAGCCGGGAAGTCATGTGCCAGTAAAAATGTAAGTCCCCATTCCCAAATAGTTCCATTGGACTCTATGGGAGGGGGGACTCGGAAGCACCATTACTGTTACCAATGGTGCCAGCGCTTCTGTCACCAATCTGCCTACTATGGCTGCTGCACCCGTCAGGGTAAGACCTGTCGTGCACAGAGGCTGCGGCAGGCAGACTTGTAGTCTAGAATCAAGGGTGCTGGTGTGATATGTAATGTCATCAGTGTTCTCATACAACATGTAATTAGTGATGTCATCACTGATGTGATCTGTGATGTCATCATTGTGGTCATATACTGTGCAACAGGGAGTACGCCGTTAAGGTGGCTTTAGCCGAATTTCAGGGGTTTGGTTGCATTACGTTCTCACCATAACGTCCATGAAACAAAGGTTTTTTCTTTGAATATTTTATATATATATATATATATATATATTATATGGCCACGGTAGAAAGTATATGGGTCACTCTGAATTTTTTTGCAAAGTTTGGTGTGGATTCGTCCAGGGGGGGCAAAGTTATAGGGGGGGTTCCAAAACTTAGACTGAATGGGAAAAAACTTTGCGCACGGCCACAGGCCAAACCGCTGGACGGATTTACACCAAATTGGCGGCAGGAGCGGGGGCTTGGTCCCGAAAGCGTGCTTTTGCAAATTTGGTGTAAATCCGTTGAGTAGTTTTTTATAAAATGACCAAAACGTAAGGCAAAAAAATTAGTGATATCTGTGTTCGCTTCGCGGACGGACTTCCCTGTTCGCTCCGCGGACAGCACCCCGATTGGCCCATGGCCTTGCGTCATGTCCGCGGACATGCGACGTGTTCGCTGATTGGACGGCGAGGGGCGTGGAGCGCGTCATATTTTCTGTGGCGCCCGCCATCTTGTATTCGCCGTTGATCGCGTACAGCGCGGTGAAACGTGGATACAATATTGTATTTAGTGCCATGTGTTGGTGTGTAAGAGTGTTTGGGGAGGATGGGGGAGTATGAGATAGGTTCAATGTTTTTTTTTTTATGTGCTAGATGTTTTTGTTGCGTTCGATTTGTCCGCGGAGAACACGGCTGTTCTGACATTTTGTAAATAAACTAAATGGTGGGGTGTTTAGAGGACGGAGTATGGAAGGAAGGTAAAAATGAGCTATGAACACTCACGGTGTACTTAATTGTTCGTAAATACACAAACTGGGGGTGTCCTCAGGACGCTGTCCATATTGTAATCTGTCTAGTTGAATGTGTTCTAAGAACACTCGCGGTGTCCCGAAATGGTTGCAATTACACAAAATGGGGGTGTTCTGAGAACGTTATTTGTATTGTTCGTTGTCAGGGTGAAAGTGTTTTAAGACCACTCCTTTTGTCTGCTAATAGTACAATTTCCTATGGGCGTCAACCGACTTTTTGTCCACTAAAGAAACGATAAATCCAGCTTGTGTGCGCCGACATTATATGATAATCCTATACTGGCGCTATTGACCTGGCTGACTTGCTTTTGTGACACTAAATCATATCTACCGCCCCTAAGCCTGATGTTATCAAAGCATTCATATTCCCCGCGACGTTACAGGGTGCGTCATCAAACGCGCCCAGTTCTCTGCAGTCCTAAGTAACTTTACACAGAACCCGGAAGACAACACATATTATGTCACAACACAGCGCGCCACAATTCAGAATATGAAACAGTGATTTAAAAGCAAACAGCAAGATTGTAAATTTTGTAAAGTACATTTTTTTTACATCAAATGTTTAGAGAATATTCAGCAATTTGCATTTGTCTTTGTTGTCGATCCGCAAAAGTTCATGTTGAGGCCCGCGATGTTCCTTTGCGGTACAGAGGGTGTTAGATCAGCTTACAACTCAGTGCGCCACAATTCGGAATATGAAACTGTGGTTTAAAAGTAAACAGCAGGATTGTACATTTGGTAAAGTAAATTTATTTCACATGAAATGTTTAGTGAATATTCAGCGATTTGCTATTGTCTCTGCTGTGATGTGATGTCATCTTTGATGTCCTGGGTGTTAGTGTTAGCAGTGCAGGGTGACGCGAGTTATGGTTGCTTATGTTACCATAACTGCCGAATTTCAGGGGTTTTTCGGTTTTACTTTGAACCATAACGTCCCTTCAACAAAGTTTTTTCACTGAATTTCATAGGTTTTTAGTAGCGCAACTTAACCATAATGTCCCTTTAACAAAGTTTTTTTACTGAATTTCATAGGTTTTTAGTATCACAACTTAACCATAACGTCCCTTTAACAAAGTTTTTTCACTGAATATATATATATATGTATATATATATGTATATATATATATATATATATATATATATATATATATATATATATATATATATGTATAGCTTAATTTTTACATGTTTGCATCAGGATATCAGGATATTGCCTTGGTGTGACATTTGTTTCATAGGCTATAGACTTCCCAAGCTATCAACTAAGCAAAAGCAGCCAACAAAAGCTTTAAATGAATTCAGGTCTGTACATCAAGAATGTGTCTTCCAGCCAAGCAACAGCTTCTGTAATAAAGTGTGCAATGTATTGATCTGCAAAGCAGTATTTTGCTGAATTTTGTCGAAATAAATATGTGAAGTACCTTTCCCACAAAACAATCAAAATACTTTAAAAGTGTGTCTATAGTTACTTTAAATTCTAACAGAAAACACAAAGAAATCCTATGTAGAAAGCATGTGCGCATTGAACGGTGTGAACTGTAGTGCGGCAACTGCATGAAAATGTACTCCAAGATAATATGCCGTCTCAGAACAAGAGTGCTGAATGAGTGTGAAGCGACCACAATCTTAGAAACATTTGACAAAAACCACGTGCGGTAACCTTTCCTAATGGCAAAATGTATTCCTTCTCTGAGATGTCTGTAGCAATTTCTAATTGGAGTCAAAGGTCTACATCTATAGTCATGGAGAGAGTCTGAAATGCGAGCAGCAGTGCAATTTTAAATACTGTATGTTGAAATGTAATGAACAGAAATGTCTAATTTAAATATCCATTCATGTGAGCCTTCTTGGATTTGCATATTCAAAAGCTGTATATCCAACAGAGCTGCGCGTACGGATGAAAAACAGAAAATGATACTGTTTTTCTGCAAAGAATGAAGCAGTCTGGCAGGTGATGTGTTTTCTGAAGAGCCATTCCATTAGTGTGATGCAAAATCAACATGCAAAGGCAAAGTGTGACTTGGAGTTGTAATTTGAATTGGCAAAGAATCCCCATTTAAAAACTGTGCATAATTAAGATGGGAGCTTGTTATTCTTTGGATAACAACACTGTTGATTTATTCAATGTTAAAAGAGATGATGGGTCCGTTGTACAAAATCCAAGCACAGGCACTTTCCCTAAAGCCGATCAAAACGGAATATCATTAGAGATGCAACTGTGCGGCTGTATTTAGGATACGACTGCAGAAGTTCTTTATTATGTAGGGAGATTTAGAGTTTGGCATATAAATAGCTTGGCAGTAGCATTCAAACCAATGAGTTTTAAGTGTGAATACATTATTTTCTTTACAAATGGTAAACTTGTTTCAATAACAATCCTTTGAGTATCTTTGTCTTGTTGCAAATTCACATTTTCTGTTAGACACCTACATTTACACAGAAAGCGATTTCCCCGGTCAGTGTCCACTGGCCATGGCCAACAGGGTACATTTATAGGTTAAAGTAGCCATAATGTCTACAGTGCATTGCTTGGCAGGACCTGCAGCATGACTGAAGCCCAACGCCCAGGGGTGGTGGCCACTGTCATCGATGCAAGCCATACACAGATGCCCATCATCACATCATGGTGGTATAGTGGCCACCGGGCCAGGTCGCAAGGTAAGTCACATGCCTATTGCTGTACTTAGTGGTGTCTGGGGCATGGCCCTCCATCATGCCCAAGGCTATTCTACATAATTTGCAACCCCAACATGCAATGCTCAAAGAGACACACACACAAAGTACAATGATAAAAATATGTTTTTTTTTTATGAAACATTATAATTCTTTCATATATGTTTAAAGACTCGTTTTTAACATCTTGTAATATCAGGACTTTTCCAGTTATAAAAATTGCTCACATTCAGTCAAAACATGTTGTTACATGTGCTTCGTGGTTGCAGCACAGGTATACAAACCATACCAATTTGCCCGTTATGGTAAGCTAGTGATCCATTGACTTCTGCCCACACTATGCACTGCTCATAACCACACACATGACATCAATGATGACATCCCAAATGGCACGATCGGCGATATCACTGATGAAATGAGTGATGTCATCAAGGGGGGCTGCACAGATATGGAAGAGCTGTAGTGTGGTGAGACACATGAACACTTGATGGGGCTGGGATTAATAGTGTGAATGATGCTGACGAGGGTCCTGAGGAGCAGATGAAGAGGAGCCTGAAAGAGAAGAGATAAGGATTAGACTGAAAGTGAGGTGTAAGACATGTCTGAGGGTGTGGGGTAGTGGTCAATGAGTGTGACAGAGGTACCTCAGAGGCAATATTTCACATACTTTAAGAGTCAAAAAGAGAAGTCACTAAGCCAAACGATGATGGAAGGGAGGCGCACAAGTCCCAGTGGACGATTAGGGAGGGGAAGAAGAATGTCCCTCTCTGCCATCATCTTCCTGATTCACCATCAAGTCTTAGATGGTGGGACTACTTCAAGGCACCCAAGAATTCAGCCGCAGAGGCTAAAACAGTGATAAGCACCTTCGACCAAGTGGCCGTCAGCAGGGGTAACAGGTCACGCATTCATTGGATACGCCTTCCACAGCCCAAAAGTTCATACCAGTGAGAATGAGGATGTTGTTTTTGGGGAAAGGCACCGGGCATTAATACAGTGGTGGGAGTCACAGTAATACACATTAGTACACACACAATTCACACAGCATTCCAGGGTGTGTGCACTGGTCTAACACAACATTTGAGGGTTCCCCTCTGTTCCCTGCTGAGGGCTTCCCCCTCAAGATCCTCGAAAGAGAACAGGCCACACCTCAAGCTACCGAGCCAGCCTGGGCAACCACACATGTGCAATGTGCATGATGATGATTCTCCTGAAATGGGAAGCCGAGCACTGCATTAGGTGAAAGATGTAAGCACGCTTTTAATCAACCATTACATCTTTCATATAACATAGAAACAAAGGGCTGGTGTCTTGCCCCCAATCATACCAGCAGATACTATGCACGGCCAGTGACATTATTGTGCTTATGACAGAGGCAGGGGCAGCTTTTGCTGTCAAGAAGATGGGCAGCTACTGGGGAAGAACTGGCATTGTAAATAATTCAAGGTCAGAAGTGGCAAGTGACTATATTTGGTGGAGGGGAATTGACATCTCTCATGAAGTTGTGCAAGCGAATGGGGTAGTCCCAGAGAAGGTCAGGGAATTCATGGAGAGAGAGGGTCCCCACTAAGAACATTATTAAATTAATTATTGAATTGATGAAATTAACAGCACCGTTTTTAAGAAAAAGAAGGTCAAAGTCAGTTCTCTAGGGTAACACATGAACAGACCTTCAGATGCCAATACACCAGCAGTACCCAGGAGAACTATTGAACATTTTCATGTTACCTTTTTCCACAACATACACCACCATTGCTACTGAAACTGATGTTTTTTCCATATGTGCCCACGATATAAGACATCATTGCCACTGTAAATCACTTTAATGAAGTTGTGGCCAAAATCTATGCCAGTGTGGTCAGATGTTAAGTCACTTTCATAAAGCAGCAGACACAATATATGTCCGTATGGTCACTGTAAATCACATTCCTGAAGATATAGCCACAGTCTCTATGCCAGCGTGGTCATTACTGAAAATCACTTTCATAATTCTGAGTGGCCACAGTCCATGGCGGTAAGGTAAATCTGAATCACTTTCAAGAAGCTGTGGCCAGAATCTATGCCAACAATTGCCCCTATAAATTACTTTCATGATGCTGGGGGTCACAATCAGTGCATTAAGTGGGATACAAAATGATGAGGGTGCCGCCTCTGGAAAGGGGGCCTGGCCAGCATGTGCTGGGTGTGGCCTACAGAAGGGGAATTACATCATCAGGACCTACAAACATATATTGCCTCAAACGGTCTTGTCTGTACAATGTAGACACGGCTTCTACCAGTTCACTTTCTTAATAAATTACTGTCTATAAATAAATAACGTTCCCAATCAGTATATAAGCAGTTCAATGAGTGAGTACATACCCTTCAGTCTCCAAATAAGAGGCTCAATCCCAGCCTCCTTTGCTGGCTGTTTTCTTTCTTCTGTTGTGCAGAGGCCAAATCCTTGTCTGTCCTTGTCTGTCCTTTGGTAACCTGTAACTATTAACCCCCTGCTTCTATTGATTTTGCCACTGTGTAGAACATGGCATTTTATTATAAAGAGTTATGTAGATGGACCACGTCTAAGCTTTGCCTTAATGTGGGTTATTATCACCTCCATATGGTACTCAATTAATGGCCCCAAGAATGAGGGGCCCTGCAGAGTTTCAATGTTGTATGACATTGTGCCATTGCCAAAACCAGCATGTTGCAAATGAACTATCCATCTAGCAAGGAACTATTTGCCACAAGTTAACATGATATGCCCTGGAACCACCCTATAAGTGTTCATGCCATATGCCATTTTATATGCCATTCGATACTCAGGTACTCTCACCATATACCAGGTTTTCCCATTAAATGCTCACACACTAACACCATTTGGCAAGTATTGTAATATTTTGTCTAATTATGCAGATCATATGGCACCATAACAGCTTCGTGACATAGACTTACTAAATTTCTAATCTTCCAGTATAGTGTTTTGAAGTACTTCCAAGGTATTCTTTATAACCTATCCTTAGTTAATATAGCTGGGAACTGCCTTCTTTTTCACCACCCCCTCTTTCCCTTTATTTGAGAGCTATTCACTATTGTTAAACCTTCAAGCAAAATTGTTGTAAACAATAGGTCACAGTAGCAGCAAGAAATACGTTTTTGGAAGCAGCATATGGGAGAGTGCCCTTCATTTAGGAAACAGACAAAAAACATGACAAAGAAAATGAATTTCAGTTTAAAATGTTCGTGTGTTTGGTGTCTACTTATTCATTGTAAGAACACATAACTAAAATAGTATTTGAATTGCAAACATGTAATAATTTTGGAGAGGGAGTGAAGTACAGGGTAGCAGTAGGGGAGCAACGTCAGGTGGGGGATGTATTTGAGTGTTTCACGCTGGGTGCACCATTTTCTAAATACTGCACTGGTAATACTGTCATCTGACAGTAAAATGCTTTCACAGTTTCTTCTGCCAACCCTCTCCAGCCAGACATATACAATCAAAACTATTGGGCACCCAGCCACGGTTCATTGCTCATACATAAAGTCACTCAGACACACACCACACACAGAGCCCGCCCGAGGCTTGGGCAGTCTGTGTGGTGACCCAGTGCCCTGATTGCTGGTCCACAGGCACTAGTACCTGCCCCAACTATACAAAGAACATTGATTTAAGGGGGGCTGGGCGGCTTCCATTTACTAAGCTTGCGTGAGGCTACAGTGTTGCTTCCCAAACTCCTGTGGCTCTCTAGAGACCAAGACCTCTATTATCCCCCACCAGTTGCCTCACTCTGGTTAGAGCACTCATAAAATCCAAATTGGATTATTGCAACAGCCTTTACCTAGGTGGCAATAAATTCATTACAAATAAATTGCAGATTTTGCAAAATAATGCGCTCAGAGCGGCATTAAATATCACCAGAAGAGAGCACATCTCAGTAACTAGAAAGCAACACAAGTGGATTTCCATACAAGAAAAAAAAAATTGAACTGATAACTATCTGCCTTACTCATGAGGTGCTCAACCGCCAAGCCCCTCCTTATCTCACAGACAAATTCACGTGGCAACTGCCCAATAGAATCACTAGATCTTCCAACACACCATGTCTGGTGGTGCCCAGATATAACTGAAAAAGAGCTGGTGACGACAGTTTCCCGGTATTAGCCGCTCAGATATGGAACACTCTCCCACAGTACATTCAAACTATTCAAGTATTTGACAAATTCAGAAGCCCCATTATCACGTGGTTACACAACAAAACCTAAACTTTACAGTCCACCGGTCCTACTGCTATGACCTACTTATCTTCCTTGTATACTGACCACTCTAAATACTCATGCATGTAATTATATCCTGACTGCATAAACTGCAATTCTCCTGTATAAAAATGTATATACTGTGCCATGCAATTATATTCTGACTGTATATATTGCATTTCTCCTGTATAGCAATGTATGTGCTATGTAACCATTACCTTTCACACAAGTGCACAGATATCTTTGGGCCAGGTGCACGTAATAAATAAAATAAACAAACAAACAAGCAAACAAACACTCACTGCCAGTAGTCAGACGCTGCTGGCCCCTTAATGACTACTTATCATTTTGTTTCTTCAAGCAAAGCATTTAAAGTGGGGAAATGTACAAGTGTTAGCCAATTTAAGAGACTATTGTTTTGGAGGAGATGGTTGTAATGCTTCTGTGTTAAGAAATGCAAATAGGCATTTTCATTCTGAAAGCCCACACAAGGCATCAGGTAACTGCCTAAATCTATGCTCTCAACAAGGTCAATTACAATAAAGAACACAGAACTGTTTTAAATTAGCTACATTATTTAAATATGTTCATAGTTAAAACATTGTACGAATCCTGCATTTGTCGAACACAGAAACACAAACAGGTAACCTTTTCACACCTGACATGTTGTTTTATGTCTTGAAAATACAAAGGGAATTTCTTGACTTTTTCTGATTTGCATTCTGGTAGTTGTAGTCTCCCAGTCAAGATGAGGGAATAATTCCACAATTGTACACTTGTTGCTTAACACTTGTTGCTTAACATATTTCTGTCAAGTTTTATATATTTGAGTGGGTACCTTACTATGGTGGGTGTACTTTTTAAGTCATTGTCATAAAGCAGAGTAATGTTGAAAGCCAGAGATGGGGTTGACGAGAGGAAATGATGAGAAGGTGAGATCGTGATGAATATATGTCCAGGATGTGGCAAAAGAGGTTGCAATCCTGGAGACTGGTGCAGTTATTTTTCACTGATTGTGGCCATGTGGTACTTTTCAGGGTACAAGTAAAAGTTACATGTGGGTGGACAGTAACATTTGGGTGTTGGGTGTCTTTGAGGTTGGCAAGCTGGTGTTAGGGAGAATTCTCCAGAATGGCTAATTTCCCTTACCTACTGAGTCCCTCAGCAGCTTTGCTGGATTTCTAGGATTCATTTTTTTCACCTGGTAAGAGTGTGAGCCTTTTTTCACACTCTTACATGTGTTTTGCTGTGTATGTTTTAACATTTTTGTGTTCATAGACTGTGGAGCCTCACCTACTCCGTGGGCATCATCTTTTTACTGTGTGTTACACAGCACCTTCAGTGCAGTGACACAGGGTTGTCTTTTTCAGACTTCCTAACTCCGACTCCATTTTATGAGACTGACTAATGTCTCTCAGAACATGTAAAGTTCCCATTGACTTTATTAGTCTTTTTAAACTCACAGACCCAGTACAAACTATCTTACATAGAGTTCTGGAAAGGGTTAATACTAATTCTTTTTTGTCTCTTTCTCATGGAACATTGTTTCATTCCCTTTTCATTAAGACGTGACTGGTGGCAGTGGTAACTACCCTATTTTTCCTACCGCGGTTATCTTAAATAGCCCTGGTATTGTTTTAGGTTATCTTGGAAGCCTCAAACTTAAACCCGCTAGACCATATATGTTTTTATACGTTCCGGCTGGGTTTATTTGTCATTTCTTTTTGTATAAGTCTTTCTCATGTTTTACTCTGCGTGCCAAACCAGGTTTGGTTACTTTGTTCACCAGCCTTTCACAGGCTTCTGCACAGAAGCCATCCTTAGGCGCCTGAATGTCTAGGGGGGACAGGATGTGAGGGAGGGGTTGGAGACTCCCTGCACAGGGTCTCCGTAGAGACGCATGTCGCACTCTGGTATGATTGGCTGTGGTGACTGTCCTGACAGGACAGCCACCTTGCTGCGTGATTGACAGCCAGGGTGGGTGAATGGGGGGAAACTTCAGAAAAAAGCAGGTCTCTGGGGCTGGAAAGGCAGAGTCGCCACTGGATCAAGAGAACCAAAGAGAAGCTGGCAGAAGAGGACCTCTACCACGACTGAACCTCCCAGTGAAGCCTTGCTGCGGGTCCGAATCTTCAAACTTCCACAACAGAGAAGATATGCAAGGAATATTCTCCCCTTGAGCTGGTGGGAACAACCAGTTCGCCAAACTGCTCGTCAGGCCTCCCTTCTCTGGTTGAATTTGCTGTACAGAGCTACAGTGAACCGGATAGCCAGGAGGAGCTGACCCTGCTTGCGTTTTAAGGAGCGCACCTTTTTATTTGTCGCTTTGCTATGCTGCTGGTTTCTTCCCTGGGTAGTGCAGAACCCTCCAGTCTTCCTCCTTCTTGTCAGTCCAACAGTCGCTTCAGGAACCGTGCGCCTGCAGGACCTGCCAGGAACGTCTGCCTCAGCTACAGCATTCTTCGTCTTTAAAGGTACTGTGCAAACCCGGTTGTTCGTTTCGTCCAGCCGCAGTGAAAGTGTGTGAAATCTTTTGCCAATCCAAGGGCTTGTCCTTCTCCATTCTTTAAAGTAACTTTACATCCAACCAACTTCGTTCTGAACTCTTGGCAAAGACTTAACCGCAAACTACTCTGAACTTTGTGATCCTCTTCAAAGACTTTGGTCCATTGACTTCGGGCCAGGCCCCTTTAATTTGATTTCCTCACTGTAGTTCCTGTTTCTAGATTGCCCTGCTTACTTACTTGTTGGTGCTGCTCAATTTCTTTCTAACTTTATCTTTCCCTCCCTTTTAAATTGCTGGAGTGCCATTTTGCCCACACTTCATTTTGAACCTAACTTGTCCAGAATCTATTGGGTGCGGTGTAGTTTATTGCTAAAGTGATTTTTCTACTGCTTGATAATAGTGAAATGTTTAATAACTAATGTTTAAATACATGTATATTCTTTTTACTCAGAAACCTTGAGTGTTTGTTTGAATCATAGTAACTGCTGTCCTTTGTGTAACTATTGATACTGCTCACTTTACACTTCAGATAAGTCTGGCCGCTCAGCCATCGCTACCACTTTACTGTGTAGTACAAGCTTGTACCAAAGGGGAATTTGTACTGTCACTTGTAGTCCTAAATGTGTGTGGTGTTCCCAAAGGGTACTGCATATAATTCTGCCTAACAGCTAGCTCAAGCATTTGGCTACCGGGATTTCCCTCAGGTTGTCAAGTTTCCAGTGCATACACATAAAATGAACATCAAAGCACATTCTCGTATTGGGATTGTGTTTTTGAGGGAATATATCACTATATATTGCTGGGTTTAAAAAGTGAGTAACTTTTATACTTTGTCAGGAGATTTATTGGATAGTTTGCTCTCTTAGTACTTTTTATAACCTCCCCATTTCCATCATTATCTTGTGACAGGCATTATTTCAAAGTGTGTATGGGGCTTGAACACAAAAGCTGACATGGTCAGCTGTCGGCTCTGTCAGTTGTTCACTGGTTGCAATTGTTCTCCTGAACACAGCCCTGGCTCTGCAGGATGTGTATGACATTTTACATTTCCATAAATGATGAGGAGGATGATGGGAAAAAACATCCACATTGCAAGCCCAATTCCGCTTCCCCTTACAACCATCTGGGTCCTGGCTGAGTGAAGGGTATGGCAGGTTTGCTCTTAGTACCCATCCCAACCCAATTTTAGATATGTTCAGCCAAGTATCAGTGTCACAGAGAACAAAGGCAGCAATGGAAGCAGTAGTAGGCGTGGTTA
This sequence comes from Ambystoma mexicanum, assembly GCF_040938575.1. Taxonomy (NCBI): domain Eukaryota; kingdom Metazoa; phylum Chordata; class Amphibia; order Caudata; family Ambystomatidae; genus Ambystoma; species Ambystoma mexicanum. Next base: position 1,169,563,523 of record NC_090922.1, read on the forward strand.
GATTAGTTAATCTGAGTTCAGAGTGTTTTCATCAACAACCACTTTCTTCAGAACCATACAGATTGTGTGTATCCCTATCATTGCAGGAGACTAGCAAAACGTGGGTATGTGTCTGTGTGTTTGTGTTTGTGTGTGTGCCCTTCAACAATGGAGTTCCAGAGAAAGAAAAATGTGTCTTTGTGCTCTTTTTACTATGGCAAAGAAACAGATGTGTGTGAGTGTGTATGCCCTCCCTTGCCTGGCCCTTGTGGCACCTTTAAGATGGCCGCTGTGGACCACCCTGCATTCACCTAGGAGGCTTGAGTTCTCCTCCAGCACATTCAGCGCTTCCAATTGGCCAGTGTGTTCTTTTACTGGCCTATCAGGGACCGGCAGGCTTTAGCCGGCCACCTTCCAAAGGCCCACAAGGATGGCCCATGTCTGCTCGCTGTACACTGCCGGTTCGCTTTAAGGACTGTCATGCTCCCCCTCACGAATGCACTGAAGATGGCCCTTGTATTTGTCGTCTCGGGAGCATAGCTCAGCGGCAACGCGCTCACCTTGGAAGCAAGACCAAACGGAGCAACACAGGTTCGATACATGGTTCCGCGCTTAGAAACCTCTTGGTATTAAGCACTTTAAAAATAACCTATCATATCATATCAATATTATATATTTATTTATATTTATATCAATAATATTTGAACTAAGCAGTGTCTGTAAACTGCTGCTACCAATTTGAATTTAGCTGTGTTTTCAGCTGCAGCTGCCAATTTGAATTTTGTTGTGTTTTCAACTGTGGCTGCCAATTGGAATTTAGCTGTGTTTTCAGCTGCAGCTGCCAATTTGCCAATTTGCCAATTTGAATTTTGTTGTGTTTTCACCTGTGGCTGCCAACTTGAATTTAGCTATGTCTGCAAACTGCTGCTGCCAATTTGAATTTGATGTGCCCTTGCGGTTGTACTGTGTGCTTTTCTCTTGAACTTTGTTGACCCTGTGACCGCATTGTGCTACTCTGCCCCACTGTTCCTATCCTGATCCTTCTCTGCTGCTCCCCCACTCTCTTTACTTCACCCATGGCACTCTCTGTTTCTCCTATCTTCTCTAACAGTTTCTCAATTAACTATCCTTCCCTTCTCACTATGTCTGGCAGGAAGACGTTCAAAAATGATATATTGGTCTCTAACCCTGGTCTCCCTATCGCTGACACCTATACCAGTGCTTCCTCCAGAGAGACCCTCACCGACATCCCCTGTGTTGTTTCCTCGCCAGACCTATGGAGTCTTCATATGGTCTCTGTGCTCTCTCCTTCCTCCTCTTCTCCCATCAATGGTGGCATCCGCTTGGAGGTCCTCCTGGCCCCCTTCGACTCCTCTAAGGTCATCATGAATGTCTACCTGAATGGCATCGTCTTGGTCTAAGGCCCTCAGGCCAACCTCCTCCTCTTTGATAGATGCTTCCCACGCCTTATCAATTTCCTTTCATCCCCTGCTGTCCCCTCTCTCCCTTCCTCGGCTTCTCTTCCTCCCCCCACTGCCTTGCCCTTGGCTACCTTGCCCTCTCCTCATTACTCCCACGCCCCCCCTCGGGCTCTGCCAAAATCTCCTTCTATGGCTCTGCAGGGCAAACCTCTGATTTGTACCCCTCCCTGGAAGCCCTTTAATGATGGCAACCTTCTCCATATTGACACTCTCAACTCTCACCTCTCGCTCTGCCATCAAACACTCCCCTGACATATGCCACACCCTGGAAGAACTTGACCTCAATGTCCTCGGTCTCACTGAGACATGGTTCACGGCCACCTCTGTCTCAAGCTTTGACACTCTCCTCCCTTACGGCTACAAGATCGTCTCTGCTCCCAGATTCACCTGGTCCGGAGGTGGTGTAGCCCTGATCTTGCCTGAGTGGATTTCTGCCTCTTTCATTCCTATGCAGACCTACTCCTCTTTCAAATGCGTTGTCTACAGGCTTTCTATCTCTCCTAGCCACTCTCTTACCATGGCTACTATCGGCCACCTGGTCAGACCACTCCTCCTCCCTCCTGACCTCAACCACCAACTCCTCATTCTTGGTGACCTCAATATCCACCTGGATGCTCCCTATTCCTCCTCTGGATATTTTCGTGACCTCTGCAGTTTTCCCTCTCTTTCTATTCTCCCCTCTGGCCCGAAACACTCTGCAGGGCACACACTGGATGTTTTGATCTCCTCTGACCTCCCTCTCTCCATCCCTTTTGACCACTCCTCTCTCCTGGAATGATCACTCCCTCCTTTTCTCCCATACCCCTCAGGCCAACCCAACTCCAACACTGCCACCTACCTTCTCAGTCATCTGACCCATCAAACATGTGTCAGTTGAGGCCTCTGCCACCACTTTCCTTCCCCCTCCTTCTCCTCTGGTTGACTCACATCCTGACACAGCCTGTTCCGTACTCTACACTTCTATCTCTGATCTGCTGGATGTTCTTGCCCCTGTCATGAGGATCCACTTGAATTTCAAAGCCAATTGCAACTCTTGGTATGACTATCACCTACCTACCCTTAAACACATTTATCGGGGGGCTGAGGGGAAATGGCAGGCTTCTTGGACATCCACTGACAAACTGGCCTACCGCCTGCTCCAAAGGCAATACTGGCTCCTTGTGCGAACTAAGAAGAGAGGCCACATCCAGGCCTGCATCTCTGCAGCATCTAACAACTCAGTAGAACTCTTTAAAATCTGCAAAGATCTGGCCAAACCTGCTGCAGTCTCTACCTCTCCTGTCACCTCCCAGTCCCATTCCATGGCCCTTGCCACTCATTTAATCTCAAAAACCCAGGACATCCTGTCCACCCTCTCATCCTCTTCTCCTATTCCCCCTTCTCTATCTGCTAAATCTGGCCCTCCTTCAGCCGCCCCCCCTCTTTCTCTTCCTTTCCTCTGTTCTCCCCTGACGAGGTTTCTAGACAAGTCTGATCTAAGAAAGTCTTGTCAAAACAGGTTCTTCCCTGTTCATCTAAAACCATCAAGGCCAACATTGACATTCTTGCTCCTGCTCTGGCTGACTTCTGCAACCTATCCTTCACCTCTGGAGCCTTCCCCTCCCTTCTGAAGCACCCTTGTGTGCACCCTCTTCTCAAGAAACCCAGAGCCGACCCCTCATTCCCGGCTAACTATTGCCCGATCTCTATCACTCCTTTCCTCTCCAAACTCCTTGAAATGGTGGCCATCTTCCAGCCTAATCTTCAAACCGATTCTGTTGGTTGTCTCCATGACCATCAGTCTGGCTTTAGAGCTGACAGAAGCATGTAAACTGCTCTCCTGAACATCGATGACGACCTGCTCTCCAACCTTGACTCTAACATCCCTTCTGTCCTCATCCTACTCAATCTCTCTTCTGCTTTTGACACGGTCAACCATGCCATCCTGCTCAACCGTCTCTGTGATAACCTGGGTATCACCGATCAGGCACAGGCCTGGCTGACCTCTTTCCGCTCTGATTAACCCTCCCAGTTCCAACTTGGGTCCTTCCTTTCCTCTATCACACTCTCTACCTGTGGCGTTGCTCAGGGGTCTAACTTCTCTCCCTGGCTGTTCAACAACACCTGGCACCCCTTGCCCACTGCATTGCCGCTCTCTGCTCCAACTTTCAGTGGTATGCAGATGACACTCAGCTTGTTTTCAGGCTTCTCTCGGCCACGTCTTCTGCTTCTTTCATCTCTCACTGTCTGTCTGCTATCCAGGAGTGGTGTGCAGCCAACAATCTCTGCCTTAATGCCAGTAAAATGGAGATGTCCTCATTGGCACACCTGCACCATCCTTTCCTTTCCTCTCACCCTCTGGCTGGCCTCCCTTAGCCCTCTTCATGCTCCCAACTGCGAGGCTAAGAACCTCGGGGTCATCTCTTTGACTCCACACGCTCCTTTATACCTCACATCTCTGACGTCTCTAAGAAGTCAAACTACCAACTGCATCTCTTCAGAGGTATTCTTCCTTTCCTCTCCTTCCCCCAGAAGCTCACTGTCTCCAGAGCTATGGCTCTCTCTAGGCTGGACTACTGCAACAGCCTTTTTGTAAATCTGCCTGCTTCTACTCTCTGCCCTCTGCAACTCATCCAGAACAGGACTTTAAGACTTGTCCTTGGCCTCAAGCCCTTGGATCGTATCTTGCCAGCCCTTAAATCTCTTAAATGGCTTGCAGTGGCTGCGAGGATTAAATTCAAGACCCTTTGCATTGTCCACTAGGCTTTCTGGGACCTGGGTCCAAAATACCTTCAATCTCCCTCTGTAAATACGTCCGACTCGAGCTCTTCGATCCTCCACCTCCAACTCCCTCAGGGTCAGACTCTTCTCCAACCAACAAGTTGGGGGGTATATCTCTTTCCTCAGCTGGGGCCTCCCTGCCACTCTAAAATTTGTGGAGGACCATCTCCAGTTCCGGAAGCACCTCAAAACCTTCCTCTTTACCTCTGCCTTCATTCTGCCTCTCCCCCTGCTGATCAGTCTGCTTCGGCACCGTGCACCAGGCTACCCTCTGATTTCAGGCCCAGGTCCCTTCCCACGCAGCCACACACCCGCACTGCCTCCTGGCATCCCTTGAACTTGGGTCTGTATCTGTAACCCTATAGGCCCCTTACCTGCACTTATCAGACACCCCTTGGCTGCGCTTTAAACCATGCACTTGCCACATGGGTGGCTGCACTAGCAGTTGTTGTTTTTGTCCCTTGCTCAGCACTTTCCACTTCTTCCCTCTCCCTTGCATTTGCGTCTTCTCAATATCACTGGGCCTAGTAAGATTGTTGTTTTTTTCCACCCTTGTTCCCCTCCCTTGCATGCGCTCTGAAACATTTGTGTATGAGGACGATACAAAAAATATATATATCATATCATATCATATGCTGATATGCTGGCTCTTCCCTGCAGGATTAGAGCAAAACGTATATGTGAGTGGTCATTCCCTAAGAGGATATATCTTAATGTAGTTTGTGTGACTCATATCCTGCTGGAGTGAAACAAAAACTGTGAGTGCACACCTGCTTGGCTGCAGGAGTGCTACAAAAATAGTGTTTCAGTGGACATTAGTTCACAACTAAGGTACATGTCTCACTTGCCGCTGTAATATATCCTAACCACAAGCACACAAAATGTAGAATGCTTGGCAGTTAACGTTCAGAGGAATAAAGGCAGATGTGAATTTTCATCACCACAGTCACCATCACCTCCAGAGTAACATTTAATGTGTAGAGGTTGAGCTACTGGTACCCTTGAAAACAATGATTGTCACAATCCCATCTTCACTGCCCTGTCTGACGTATCGTCCACTGGGACACATACGGTCATCATTTTCATCATACCCTATAAGCCAGAGCCCAACTCCATGCCAAAAAGAGGTATAAATGTCCACCTGGGGCTATGGCAGGTGTTCTAGTAGTGACTAGTGTTGTACTCAATGCAATACTCTGTAGAGAGTTTGATCTCTGCAAGATAATGTACTACCCTTGAGCAACTGATGGCATTACTATTGGACAGCAATTGTGTTGTGGGTCTACATCTAGATTATCTATGAACTGATTCTTATCATCATAGTGTACCGTTGACAGTACATGTTAGTAATATATTCCGTAAACAGTTTTATCATTAACCAACATGTATTTCCAGTTGCAATACAGTATCTATTATACTCATGAATAGAAACACATAAAGAATATTCTCTCCCTCTCTCTTATTCTATTTGCATATGTATTATCTTGTAAAGATAATATTAGATCATTCAAATTATCATAGTCACAAAATGTATACAGTTGTCAATATTGGTAATACAATAGTTGAATATATTTACAGCATCCTACTCTTCTATTTCGTGGAAGGATGACCTGGTGTTGTTTTCTTTCTGATATCTGGTTGACTTCAGAGTTAAAAACCACGGATATATGGGAGAAAATCTGCAGTAGCAGTCCCACCAATATATTATATAGCACACATATGGTGCATCATCATACAAACAGGCCAAAACATCTAAGAAAAGTTACATTGTCACAGAGTTCCCTTAGTCAAATTACATCTGCTTATCTGGAAGCCCCCAAACACAACACCACCACCTCCCAGCCGCTAGAAAGCAGAGCAATTTTTCAGAGATAGGAGGATATGAAGATAAATGATAACACTACAAGAGGGAACCATCTAAGGACAATATCCTGCTGTGTATGCATGTATGCTGAACACAAACATCAAGAACAGGCAGTCAAGGCAGATGGAAAGAATGTCGAAATGCCGAGCATTGTGGATACATGAGGTAGACTTTCACCGCCTTCCACAATTCACTTCACAGCTTTTAAGGGCAGTTAAATAAGAACAACCCAAAGGCCATCTAAAGCTAAGGATTGAGCAATTACATATGCTGCATTTTAAATTCCCCTGCAGGGATTTCTCTCTTACATACTTTGTAATTTTATGGCTGCATGCACATTTTCAAAGAAATGTAAGAGGCAGCAAAGGCTGATGTAATCCACTGTGACAAAACTTGGTATCATGATAAATGTGTCACCAGCATAAGGATGGTTGAGCAGACGTAAAGAAAAATGAAAGATGTTGCTTCTTTTGTTAAATTATTTCAGCCTTGTTTTTAGTTTTGCTTTAAAACTATTGAAGATAGAATTTGAAAAAAGGTAAAGTGTCAATACTATGCCCAATAGACAGAGCGGGGTCATCAATTAAATTAGCTGCTTCCTTTCTCTTACACGGGTAGTCAAGTTCTGAAAGATCATCTAGGCCTTTGTCGTTTAGCTACTTTAGGATCATCAACTCCAGCTTGCTGTGTGAATTGTATGTCTGTTCTGTTATGTGTAGCTAGCCCTCTGCTCAGGCCTATCTGAACCACCCTCATTTACTTGACAGCCAATCCTGATTAGTGGGTGTCATTCATATAATCACTACTTATGAACAGCTGGTATTAGCGCTATGCTTTTTGGGCCCTAGGATGACATGGGCTTTTGCAATTAGTTTACATGTCAAAAGTCATCCATCTTGGTAGTACCTGCTAGGAACACTGCTGTTCCACTACATACGTGGGTATGCACACAACTTTACTTTAGAACTTCACATTATAGTGTATACACCCCACAAATTCTAGTTGTAGTTATTCAATCTCATATCTAATTCATTCAAACTGCAAGCCAACAACAAAAAAATATGACCACCATCTCTGGAGCCTTACTTTACACAAGATCCTTTGCGGCATATGCTACTGAAATAGCCGATCTCCTATGCTGTAACAACTTGGACATCCTGGCAGTCACTGAATCATGGCTACATGACGCAGCTGGCCCCGCCCTCATGCTTGCCATTCCAGAGAACTACCAAATACTTAGAGTGGATAGACCTAATATCAGGGGAGGAGGATTAGCTTTTATAGCTAAAACTAGCCTTGCCTTAAGATTTACCACTATACCACTCAAATCCTGTGAACTGCTAATAGCTAAATGACATGTATCCAGCAATAAGACACTTACCGTCTACCTGTTATATCGACCTCCTGGACCCATTCAAGGATGACCTTTCTAGCCTACTTACCAACAACACTAAAGAGTCCTCGCAAATATTAATCCTGGGTGACTTCAACTTAGGTTTTAATGACCCTGAGGATAAACAGGCACAATCTATAGCATCTTTCCTACCCAAGTATGGACTATCCCAAGATGTTCACACACCTACACACAACAAAGGAAGAATCCTTGACTGGGTGGCGAACCTGAACTGCACTACTAATATTACTAATATTACACCACAACCTTGGTCAGATCATTATTTGATTGATTTCTCACTTACAACAGATAAACAAATGCAAAAAAAAACATCTTAGTACCCCCTATGCCACCAGATGCAAAAGAAAATATTACACCCGCCAAACTACTACCACTTCTTATACCACCACTCAACTTGCTATCTAGCAGCTCCAATCCGGAAGTTTAGCAGAGGTCTACAACAAAACCATGACAAATGCCCTAGATACTAATGCACCGGTCAAACTCCGAAAAAGTAAACAGAAGGCGCACCTCAATGCCTGGTTTACACCTCACCTAAAGGAATTAAGACTCCAAAAAAGGAAACTATAAGCCATATGGCATCACTCCCCTACAGAGGATAACAAAATACAACTAACACAACTAGCAAACAAATACAAGAAAGAAATAATTTGTACAAAAAAAGACAAATTCAACAAAAGAATACTAAAAGCTTGCTCTAATACCGGGGAGCTCTTTGTGATCCTACGGGAACTAGAGTCTCCCATACCACCCCAGATAACGATCCTAAGGACAAACAATGGTGCACCAACATCCAGAATGCCCTACGGAGCAAAATAACAACCCTTCAATCAATAATTGCCAGTAAAAAAGCCTCACTGCCTCCTAAGGACCCAATAGCACACACCACTGAAAGCCTTAACTTTCCAGCACCATTCAGATTCACCAGAGTCACCATACTGGAAACAGAGAAAGTCATCCTTTCTTTAAAACTATCCAACTGCCAGGGCGACAACTGCCCTGCCCAAATAGTCAAAGACACGGCTAGAGACTTAGCGTCATTTATTTCAAAACTCATTAATGCCTCATTCAAAACCAAACAGTACCAAAAAGCGTAAAAGTGTCATGGGTTCTACCACTCCTCAAGAAACAGACTCTCGAACCATCTATCCCGACCAATTACAGACCCATTACCATGGTCCCTTTCCTTCTTAAAATTATCAACAGTGTAGCTTATTTACAAATCCAGGACTACCGCGAAACAAACCACCTATTAGGGTTGCGCCAATCCGGTTTCAGGCCACAACATGGCACTGAAACGGTGTTAAAAGACTTTAAGACCCAAATAGATGAGATTAAGGACCACAGCAAAGCAGCCATGCTACTCCCCCTTGAACCTGTCGGCTAATTTGACCTGGTGGACTGTGCAGTTTTGGGCAAACAACTTGGTATCGGCTGCCCACTTCTCAACCGATGCAATAGCCTGGTCCAGTCCTTCCTAGCAAACAGAGCTATGAGAGTTTTCTGCCCATCTGCATCTGCTGACCAGATTAAAATTTCCTGTGGTGTCCCACAGGGGGCGTGCGTCTCGCCCACTATGTATAACATATTCACAAAGCCAATATTTGATAAATTGGACAGATTGGGTATCACCTACACTAATTATGCAGATGATACCCAGATCCTCATTCCCCTTTCGGGCAATTTTGATAAGGACACGGCCTTGGTGAATCAAAGGATGGCATCCCATCGCCTCTGCCTGAATGACAATAAAACAGAAATTTTGATCCTTGGCTCCGTAGCCAACCTAAAAAAACATAGTCCTAACTATGCCTCTTTTAATAAATATGGCAAAATACCATAAAAAATGTAAACGAAGTAAAAACTCTAGGTTTTTACCTCGACTCAACCATATCCCTGAGGAAACAGGTCAACTCCTTAGCTTTTTTTCGACAGCCTACACAGGCATACTTTTTAGAGCCTGCAGACCATACATATCTGAAGCTAGCTGCATTACCCTAGATAATGCATTCATTGTATCAAAGTTAGACTACTGTAATGCGCTGTACTTGGGAGCTAATACATTTATCACTAACAAATTACAAATACTGCACATTAATGCCTTGAGGACTGCCCTCAGCCTAACTAATAGAGAACACATTTCCAACCTCAGAAGAGACCACCACTGGCTAGAAATAACTGACAGGATTCTACTTGAAACTATATCCGTACTTCCAAATATCCAAACAATTCCGCTCCCCCCATCTCTCAGAAAGAATAATCAGAAAAACCTTGACCCCTCCACTTAGATCAGCTGCCTCTAACTGCCTTGAGATTCCTAGATTTAAGTTAACCAAGGCAGGAGGAGGAAGCTTTCCCGTGAAAACGGCAAAACACTGGAATGCACTACCACCAAACCTCAGGACTGATCAAACTTACCTAAGTTTTAGACCGAGCACCATAAACTGGATATGATCCAAGGATATTTGATCAAAATGTAAGTGCCCCACCTTGCCTGTTATTAAATGTGACCCTCTTTTGTACCTTATTACCATTATTGGTCACATGTATTATGCACCCGATTATACACCCTCTGCGACCTACTCATGTGTATATCCCTGCCTGTACTATGTTGACTTTATGTATGCTGTAACCAAGCTTTAAGAATTCTTATCTGCGGCGCTGTTACCTACGGATTTGTTGCGCTTTATCAAATAAATAAACAAACAAACAAACATATGACTAGCATTCTCAATGAAGCACTTTTTTCATTCATGGTGTCAGATTTTCAAGATAGTGGATTTTCAAAATTCATGCTTACATGGATTGTATGAAATGAAAATGATTTAATTATTTGTTACAATTTTCAAAGATGTGTTGTGTGAGAAAATGTAGCTTTTTTTTCATAAGCTACAGTGTACTATTAGCATCTTAAAAAAATACATTGGGGGTCATTACGAGTTGGGCAGTAAGGGTTTACCGGCACCGGTAAGGATGCCAGTGCCGGTAAACCCTTAGCGCCCTATTCCGAGGTCCCTTAGCTGTTTTTTGCGGGAACCGTTAAGGGACCTTGGAGCTAATAACGGCTCTGCAATTTGCGGGCCCGTTATTAGCGCCTTCCCCATTCCCTATGGGGGTTCAAATGGGAATGGGGAATGGTTTACTGAATGGGGACTTACCAGGTCCGTATAGGTCGGAATGTCCCGGTAAGTCCCCATTCAGTGAGACCGGACCCGGACCCGGGTTTGGAGGCAGCCATGGCGCTATTAGCTGGTGCCGGTTAACCCTTACCGTTGCATTCCGAGGTCCCTTAGCACCTCCCACTAAGGCCGGCTGGTTTTACCAGCTGCCCTTAGCGGGACCCGCTAAGGGACCAGGGAGCTAATAACGGGCCCGCTATTTGCCGGCACGTTTTTAGCTCCTTCCCCATTCCATTGAGCCCTATGAGGGCTTGAATGGGAATGGGGAATGGTTTTCAGAATGGGGACTTACCGGGTCCTCCAAGGTTGGAATGACCTGGTAAATCCCCATTCCGACTACCCGGAGCCGGACACGTGTTTGGAGGCAGCCATGGCGCTAATAGCACCATGGCTACCTCCAAACTCATAATGACCCCCTTTATGTATTAAGAAATGTGATTAACATTAAACCTTCTGCTTATCATACAATAGTCAAGCATTTCTTTCCCATACACCAATTCCTATGAATACAAGTATATATGACCATACAAATATAAATAATATTATTCCTATCCCTTATTTAGTTCATTCATAAAATATTGCATTCCTATCTATACATGTTCAAGCATAAAAACTATTACTAAAATATTTCCAGTCATTCATATTTAAAAAATGTAAAAATCTCAATGATGAAAACTGAATTCACAACATTAATCATTCCCGAAAGACATAGGGCCTCATTACGAGATTGGTGGTAATCATGGCGCTATTTGCGCCATGACTGCCACCAATAACGTGTCCGGCACCGGTCTCCTTCAATGGGGACTTACCGTTGTAGTTCGACATTTGCGGGACCGGTAAATCCACATTGAAAAAGCCATTCCCCATTCCCATTTGAGCCCCCATAGGGCTCAATGGGAATGGGGAAGGCGCTAATAACAGTACCGCAAATTGCGGTACCTTTATTGGCTCTGATTTCCCTTAACGGGTCCCGTCCATAACGCCTGGTCAAACTAGGCGTTAAAGGAGGGACCCGCTAAGGGAACTTGTAGTAGTCCGCTAAGGGATTCCCGGCACCGGTCTCCTTACCAGTAACTGGTATCCCTTACCGCCCTACTCGTAATGAGGCCTATACTCGTTGAACATGTACACATTATGAACAAAGTGCTAAATGATTAGAATCCTACGGGCTCCTAGATGTGAACATCCCAGAAATAAATGATGCAATATAATCATAATTTTAGCAAAATATTCTTACATTATACAGGATTTTTATTTTTTTTACATGACCCTACCACCTCATAGGTTGGGTGCTTATTTAATATACATCTCAGAAATACTATGGCTCCCATTTTAGAAGCAAACTTCAAACAATATTTCTGGAATTTATTATAAACTGACTGTTAAAAAACTATGCATGGAATGCTTCGCATACATTCATTAACCCACAGATCGATTCTAATGAATAACACTTTTCTAAAAACTGCAACATTTTCACTATGATCTTCATTTACAAGAATCAAACATAAGAAATCCAGACAGTTTGAATCAACCTTCGTGGTAAAGCCTGTTAATTATTCCCTACATATTCACCTTGTCATACTCATCTTTGATCCTGGAATTGAGCATACATTGTCAATTCATTGCACAAGCTAGTAGGGAAATTAATGCTAGCTGACAAAGGTTTGCTTGACTCAAGGTACACATAGGTAAACCCCCACATATCATAGTTGGATTACATTCCCTTTATTAAGTGTTCCTCAGTCTAGCTTCATTCAGATTTCTATATAATATGAAAATGTCAGAACTGGGGCTATCTGACACTTTATTTTCTTTCTAGGATGCTTGGAATCTATATGGAATACCCTAATAATTCGCATCCTCCACAGTATCTAAACTAATTACCTTCTAAAGCTCACAAATAAGGTATTTTTGCAAACCTCTGAGGGCTCATAATTGTATCCTTTTTCAAAATGTAACACTATGGTGCTCTAATAGGAGTGGTATTTCCTCCCATCTTGACTGCAGCGTCCAACCTTTGGTGGAGTCTTAAAGGGGTTTAATATAACAATATAACATTGCCCACAGAAGCTATCCAAGGAACACATAAAAAACCCATTTTTGGAAGATACATTTCTTGATTCACTGACACACATTCCATTCATGATATCACACCATGCAGTCAGGGAGCAGGGACCAGGAAAGAAACACCAGCCATGTACAAGCAAGGGAACAGTATGTCCAACTGGGCATGGCTAGCACACAGGTAGCAGCACCACACCAACATTGCAACCAACCAAAACCACCAAAACATAACAAAACACATTCCACCCAGTGCTGCACCATTGGGTCTCCTCCAGCCTGCCACACTCGAGCACTACCTGCCCCACATTGGGCCAACAGACCACACTCAACCAAAACCATCATGGACAACCAAAACACTGTCCATCCACCACTGCCACTGGCAGAACTCAGGGTTGCCACCCCAGAGCAAAAACTGCCCCATATGGGATGGCACATGGTGGCACTGCACCTCTGCAAGAGCAGAACTTACCTTCTTCACAAATCATTCCAAGCTAGATTACACACAAGTGGGATACTACTGAAACACAATCATTCAATCAACATACTGTAACAACATTTTCACCAGACACACATACACACTCATGCACACTGGCAACAAACCTGCACAGGGAAGTTCCAAATTTGTAACCTACATTCAACCATACCGAACCCCAGAGTGTTGGCCAGACACTCTGAGCATCCTACATCAAACCCAACTGAAAAGACTGCCCACAACCAGACCAAAAGGACCACTGGCAGAGTTGGTGGGTGTTGCCACATATTCCAGAAACACCTGGATGAGGATCCAAGATGATTCTGAAAAACTAAAACAATTTGATAGAATATAACAATCCTAAATGGGGCGCTCACACTAACACAATGGGATCCTTCCACACTAGTACTTCCAGACAGGCACATTGGAGCCCCAAACCTACTCGCAAAAACGAACACGAGGCAATGCATCCATCTAGTAGTGGCCTACGCTACTGGATACTTGATTTATCATACCAGGAGCCATTCTAGACCAGTAAGCCGAAAAATGTGGCATTTTTCCACTGGACATTACACACAGTAACCTTGCAGACCATGTCATCTCCTTACACCATTCTTTGGCAACTTTTTACCACTAGATCCTCACTAAAACACACTGGCATGAAACATACCCAAACGCAAACTCATACGCCACAAATAGAGTGCGGGCAGGGCCCTACCCAGAGGCATTGCTAGGGGGGGTTGTAGCCCCAGATAGAATCTCAGGAGCTACAACCAAAAGGCTAGCTAGCCCCCAGTCCCGACAGTTCCAACATCAGCCTAGCCCCGGGTATTTTCCAGACCTGACAACACCTCTGGCCCTACCCACACCTGATATTAAGACATCAGTTATATCAGAACATCTTATGAATAATCGCTATACATCATAATTCATCAGTTCACAGCCTAGGCAGGATATACTGCACAGGACTAATTTTCTATATTTTGAATCAATATCACCAGAAACATTTGTAGATTCCACCATACCACTCTAAAATAATATTGATTTGAAAAATACGTCATATCACAACATACATAGATGTGCTAAAAGTCCATGTAGCCATTTACCACGACCTAAGTGGATGCAATTCCTCAAGAGAATAACAAGTAACAACACATGTTTTTTTAAGTTCGCTCATTAGCTGCATCACAGTAAAACTGAGCAACAAAAACATTTCCATTTTATAATCCTTGCAAATTCTAAAAAAACTTTTGGAAATCTAAGATATAGCAAACACTATAATGCATACCTCACACGAGTTCAATCAGACATCATCAACACGGTAAGCAATGAAGGCCCACAGGCAATGTATTCAATCGCAAACGTGTAAAATACAGGGCAGCATGATTTACGTTACACCGAATGAAGGAGCTGATATCTGAACCATCCACAACAACAAAAAAATATCACTTTGCACTTGACGTTCACGTGAGCATGCTAACAACCCCTTTTTTAAGTCCCTGTCATGCAACAGACCAGCGTGCCGTTTGACAGAAAAACGTTTTCTTCACATATTCTTTGTTGGCCCCGCTTCCTACCACACTGCCCACATCATGAAAACGAAAAATAATAATAATAATAATAATAACTATTCAAACAATAAAGTTGTCATTCACAGCTTTACCGGCATTCTGTCAGGGCCCTCTTTATGATCCCAGTCCACAAAAGAAACACTCCCTGGGGCCATGCATTATCCGGGTGCCTGCCATTCCTTGTTAAACATCCAGGGCGCATTCAGTTCACGGGACAGTAGAGATCTGTCACACGCAGACATCTCTGCGTTCCTCACGTCACTAGCACGCACATTACGTTGAACAGGGGTGGACTGGGAACTTAAAGAGGCCCTGGAAATAATTACTGGGGACCAAAAGAGGCCCTGGAAATAATGTTCAAAGTGGCCCCATATGACACATTTTCAGCAAGCTCAATGCTTTTCCTATGAGAACATTTGGAACTACCTCACAAAAGAGGCCCAGGGTGCAGAGGCCCACCGGGAAATCTCCAGAGTTCCCTATAGGCCAGTCCGCCCCTGACGTTGAATGGTGCCCTTTTCAATCTGAAGATGCTTCTTCTTTACGACAAGCCTGCAAATACAAGAACGCAGAATGTTGGTGATCAACAGCTCTCCCAGCAGACCCCACTGATGCCCTCATGTTATCTTGGTAGCTGGACAGAGTGGAGCTCCAAGGACCAACCGTCAGTCCCAAGACATGAAGTTAGGTGAGGCCACAAGTTCCTCCTTTTTCCTTTTTTGCATCACTGCTCCAACAGACATTGCTGCCTGTACAAAGGAGTGACAGTGGAGCCCAAATGGGCCCACTATCACTGACACTCATGTTCTGCCCTGGCTCCATAATCCAGAACATTCTACAGAGGTTATTTAGCGAATAGCTCAACCAAACGAGCTCCCTGGTACTCACAATCACTTTCGGCCCAGCCACCATAATATGACAAATTATGTAGAGTTTCAATAGAGAATGGCTCACCTCCTACAGCTCCCCATAAATGGCACAACACTCCATGGGTGCATTTTAACACTGTCTGGATGCCAGTTATGAGTAGTCACAGACCGTAAGACTTCCTGGTTTCACTTCTGCCACAAAAAACGCCCTGGGTGCTGGATGACCCCAATCATAGTGGCATAGTTCTCAATTTCAATCTTGGGGATTTATGTAATTTATTCACGATGGATCAATATTCTGGAACGCCGCAGGTAGGTTAATTAACTTCTATAATTAATTGTACATGTTCAATACATCTCAGGATCAGATCACATCAGGCTCATTGGTACACAGGAGAACAGGAAGGACAGAGGGGAGCTTGCCCCAGGCCCCTCCAAGGAGGGGGGCCCCAGAAGGCTATCTTATCTAAAGAAGAAATATTCCATTGTTCACCTGACTTCAATAGCACGCGTCAGAATATTTGATGGCATCCGGCTGAGGCTCTAAACCTATTGCGTGTCTATTGTTGACAAGTACAGTCTGCCTTATTCAATTCATCTTGTAATGCATTCTGTGTTCACTGTGGTATTCGTTAAATCTTAATATCCAATATTTAATCGGATAAGGAATGTGAGACCCCCACTTTTAGAGGTAATAATCCACAAATGATCGGACAAAAAGGAAACCTGTTTAAAGGGGGCTGACTCCTGTTTTTGTGCCAAGCAGTCTTTGCCTTCTAATATCATACCCAAAGAGTTTTGTGCTTAAAGGAAGTGGCAGAGAGCGCTAAGAGAGATAGCTTCAGATAAAAATACTAGTGAATCACTCTCCCTCTGTCTACACAAACCCTGCACCCTTCTCAGACCAACAGCATAAAAGGCATTGTGGTATGCAACACCCTGCTGTGAGGCTATCTTCTTTGTATAGGGTGTGCTCTTTCATTCTTGTTTCCCAGGAAACCCCTGCCGAGGGACTTTCCTGACCTTATAAAGGTTCAAACGAAGGCAAGCCCCTCTGGCTATGGTCCTGTTGGTGCAGGAGAGAAATCCAAGCAGGCTTACAGTTTTTACACATCCATGATACAGATGTAGGTGTGGCTTTTATAATTTTTCAAAATATTATCCTCCATAACCTAAACTGGCTTAAATGTAAATGGTTCAACTGCTGCCAGGGTAGTAACTCTCATAGTAATGTGGTTTTGTAGCAGAGGTGCATATCTTAAATATAGATCCTGTGCTTAAGTGACTTGATTTTCACGGCAGCTCTCAAGAGGGCACCTGTGACCTGTGAGTCTGCTCTGTCCCACTGGGGAACAAGCACTACAGATCAGGATGATTCATCTGGGCACATGCCACTATGATTTTATTGTCGGGATGGAGGAACAATGGTCCCAGACCCCCAAGTGCTTTTGGATGAGTCAGAGGCCTTGACACATGCAGTAGTCACTCAGGGAAGTTACAGGCAAGATGGGGGTGTCGGCAGGGGCTATATGCTATTGTGCGAAGAGGATGGTGCATATTCTGGCTTCAGAGTACATTGGGAATCAAATGTCATCTTAGATAATAGCAGCCATATTGAGATTGAGGCCTGGCTCTGTGCGACAGCCTGGACTGCAGGCCTGAGCCACACACATGGAAATAAGTGTATGCATGTGGAAATAGGTTGTATCTTGGGCACTGGTGAGAAAGGCAAGAGCAGCAGAGATTCATAGACCCTTCATTGTCTCGTATTGCCAGCATTCGTATCCCAGAAAGAATGCACTCTGCAAGGCCAAGAGGGGGTTGAGATGTACAGTAAGGGAACAGACCATACAATCCTTAATTCAAAGGCCAAAAACAAGAAGTCAGCAGAGAAGCAGAAGCAAATAGAGCTGGAACAAGCACCACCCATGATCAGAAAGAAAAACATTTTAGAAGTGACACAACTGTGTATCCCTAGCATCTTTATTTTTGGAAAGTCGGGAAGAACAAAACACCATTGGTTTAACACTCTGACGAGGGTGCTGATGTCATACATCATCTCAGGCGCTGGGGAATTTAGTGCTATCGCAAACGGGTGTACCCTATTCTCCACGGAAACTGACAATATTTGCATGGACTACCAGCATACGGACGCTGGTTAATTCCGACAGGTAGTCTGGATAAGGGCTTTGTTATATTTCTGCATTCCGAATCAGTACTTGTTATGGTTGGTGCAGGTAGCAGTGTTGTGAAAGACCTCAGTGTGTTCGTATTACAAGGACATGTGTAGTTAATGAGCTGGTCATCTTAAGAAGACTCATTTTTACCGTAACTACCATTATTAATATCATAGACCACAGGTTGGTATATGCAGTAGGTCTGAAGGCTGAGAAGCGTGCAGTTCCTAAACGATGGATGATTTTCCATAGCCCCTCTTCACCTGACTGCTGAGAGCTGCAAATCTAACAGCCTCAAGCACATTCAGTCACACCGCTTACATAATGGGTGTCGGCTCAACAGACTCCGGATGGACATGGACATGTACACTGGTCTGAGGCAACATGAGAAAAGGGCATATATTTCCATTTGTATCAGACTGTGATCTTATGGAAGGGGTGCCTTCTGCAGTAAGATTTCAGACCCAATCAAGCCAGGATTGACATTCAACGCACTTGAAATTGTTGTTTGATAGCTGGCATTGTAGAAGGCTACTCCTCATAATTCATGTATCTGCAATATGTACAGCAGTAGCTTTCTATAGTACAATGTGGAACATGTGCATTGATCTCACTCCCCTTACAATATTTTGTCACTTGCCCCCTAAAAACATCTTAATTGAAGTTTCTTTTTGCCTCACATACCCCAGACACCGACAGGCCAGGAGGAACACTTGTCAAAACTAAGTTGTGCTGTATACTGCGTTAAACTGCGTACTTGTGTACCTGGCATCCTGAAGTGAGCTTGTACTTCAACAAGTGTTCAATCAAGCTGTGCCAGCAAAAATTCCACCTCCCCCTTGTCTATCATGAATTGTGTTGCATCAAACATCCAATCGACTTGCCATTATTGTCATGATCTGTTTATTAGGTGTTCCAATGGAGTGAAGCAACGCTTTGACTTCGGGATACTTGTTTGCCCTAGATAAGCATACTTGGCTTGACCTTTAGAGTAAAGTGATTAGTGGTTGCCAAATGCAGCATTCTTGACTCAAGTTAATAACAGATGCCACACTTGATTTAACTGGCATAATCAACTTTGCCTGACGAACAAGTGGAATATGAGACACATAAATTAACTGTGTTAATCCCAATAGAAAACACTATTAATCTGTTTATCAGCAGATTTAAGTTCTTGTGAACACTGTACATAAATCAACATCAAAAACAGGTTGACACGAGTACAGATGTCTAATACCCTGTTTTCATTTAAATGTATTCACCTCTGTCAATTGGGGGTACACTATACTATTGAAAATGATACCAGTTGCCATTGGAATAAAATTTGTTTTCTTTGGTTTATCAGATTTTTGACGTACCATCGATGAGGGACTACCACTAAAGCAGATATCTTATCTATTTTTATAGGCAGAACATTGCCAGAATAGGATGCAAAATTAGAGGAAACTAAGTAACAGAAAATGCCCTACTGGACCTTAAAAACCAGATGGACGATGCCAGAGACTTAGGTAAACCAGCCTTACTCCTACTTCTCAATCTCTCCACAGCATTTGACCTCATAGACCATAACGTTTTATGTCACCACCTTGCTACCACGGCCACATTCTCCCCCAGTGCTACCACATGGATCACATCCTTCTTACAAGGAAGGACCATGCATGTATTCTCTGACTTAGCCTCAGCTTCCCCCACCATCATGCTATGCAGAGTGCCCCAAGGCTCCTGCCTCTCGCCCAATCTCTACAACAATTTCCCCTCTTTCTCATCCTCAACGCCCTGGGTATTGCCTACCCCAATTATACTGATGATACTCAGAGCTTGCTCACACTCACAGGCGACTATGACACAGACTCCACAACCCTCACCAACATATATAACACCATTCAGACGTGGATGGCTGCCAACAGACTGTGCTTAAACTCTGACAAGACTGAACTTCTCCTGGTTGGCTCCAGCGACACGCTCAAAAACCTTGATTCCCAATTCAGCCACTTCACCATCGACTCCATCACAATCCCTGTATCGGAATCAGTGAAAACTTTAGGAGTATAACTGGACTATAACCTGTCTATGACTAGGCAAGTCAATGCGATCACCTCTTCTGCAGCATACCATGCCAAGCTCCTGAATGCAGCTAGACCATTCCTCTCCAAAGAGAACTGCACCAACATAGCAAGAGCCATTACTGTCTTAAGTCTAGACTACTGCAACATTCTCTTCCTAGGCACCTCAGCAAAAAACTTAGAAAAGCTGTAAATCATCCAGAACAACTAACTACGTGCAGCTATGGACATCTCCAAAAGGGAAAATATCACAGCTGCCAGACAACAAGCCCACTAGCTCCCTATAAAAGAACATGTAATATTCAAAGTCTTGGCATTGACCTACAAGTGCATCCACCTTTTGGCACCTGTCTACTTGTCACAAAGTATTCACTCCTCCTCCTCTGTAAGACCTACCAGGACACCGCTCTCTAAAATGCTCACTGTGCCCTAGGTCAAAAGAGTTAGAGCAGGTGGCGCCAGCTTCCCGTACCTACCACCCGTACAATGGAATGTCCTCCCCCCACCACGACGTGCAGAGGCTTCACACACTGCATTCTAAAAGGCACTGAAAACTATGCTCTTCGCCTGAACAACTCTGTACTTAACTATCTGCACACTTAAATATGCATGACCTGCAAATGTATATTTAATCAGCGCCTAACTGTATGAATGTAAAATCCTGTAACCATATGCATGACCTGCAAATGTATATTTAATCAGCGCCTAACTATATGAATGTAAAATCCTGTAACCAGACAATAGCTGTATAAATGTAACTTTTACTCTGTAAAAACTACAATGGTTGATGATTTGTCTCAATGATCACCTTTTCTCCTTGAACAATGGGGCGGAAATGCTGCAACACCCACACAGTGGTCAAAAGGGCCTTTTCACATTTACTGAATTTAATTTCAACTTGAGAAAATGCCTTACTTGCATAAGCAATTGTTTTGTGGTTCAAATCATGTTTTTGAGATAACACTGCTGACATCTCTGTTTTTTTATGAGATATGCTAAATATGGTGCCTTTATGAGAAATTCCTTTAATTTAGCGACTGCTTCAGATTGCTCCTTTTCCCATTTACAGAGCGTATTCAGCTTCAATAGTTTAGTTAATGGTTGAGTGATTTCAGAATAATTTTCAATAAATTTCCTGTTATATCCCGTCATTCCAAGTAAACTTTTTAAACTTTTTTTTCATTTCTAGGATCTTTCGATTTCTGTATGGCCTCCACCTTTTTCATGTTCAGTTACCTCATGGCCTAGGAAATTCACCTTTTTCTTGCACCATTGTGCTTTCTGTAAAGATACTTTTGCACCCGCCTTTTGCAATTGGCCAAGTACATGTCTAATTTCATCAAAATGGCTTTTTAAGTTTTCATTTTTTATCAGGACATCATCCACATAAACTATAGTTCGTCTTTCCGCTGCATCAGGCATAGCCTTTCTCAAAAATATGCAAAATTCGCTCCCACTATTGACGTACCCGAATGGTGTTCTAGCCCATGCGTATTGCGTTTTATCAAATGAAAATGAAAACAAATTCTGAATATCCTCTGCCAGTGGCACACACCAATATCCAGATGTGAGATCTAAGGTAGTAAACACCTTTGACCCATGCACCTGAGCAAGTCCTTGATCAATGAATGGCAGCGGCTATCTAGGCACTGGCACTCTTTTATTTAACTCTCTCAAGTCTGCACACAGACACCATTGATCATTAGGCTTTAACACTCCCAAAAGGGGAGTGTTGGAGGTGCTATGAATGGGCCTAATAGTTCCCATAGACTCCAAATGTTTAATTATCTCTGTCAATGACTCTAACCATGCCAGTGGTAACCGATATTGACGCACAAATACTGGATTTCTACCACACCCTTCCGGTAATGTGCCAACATGTAAATTAGTTAGATCGCAATCATATGCATTTATGGCACACACATCTTTAAATTCTTAAATATATTTTTCAATTAATTTTTATCCCCTTCGCTATCACATGCATCTGCTAACAAAATCTGCTCCTCTACCATTTTTGAAAATTCTGGGAAATCCTCCAATGGACGCATCTCTGTTATGCCAAAATATTTTGGCATATCAACCTCCACTTCAATGTGCTGATTTTCTATTTCATTTTCATTTAAGTCAAATCCTATACAATTCTCTTAGTGACAGCACACTGTCTCATTGGAATCATAAGTATACACAGACTGAATTTTAAAGACCCCTTTGGGTTGAGAATCCAGATATTCTGGCAACACACCCTGTGCATCTACATATCTCTCAGGGATATTTCCAATCACCATGTTATTGAAATCTGCAGTATAATGTGATTTTTGTATGGCCATTCCTACTAAAGAATTCTCTTCTAAATGAATATCCTGACATCCTTTATTATCCACAATAATTTTGACAGAACCTTCTCCAATATCTATCAATGATGTGTATTCATAATACAGGCCTTGCTGTTTCATGGATTCATTCAAGCACACAAATGCATCAGAATCTTTCATTTGCTGTCCATTCTTGCACTTTAGTGTTATAGCAACCTGCTTGGTGAATGCAGGAATAGTAATATCCTTCTTCACCTGTAATTCAATTGCATATGGGACCAGTTGTGCACAATGATAAGCCTTTCTCTTATCTTCAAATTCAGGTGCAGGCCTGCCTAGCTCGGACCATACTTTTTGGTTAAGGAAATCTAACATCATGCACATTCTGTGCATGATATCATTACCCATGTAAAAATCATTTTGTGTTCCACTCACTATCCACACATTGTGGTAGATGGTTTTTTATCCAATACTAATCTTTAACATGCACCTTTCTGCAATTCGATTTTCATCACTTTAAAATGGTCATTTATACCAATGTGAATCCATAGCTGCGCATCTTCCATGTGTATTTCAGCAAGGGTGGTAATGTGTTTTTCTGTGTCTGTTTTGGGAATAGTGTTCTGTTTACATTTCTTCTCTTTTAAATAGAGGCACAATGTGTGTTCATCTATTTTATCCTGACACATCAAAATGACAGTGACACTAGGCACACAGCTATTCTGTAGGTATACCTCCACTGCATCAGTCGTTTTAGCAACAGTGTGGCATTCATTTATACTGTTGTTTTATTATTTTATTTTCTTAAGTCTTAATGGTTTTTTTGGTTAAAGACCACATTACCCCATTTATCCCATCTATGAGAGGAGACAATCTTTTCAGGCAATCTGTTCCCATCAAGAATGGAATTTCACAAATAGATGTGATCAACACTTCCAGTTTCATTGTGTGTTTTCCTATCTTTATGTCAACCTCTGTGACACCCACGATACGCACCTCCTCACCGTTAAAGTTATGCACTGGGCCTTCACTCTGCCTCACTGTGATCTAGTTCTGCGGAGATCTCCCTTCATTCATACTTTTTACCAATTCTTTGGACATAATTGTGGCCAGTGCGCCTCTGTGAATCAATGCAAATGTATTGCATTTCTCTTCCACAGTAATGGGAGCGTAATACCTGTCTTCACCTTCCTCTAACACACACAAAAAGTGTGAATTCTTACTAATTTCACGATTCACTTTTCTCAGACCTTTTTCACTTTTGGCTAAACACATTTGTAAATGAAAAGGACATTTTTTCCTCCTTTTTGTCCATTTTTGTTTGAAAAACCTTACTCATTTCCCCATATTCAAAGTTCCTTTGGAGTGTGGCCACTGTACGCCCTTCCATCTGGGGATCATCAGGGTTCACACTACAATCCTCCAACTAAATATGCATAGAAACATTACTTGATAATTTGTCATTTTCTAATTCTGGGCATTTGTGGGTATTTGGCATGGTACCAATCTCTTTGACTTCCTCAAAAATCTGTGGCTCAAAGAACTCTTCAGGTGACTAATCTGTGCCCTCCTGTTGAGTACTTATTCTTCCTGCCTGTATTTTGTTAGTGTCTTGATTGTCTAGAGAGAGCGTTCTAACCTTCACCTCTAACCCTTCATCAATTACTTTGCCCGTGCAGGAGTTGTCTTTTTTAAATCTGTGTCTTTGTTCTTTTGGAATTTCAAGTTTTCCTTTTTCATTTGCGCAAATTTCAACGTTTGATTTAAATCCAGGTCAAACTGAACTTCTTTTTGAGATGTATTTACAATTTCTGTCTCATGTTTATCTGCAGGTATTTTTGTTTTTAAATCATTAAGCATCTCAGAGTCATTATGCAAAACCAGATCAGGGCAATCTGTCTTTTTATCATTGCATGTATCATGAATATTTAGTCACTTATTATCGGAAACCACCCGGTCATTGCTATGACCTTCAGCCCCCTCCTTTGATGACTGTTTTTGAACCGTACATAGTTTTCCTATTTGTTCAGCCAACATTTTCACCTGGGCATCAAGACACTGGAATCTTTCCATCTCTCTAGAATCTTCTCTCTGCGGCCTAGGTCGATATTGTTTGTTTTCCCCTTGATTGAATCTATTCTGATCTCTCTCAGGAGAATGATTCTATTGGCGTTGTTTCTGAACTCTTGATTCATGTGTGGAGGAGAGCGGGGTGCACCTTTACTTTGGTTGTAGTCCCCTGGTGGCGGTGATTCATTGTATTGACGTGGGCATAATTCATACTCTGCCTCATGTCCTGTCTCTCATTTTGTGAGTATTGTCCCCTATGCTGATTCCCATTTTCAGTAAATCGATCCACATATCAGGGTTTATCCTGATTACCATATATCATGGTGTTAAGGTCAAATCTGCTCTGTGTCCCCAATGTCCAGTAGGGAGCAGTATTTCTTTGATCTTGACTTTGTCTATGATTATTGTTCATACCTGTCTCCTAAGTAACTAGGGCTAATGTAGCTCTCCCTATTACTAGGATCATGTGATTGAAACATCAGTGCAGGAAGTGAAAACCTCTGTTGATTACCACTTTGTTCAGGTGTCACATTATTTTTGCCTGGACTTTGAGTGGACTCAAGTGGTATTTTAGGTGACCTGATCTCCATCACTGTTGCTGAGGATTCTTTAGATTTTGGTCTAGTATCTTTCATTTTAACATTCTCTGTGCCTTGACAGTATAGCACTTCATATAGTCTTGTACTTTGGTGCACATTCCACTCAAGGGACTTCTCACAATCAAATTTGCAGACTAACTGTGATATAATGTCTTTCTGCAACCCATAGAAGTAGGCAGTTTTGAACTCATTGGAATTGGGGTCAAAAGATAGATCAAAGCGACAAAAGGCTCTTTTTAAATCTTGTAAAAACTGGCGAGGGGACGTATTTGGCCCACCTGTAATTGTGTAAGCAACTTTCTTCGCCTCCTATAATGATTTGAATGGAGAAAAATATCTAACCTCCTTTTCAAACTCTGCCCATGTCATGTTCTGCTGTTCATTTAATCCTCTAATGATACTGGCTGTGGGAGCATCCAGAGTTAAGTGAAAGTATTGTCTGTATTGTACTTTAGGTATCTGGAGGGCTTTAAATATATTGTGCACCATTTCTAAGTGGTCCACTATACATTACTCTCATCATTTTTTAAATGGTTTGATCAGAGCCTTAATTGATTTCATTATTTTAATAGGGATACTTGTTGCTATGCATGGGATTGCACTACTTTGTGATTCAACCCTTGTTTCAGGCGCATGGAATTGGTGGCGGCCCCCAATGGGTGTGCCAAATCCCCCAAGGGCACTGCAACCAAGTTCAGTCACTGGCCCAGCCACTGATGCACTAGCTCTCTGTGTAGAAATATAATTCACCTCAACTCCATTGAATGTGGTGCCTGTCGTTTTTCCTGGGACCTAGAAATGCATATTTGCTGTTCCAAATCCTTGCCTTTTTAAGGAGTCGATCTGCCTCCTTACGCAAGTAATTGTTTTCATCATCTATTTTAGTAATCACATTTTGCATATCACTCATTTGCATTTGGCATTCATTGAATTCTGTGTCTCTCTTGCCTCTTTCTTGAAACATTTTAACTATCTCTTGTTCAGCATTTTGAAGATCACTTTCTTTCTCAAAATGTTCTTTTCGTAAAATCTGCATTTCCAAAATAACCTCATCTTTATCTTGTCTAATCTGTTCTACCACCCCTTTCAAGTGTTTTAATTCTTGCTCACTATCCTCAAACTGTTTCTTTCTTTGGGACAATTGAGTGTCGAGATCTTTACATTTTGACTGCATGTCCTTTTGACATACCTCTAGTTCTGCTCTTAACTTTTCCTCTTGTTTACTAGCTCCATCCAGTTCAACTTTTAATCTGCTAATCAGTCTGGCATCATTTTCTTGCATTCGCAGAGACATTTAAAATGAACCATGTATTGGCACATAGCCGTATCAGACAATCTTTCTCTGCATGTTTATCAGCAGCATTTAATACTCTCAAAAGACAGACCTGGATTATGCTACCTTCTGCAAAAATGCTGTCCAATGGTTCTTTCTGCACTTCACCATAGATATGGTCATGCCCCTCTGTGGCATTATTTGATGCCCAAGTGCAATGTGCATATGACCTTGCCTCCAGATATTGCACTAACTCTGGGAATGTGGCCTCCATTTGAGACATTCTGAGATTCACTTCTAGTGTCACACTGCTCTCATGAAATGGGTTCCCTTTAATGCATGTATGGTAGTGTTTGACACACTTGCCACTCCCAGTAGGTGCTCTACAGCCACGTTCACAGCCAATGCATTATTTGTTAGATATTTTCAGGGTAATTCATAGAATTTCACAGAAAAGTGTCGCAAGCGGCTGGCACAGAGTGTACGCGTGCGATTGTCTGCGCCAGGCGCGTGCGCTAAAACCGATTTCCGCGTATTCATGGATTTTAGGCTCCCAAATCAGCCGTGGCGCAGAGTATCGCAGCGACCCTGCAGCAGCGCCAGTAACGCCCCCAAGAACGCCCTCGCGCAAGGAAAAGCCATCAAAATCGCTAAATCATCGCAAAGGGCTGCGCTTACCCTGGACCAGTTTACAGGGCTGCCAAACAAGGAACGCAAAGCGGGTAACGTTTATATCAGGGGTACGCGGGAAGTTTTACACGCGATTAGCCAGGGTAAGTGTATTACAGGGGTACGCGGGAAGTTTTACACGCGATTAGCCAGGGTACGTGTATTACAGGGGTACGCGTGAAGTTTTACATGCAATTAGCCAGGGTACGTGTATTAGAGGGGTATGCGGGAATTATCACACGCGATTTGGCTGGGTACGTGTATTACAGGGGTACGCATGAAGTTGTATACGCGATTAGCCAGGCTACGTGTATTACAGGGGTACGTGGGAATTATCACACGCGATTTGGCTGGGTACGTGTATTACAGGGGTGCGCGGGAATTATCACACGCGATTTGGCTGGGTACGTGTATTACAGGGGTGCGCATGAAGTTTTACACGCGATTAGCCAGGGTACGTGTATTAAAGGGGTACGCGGGAATCATCACACGCAATTTGGCTGGGTACGTGTATTACAGGGGTGCGCAGGAATTATCACACGCGATTTGGCTGGGTACGTGTATTACAGGGGTGCACGGGAATTATCACACGTGATTTGGCTGGGTACGTGTATTACAGGGGTGCGCGGGAAGTTACACACGCGATTAGGCTGGGTAGGTCCTCACAGGTGTTCCCTGTACACCCTCCACGGCCCCTGCAGGCAGCCCACAAAACAGGGGACAACCCTGCACACCTGCTCATGTCTCCCACCCCCCACCCCCCCAGCAGTGTGGGGCACCCTCCACCAGGCCCCCACTCATGTCCCCTATCACCCCCACCCCCCATCACTGTGGGGCTCCCTCCACCAGGCTCCCACCCATGTCTACCACCACCCCCACCCCCCAGCAGTGCAGGGGCAGCCTCCACCAGGCTCCCACCCATGTCTACCACCACCCCCACCCTCCAGCAGTGCAGGGGCAGCCCCCACCAGGCTCCCACCCATGTCTACCACCACCCCCACCCCCCAGCAGTGCAGGGGCAGCCTCCACCAGGCCCCCACTCATGTCTCCCACCCCACACCCCCCCCAGCAGTGTGGGGCACCGTCCACCAGGCCCCCACTCATGTCTCCCACCCCCCACCCCTCCCAGCACTGAGGGGCACCCTCCACCAGGCCCCCACTCATGTCTCCCACCCACCCCACCCCCCAGCACTGTGAGGAACCCTCCACCAGGCCCCCACTCATGTCCCCTTGCACCCCCACCCCCCAGCAGTCATGGGGCACCCTCCACCAGGCCCCCACACATGTACCCCTGCACCCCCACCCCCCAGCAGTGCAGGGACACCCTCCTCCAGACCCCACTCATGTCCCCCTGCCCACAGGCCCTGACAATCCTCAAGCACGGGCCTCATGGCCAGCCACCACAGCCCAAAGAAACAACCAAGTGTTACATGCGCCCATGATACTACTCCAATGGAAACAATGTAAATGAACACATGTGTCTCACACACACACAATGGTTGCAAGTGAACCTGAAAACCCATATCATGACATGCATGAAAACAATGAGATGAAACCACACATTGAAGAATGAAAAACAACAGTAATGGCAATCAAAATTAAACAAAATACACAAGTAAAAAAAAAAAAAAAATTAAGCTGGCTGTCCCTTTTCAAATTAAAATCAATAAATGATAATCCAAAAAAATGTCTTCCAAAGTTCAAGTCCATAAAAAGGAAATGAAGGGAAAAAAGAAATAGAAAACCATTGCTCCATGGAAAAAAATATTCATAGTAAAAAAAATATCCAAATGCAAAGTCCAACTATGTACAAAGTATTCAGGGTCCATCATCCCAACAGAAGAAATGAAACCTACAAAAAAACCTAAAAAATGGAACTATATACAAAAGGTGGAGCAGTGTCCGTCGACTCCAAATAAAAATAAACAATAAAGGAAACCTATCACTAAATAACTATATACAATGGCGGCGGGCCAGTCCAGCGGCTCACTCAGTGGTGTTCCGGGCCAGGGCATCATCGAACTCCTCTTCTATGTCCCGGAGGTGGTCCTGTTCCATGGCCCCGAGGGTCCGCAGGGACGCCGACATGTTCACCTCCAACTCCCTGCGGATTGCCTCGAGTTCTCCGCCCTGACCATCGTGAGCCGCGCCTCTTCCGCCCGCCGCCGCTCCGCATCTATGGCGTGGCCCAACCGCTGCCACACGGAAGACACTTCCCGTCCAGGGTCCTCCTGCCCTCCGGCCGATGCCTGCCCCTCCGATGTTGAAGGCCCCGAGCTATCATGGCTCCCACCTACAGCCTCCTGCTGCTGCAGCTGCTGCTGTCCATGTGCCCTGTCCGATGGTGCCTGCACATCCTCCTCCAGCTGGGGTGCAGTCGTTGATGTGGCCACCCCTGCTGGACGTCCGACTCCCGACTGTGGCAGGGATCTGTTGTCCACCAGCCTGGCCGCACGGTCGGAGGCAGCTCCACAGGGCACCCAGGTGACACATGGGTGGGAAGATGGCATGGAGGACGACTGGGGCATAGGGGGTTCTGTGGAGGAGGGGGTTGTAACAAGGTCCAGGAAATGGAGGAATCCAGCCCTGGTGAGCTGTCCCAGTGGGTCAACGCGGTCAACGAGCCATGCAAGAAGACGTGCAGACTCATCATGAAAAGACTGCAGGTCAGCTCGCATGGCCCGTTGACGCAACGCCACCCCACCCTGGACAGGCTCAACCTGGTGCAGGATAGCCACATCCGCAGGGAGAGGAAGGCCAGGTGTTGTAAACCAATCCCTTCCCTGAGAACGGGTCTGGAGGTAGGTATCCCCGCTGGTGCAAGATGATGCAGTGACAGGAGCAGGGACAGGATTGCACACAGGCACCTCTGCGGTGGCCTGTGCTGCCTCCTGTCCCTGATCCTGCACTGCACCACTAGCACCAGTGGAATCCCCACCTCCAGACCCTGCCTCTGTCGCTTGCACGGCCTCCTTCTCCTCCAAACCCCCACCAACCTGGATGACTCTGTGCCATCTTCCTCCGTTGGGCCCTGTGGGGTCCCAGCTGCCCCTTCTGCTGCCGAGGAGTCCAACTCCAACCTCCGCCTCTTGGACCTCCCCTCGGCAGCTGCGGCATGGGACACGGCACCGGACTCCTCACTCTCCGACGAGATCAGAACCTGGGAGGGGATCCGGGCCTTGCGTCTCCGGCTGGTGGTGCGACCCCTGCCGCTGTGCTCCACAGCACCTTCTCTGCCCTCTTCATCAGTTGACGCTGCAGACAGGGAGAAAGAAAACACAGGCATCAGGGCACTGTACAATGGACTCATACACACATGACAGTAATACATGAGTGGCATTGGTAAACCTCAGACATGGCATCACAATCCCCAACACACATGTCATTTCAACTTGCACACATGAGCCATACCAAAGCCATATTGCAACAGCCAGCATCATCCATTCACATACAACAGCATGAGCAGCCAAAGGTCATCCACACATCACATGCAACATAGGGAGTACACTACACATGCACACACACCACCAAACTTGCCTGCATGTGTACACCTCCGCCAACTGTCGCAGTGTTCCGATCGACATCCATGTCACACCTGACAATCATTCCTCCACATCCTGTGCCATGCAAGCCCACACACACAAGCACCATCCATGTGTCACACATGAGACCCCTCGCATGTGTCACCCTCACGGCCCTGTACACCCCCCCCTACTTGCCCACATAAAAATACATGTTCAACCTGCACACTCCTGCCACACCACCACACGCACAGCTTACAATCAGTATGCATGTACACTTACCGCTCGACTCCAAACGGGTCTGCCTCTCAAGGACCTGGACGTGGAGCGCTGGGGATATGCGTTCCAGGACCCTCATCTGATCTTCCGACAAGTGGCCCCGGCGCCCCTTAGCATCTGCTTCCTTCAGGAGGCACCGGGCCTTGTTGAGGGTCCTGGACCTGAAGTCCTCCCAATGCTTCCTGACACGTTCGTAGTCGCGGGCTGCCACCTCCTCCACGTTGATGGCAGTCACGATGTCCATCCAGATCCGAGTCCGTCCCTCCTTGTCGGCGCGCAACCTTCCGAAGAGGGCATCATACTGCCCCAGTACATGCTCCACCAGGACACCAACTTCGGTGGCAGTGAAGCTGGTGCCCCTCTGCCTCCTTGGCCGGGGGTTGCCACTGGTGCCAGATGTTGCAGTGCCCGACATGGCAACCCCAGAGGCAGGAGTGGGTGGGCAACTGGGTCCTGGGGCTGGGCTGTGGGGTGATGGAAAAGCAGTTGGGAGTCTTCGGTTCCAGCAGGGGTGGTCACAGCAACAGCACCCCTGGCTGATGTGCAGGCAGCAAATGTCAGGGCACGTGGGCAGCAGGCAGTCAGGCAGCAGCAGATGGCAGGTGGGAGCGTGCTCAGGGCTCTGGGGGGCAGTAATTCGGCCTTCTGGGCAGGAGCGTGGTCTTCCGTGTGTGAACGCGTGGCCAGCTTCATACGGAGTGATTTTGCACGTGAAAATCCAGCACGTCTGCGTGTAAATCTAGGAAAGGCCCTTAGCGCGTAAGCGCGTCAGCACACGTCTGTACAGTCATTGGCCCAAAGACCACCAGCGTATGCGCGTCTATGAAGTCACGTGCATGTTGAATATGGCCACGTTTGAAATGTTGCGTGTTAAAAAAATGAAAGACACGTCCGAGTGTCAAAGCGTGTAATTGGTGGAAATGGCATTAGCGCGTACATGCGGAAGTAACAAAGCGTGTAATTGGTAGAAATGGCCCTAGCGCGTACACGCGGAAGTGACGCTGGACGTGTGGGCCTGCATAAAAGGTATGTGTAGAACACCATTTCCTTGTACGTGCTTTTCGTGGAGAGCGAGTGGGTGAAATCTGTACTTCTTGTCGTTTCACACGTGATTTACTTCACGGCGTTTCAAGTTCGTACTCCCTGTTACCTCTGACAGCTTTTTCTCTTTTTTCTCTTTTTCTGGGTTTCCTGGGCCTGTTCCCTCAAACAGCGTTCCCTTCTACTGTTGTCCTGTCTCCTCAGACAGCGTACAATTCTTCTTTTGGCGGGGGTGTTGCCAACACGCACACGCACTTCTTTTTCACGCTCTTTTACCTGACAGACGGTGAGTCACGCACATATCTAACATCTGTGCTTGCCCCGTGTGTAGCCTACCCCTTCAGAGGTCATTCTAGGCTGCGTGTGACACGCATACGTTCATTCTTGTGTTACTGGGTGCCACAGCGTAGTGCATAGTTTATTTTTCCGCACACGTGGTCTAGGAGGGGTTGCGTGCAGGTTATCTCCCTTTTTTGGGCTTCCTGTGTGTTGCGTGACCCGTCATCTTTCCCCAGGGGTCACATTCAGCCTTGCTAGAGCACTAGGGTACGATTACCATCTGGTACCCAACCCCTTTGACCCCCAATTGCCCAGGACAATAGTTTACAGCCACTCCCATACGCACATTAACATCAGTGCCATGGTTGGGAGGTGAGGAATCCGTAAGGGTGGCAAAGGTGGACGAGCCACAAGTGGTGGCCGTGGTGGATCCGGTAGGGGACGTGGGCGTTACTTGCAGGGTGACCCTGTCCCCCCATGTGTGGAGGACCAGTCAAGGGCACCCATAATCGCCCCCCCTGGTTGAGGGTGATGTGGCTGACACCATCCATGCTCAGGCCTTGTTGGACCAGCCCATTGTGGCACCAGACCTGGCTGACTCCATGGCTGACTTCCAGGTCAGCAGGCCTATGACACGTGCGCTGGTGCACGTTGATGTCATCAGACCACGTAGATCAGGGGCAGCAAGGTCATCTGCTGCCCCAAGTAGGCAGGGTGGAGAGGCTGCAGGGGCAGCTGCGGCTCCATCCACCCCAGCTCTCACACACCCAGCCAGGACAGTGTCGGTCCTAGTCCATCCTGCTGACATTCCCCCTGACACCATTACACTTGAGCCAATGCCTGCACCAACTCCCATGCTGAGTGTGCAATCCCACACTCCTGATACAGAGTCCACCAGGGCTCCTGCCCCTAGAGTCCAGAGCGGCGTAGAACACTCAGGATCCCCACCACCTTCCAAGCGGAAGAGGAAGAGTGCTCGTCCGGCACAGGCTGATGCCCCAGACACGGCTACACAGTCCGGCCTGTCGAGGAAGCCCAGCTTCACGGATGCCGAACTGAATGCACTTGTCGAGTATGTGTCCGCACATGATAACGAAATGGTCATTGTTGCAGGATCCAAGACCACACTTGCACAACGCCAGGCACACTGGCAGACCGTTGCGGACATCGTAAGTGCCCTTGGAGTCGTGGGGCGCACAGCCAATGATTGCTATAAGCGCTGGAATGACCGCAGGGCAAAGAATAAGCTGGCCTCAAGTCATGCTGCAACTCTAGTGACTGGAGGTGGGTCTCCAGTAGAAGACATGGAACTCACTCCACATGAGTCAGTCGCTGGGACCTACGTCACGGAGGAACAGATCCAAGGCGTGGGAGATCTGCCAGATTATGAGGCATTGTCCGGTGAGTGCACATGCATGTGTGTGTCATCCATGTGCATGGTGTGTGTGTGAGGGCTTCTGTTTGTGTGCCAGGTGAGGGTGTGTGCGCCTGAGTTGTTTGGGTCACCCATGTGCTTCATCCAATACATTCTGCGCAGCAGCATTTGGCCATAGCAGTATCCCTTCTGCCAAAAGTAGACATCTAGCCCAACAGCACGCCAGTTGCCCTTGAAGTGTCACCTTGCCACAACATTGTTGCTTATTTTTCTCTGTTCATTCAGGCAGATTGTTTGCATTCCACCACTTTTACTAGGCATTTCTCAGTCCTCTAGTCACATGTCTGACATGGCTATGGTAAAGTGGAGTGACTTTGTTACCTGGATATCATTTGTTTAGAATTGTCCCTGTGCAATCGGACCATTTTGGACTGGCAGCTCCAGGTGAAAAATCAGACCTGTTTGAATTAGAAAAGCTATTACATGAGGGAACTGGACTGAATGAATAAGTGCTGCCCTCCTCTCCATCTTCACTCAATAGCAATGGTACATGCCATCTGTGTGATGGCATGTGTATTTCACCTGGCAATCACAGGCCAATGTGTGATGCCACTGCTAGGCAGCATGCAGCAAATGTGTTGATCTTCCATCTTGGTGTCATCAATGTGTGTCATTTGCCTCCCCTTCATACGCAGTGAGGGTGCATGCATGGGAGGGTTTTAGTCATGTGGGACATGTGTCAATCAAGTACTGGTTCTGTTGCTTCCCAGCCCTAATTGTGTGCCATAGTGCTAATGCCTGTTTCCATTTCTTTTCTTTCATGTCTTTGCAGGGGATGACGCACTTGATACAGCTGGGGTTGTGGAGATGGTGCAGACCCAGGAGGGGTCTCAGGCCCGACCGACCACCAGTGAGGGACGTGGTGTGGTGGTGGGTGAAAACCCACAACTGCTGCAGGTCGTGCTCTCAAGGGGTGTCTCTGGGTGCACCTCCCCCGAGCTGTATTCAGGTGTCGATTCGGATGATGAGACCTATGTGGCATCGCAGGTGAGTGTTCCTGGGAGGGATTCTCTTCTGTCCAACCCACCTGCACCAGGGGTAGTACCCTCAATGGGGATGTCAGTGTTGGCAGGTCCGCCTTTGGTGGTTATGGATGCAGGGTCACACTCCGCAACATCTGATCCTGTTCCTGGGCCAGCAGATCAGAGGGGGAATGCAGTCCTGCAGCCTCAGGCAGTGCCGGCACAGCAAGGTGCAGTTCGCCTTGCCCCAGACAAGTGTGGTGCCCACCGACGTGGTGGCCGTACGCCACCTGGCAATACCGCATGGGAGCAATCCATATACTGTATGGCTACCCAACAGGCAGCATCATCAGAGATGATGGCTCAGACCATGGATAGGGTGGCCACTTCCATTGTCCCCCCAGAAAGGCTGATGGAGCGACTGCAGCAGGCAACAGACTGCATCTGCCAGTCACACAGGGAGGACATGTTGGCGTCCAACAGGGACAGGCGGGCGGCAATGGCGACTCTGCAGGATGCCCTTTCCATAGAGTCCCAGGGCCACAGGGAAGCCCTGAGGGTGGAACTCAGTCAGATCAGGACGACCCTTGTTGAGCTTGAGGCTTCAACACACAGAAGGACAGAAGAGAAGCTGGAGCGTCTCACACGTACGCTCTCAGCTGAGATGCAGGCAACTCGGGCGGAGGTCCGGTCATCCCGTGAGTTGGTGCATGGGGACCGCCGCACGATTATCCTCCAGAACCAGACCTTCCACACTCGCATGCTTGCTGCCATGGAGGAGCAGACTAGGGCTTTGCGTGGGCTGCCTCCCATAGTGCCACCACCTCCTGATGCAGCTGCAGAGTCTAAGGAGAGCGACCACAGTGACTCTCTCACAATAGGGTAGCCGTGTCGGCCACAAGCCCATGGAGGTGTTTTTTTTCCCAGAATCCACACAGGTGGGTTCTGGTGTGCATCCTGACCTCGGAACTCCTGGGTGGCCTCCCCCACACCCCCTGGCCCATTCATGGCCATTTTTTATTTTTTATTTTTATTTTTTTTTCATATTTTTTTATTACAGTGTCTTGCCTTGTGTGGCTCCCGTGGGCATCCGCTGTATTGTGGCTGGGCACGTGCAGGCTTGTCCTGATTTTGGGTTAGATGCTTGGGTTTGTGAGACACACACCCCTCCTGCTTCCCGTTTCCATGGGCTTGCAAAGGGTGTCCCCAAGTGACATTGACTTACACGGTGACGTTGGACTCCCACTACATGTGTGGGTAGTCTAGTCAATACTGTGTATACATTCCTAGTGCATATTGCTGTTGTGTTGTACACTGCATGTTGCATAGATGTGTAACTCATCATCCATGTCTACCTCCTAATTTGCAGGTCCTTTCCTCATGTCTACACAAGGCCCTCTACTTTGGAGATGGAGTCCATGTTGGCAGCAGTGCACCTACAACTCTACATGGCGGCAACACTGTACAGTTGGAAGTGGTGGGAGTGCAGGCATTTCCAGGTGGTGAGACTACTAATTTCTTACATTCGTAATGTCATGTTAATGGTAGTTTTGAGGGTCAGTAGCTGATAAGTGTTATTGCTAAATACCTGCTCAAGTGTTTTGTTAGTCCTGCATTACTGTGAGCATTTCAGGTGTCGCGAGTTTCAATTAGGGACACTGTACTTTGTGACACTTGTGTCATGTTGTGGGGATTACTTTGTTTACCCGCACATAGCATGACATGGCATGGTGTGTCGTGTGGCGGTGCTGGGGATGGGTTGGGTGACATGGCACTGTCCTCATGTTGCATTATGCAAGTGGGTATTCATTTTAGCTGCATGAATGTGTTTCTTCACGAAACTGCATTGGTGGTGTCTGTGTAGGTAGGGATGCACACATTGTAAAACTTCCAGGTGAACAATCTCAGGCTGATATGGTTTTGACGGTTGATTCTCCAGACATTCAGGATCATTGTCAGGTTGAGTCATCATTGATTGTCAGATGGTATGTGCCAGGGCAGTGTGCACTCCACAGGGGTGTGATTTCTATGTGAAGTAATTAGCCACTAGCTGTGTACGGGCTGCCTCCCCCGTGCCCTTTCCCCTCCCATGCGCAGCGGGCGTGCATGTGGTTGGGGATGTGGGGCCACCACCATGTCCACGGCCAGGCCCCGGCATGTTGCAACGTTGTGCAGGACACTTGCTGCCACTATGATCCTGCACAGTACTGGGGGAGCGTATAACAGCTGCCCACCAGAACGGTCAAGGGAGCGAAAGCGTGACTTAAGCACTCCGAATGTGCGCTCCACTATGCCCCGGGTTGCAATGTGGGCTGTGTTATATCTTACCTCGGGTGGCGTGGTGGGGTTCCGAATTGGCGTCATCATGTGGGGGCTGAGAGGGTAGGCACTGTCCCCTGTGGAGGTGGTGAT
Source organism: Ambystoma mexicanum (assembly GCF_040938575.1). Classification (NCBI taxonomy): domain Eukaryota; kingdom Metazoa; phylum Chordata; class Amphibia; order Caudata; family Ambystomatidae; genus Ambystoma; species Ambystoma mexicanum. Next base: position 1,169,600,268 of record NC_090922.1, read on the forward strand.
CGGTATCATTGGTGGGGTTGTGACCTTGCTCAGTATCTGACATGCATGCATGTGCATTGGCATTCATACTCACCAAGCAGCCATGTATCGCCATGCCGCCCAGCTTCTAGGTCCCGGCTTAGGGTGGACATTCGGTAAATGAAGCTGTCGTGGGTGGACCCGGGATAGTTGGCATATACTGAGTTGATGATTCCCTTGGCATTACATACTACCTGCACGTTGATGGAATGCCAGTGCTTGCGGTTCCTATAGATGTGCTCAGATGCCCTGGGGGGACGTAGAGCCACATGGGTGCAGTCGATGGCACCTAGCACTTTGGGGAATCGTGCCACACCGTAAAAATCCAGGGCGCCAGCATGCCTTTCTGCAGGTGTTCTGGGCAGGTATATGTGCCTGCGGACTGATGGGCGTGCAGTGATGATGTTCAAGACCTGGTGTAGGCAGCGTGACTGGGTGGCCTGTGACACCCCACCCACTATGGCACTTGTCCGCTGAAATGATCCAGTGGCTAAGAAGTGCAGTACATTGAGGACCTTCTCCAGGGGGCTGAGTGCTTGGGAGCACAGGGTGGGTGATGTGAGGTCATCCTCCCACTCACTCACCAGGTCCAGTATTAAGTGTGGTGGAAACCTGTACCTCCCATACACCTGGTCATCAGGCATCCCAAAAAGGCTGGTTCTGGGTGTGAAAATTATGGCCCTGACTGTCCTCCTCCTCCTCCTTTGGTAGCCCACGGCCACTGCTGCTAGGAACGGTATATTCATCCTGGCGTCTGAGCTTGTTAGTTTTTTGCGCGCAAATGTATGCGTCGCGGGTCGACGTATGCCTGCTTCCTACTGGCGTACGTGTTTCTTTGAGCGTGTTGTAGGCGAGCGTGTGAAACTTCCCGCGCACCCCTGAAATCCATGTACCCAGGCCAATAGCGTGTGGAAATTCCCGCGCATCCCGGAATACACGTGCGCTGATGTACTCGCGTGTGTAAGTGCCCGCGCACCCCTGAAATACACGTACATAGGCCAATCGCATGTACGCGCACTTTTGTCCAATTACACGCGATGACACTCTGACGTGCAATCTTTCCACGTGTGCTCCGTCATCACGTGCTATGAGGGAAACACCCGTGCGGGTCACGCCACAGACGCGCTTATGCGCTGAGGGCCTTTGGTCCAATAGAATCGCGTATGCGTGCTGACGCGCTTACGCGCTAAGGGCCTTTCCTCGAATTTCACGCTGACGTGCAGGATTTTCACATGCCAAATCACTCCGTATCAAGCTGGCCACGCGAAAACACACGGAAGACCACGCTCCTGCCCAGAAGTCTGAATTACTGCCCCCCAGTGCCCCGAGCAGCCTCCCACGTGCCATCTGCTGCTGCCTGCCTGCCTGCTGCCACCGTGCCCTGCCATTTGGTGCCTGCACATCAGCCATCTGCAGGGGTCCAGTTGCTGTGTCCACACCTGCTAGAACAGAAGACTCCCGACTGGGATAACATTGCTCCACAGCCCAGCCCCAGGACCCAGTTGCCCACCCACTCCTGCCTCTGGGGTTGCCATGTCGGGCACTTCGACAGTGGCAACCCCAGGCCAGAGGGGCAGAGGGCACCAGCTTCACTGCCACCGAAGTTGGTGTCCTGATGGAGCATGTCATGGGGCAGTATGATGCCCTCTTTGGATCGTCCCGCGCCAGCAAGGAAGGACGGAGAGGATCTGGGTCGACTGTGTGGTTGCCATCAACGCGGAGGGGGTGGCAACCCGCAACGTCCAGAAGATCGAGAAGCGCTGGGAGGACTTGAGGTCCAGGACCCTCGTCAAGGCCCGGCGCCTCATGGAGGGGGGCCGGGGCCGCATGAGTTCCACTCCACACCCAGATCCTTGAGAGGGAGACCCGTCTGGAGTTGAGCGGTAAGTGGCCAAGCATTGCTGTGTGAGACAGGGCATGTTGCGGTGTGCTGGTTGTCTGATACGTGCCTGTATGTGTGACATAGGCCATGTACGCATGTATGTGTGCAGGGACATCATGGTAATGCATGTGCGACCAGTGATGTGTGAACCACATGGTCGTTGCATGTGTTTAAATGCGACATGGGGAGCCCTTTGCAGATTTTACACATGAGAGCATGCCAATCTCTGTTCCTGGACATGGGTGGGGGTGAGGGATGGGTGCTGATGCCAGGTACATATATGGTAGCCATGTCTGTGTGCCTGACCTGCGTGTCTGTGACTTGTGAATGCCATGGATGCATGACACATTCTGTGACAATGCACAGATTCACAGATGCAGCCTAGTTATCCTTGTATCCGCTGTGTTTGGGGTGTATGAGGCCAGATGGATGTGACTGAGGTGAAGTGTGTGCATGTGATAGGCATGACCCATGATGCATGTGAGTTCCATATCATTGTATGTTTCAAGAGTCCATTGGACATGTATGGAAATGTCCATGGCATGCACCATGCCTGTTACTGTGTGTGTTTTGCCTGGACTGACCCATGTGTTGTGGAGGGACATGATGGAAGTGTACTTTGACAGTGGTACTCATCTGCTATTGCTTCCTGTCTAGGGGACCATTGTACAGTACCCTGATGCTTGTGTTCTATGTCTCCCTCTACGCAGCGGCTAGTGAAGAAGAGGGCGGAGACGGCGCTGTGGATCAAGGAAGGCGGCGGGGATGCCCCCACGGCTGCAGCGGAAGGGGTGGGTGAGCCCCCACAGGGGCTTGCTACGGCAGAAGGCAGTGAGGAGCCATCCAGTTTGGTGGTTTCCACAGAGGAGGAGGAGGCCGCCACTGAGGCGCACATGGGGCCTGGTGGGGGCATCCCTGCTGGTGCAAGTGGTGCAGTCCAGGGGCAGGGGCAGGAGGCAGCACAGGTCACCGTGGAGGGGCCTGTGCATGTCGCTGTCCCTGACCCTGTGAGCGCACCACCATGCACCAGCAGGGATGCCCCGTCCCAGACCCGTCCGCAGGTAGAGGGGATGTCCATGTCACCTGACTCCCCTCCACCTGTGGACGAGGGGACCCGTGGCCGTATGGAGAAGGTCCTGATTGGGGTCGCGATGCGCGCGGGTGCAATTCGTGATGACGTGCGTGCTTCCCGGGAGGAGCACGCACGTCATCACGAAGAGCACCGTGCCGACGTGGCCCAATTGGGATCTTCCATGTTCGGGGGTTTCCTGCATGTGTCGGCCAATCTGGCGGCCCTCTCCTCCTCTGTGGAGGCTATACGCCGGTCGTTCTCCTTGCCGTCTTCCGGCCCAGATGCCACCAGGGCCCCCTGTGGACCTGCCATGACCAATGCAGCCAGCTCGGTGGGGATCCCATCCCTGCCACAGTCGGGAGTCGGAGGTCCAGCAGGGGTGGACACCACAGCAACTGTACCCCAGCAGATGGAGGATGTGCCGGCATCATCAGGCAGGGCACGTGCACAACAGCGTCGGTGGATTTCATCAGCCTGGATGCCGTTGTGCTGGCAGAGGCGGTTGCGTCGGAGGCAGCAGCAGAGTCAAGTGGGAGGCATCATGGCTCAGGGCTATCAACATCGGAGGGGCAGGCATCGGCCGGAGGGCAGGAGGACCCAGGACGGGAAGTGTCTTCCGTGTGGCTGCGGTTGGGTCAGCAGATAGGTGCGGAGCGGCGGCGGGCGGAAGAGGCGCGGCTCACGATGGTCAGGGCGGAGAACTCCATGCGGAGGGCCCTGAGCGGGCCGAGTGCCTCGGGGCAATCCGCAGGGGGTTGGAGGAGCAGATGGCATCGTCCCTGCGGACCCTCGGGGCCATGGAACAGGACCGCCTCCGGGACATCGAAGAGGAGTTTGATGATGCCCTGGCCCGGAACACCACAGAGTGAGCCGCTGGACTTGCCCGCCGCCTTTGTATATAGTTCTTTAGTTTTAGGTTTCCTTTGTCTCTTCTTATGATTTGGAGTCGATGGACACTGCTCCACTTTTTGTATATAGTTGCATTTTAGTTAGGGTTTTTTGTAGGTTTCCTTTGTTCAGTTGGGCTCATGGACCCTTGGATGTTTTGTACATAGTTCTTCATTGGATTGTTTTATTTTATTTCTTTTTATTTATTCACCATGGAGCAATGGTCTTTGCATTTATTTTTCTCTCTTGGATTGATTTTATTTTTAATGTGACTTTGGACAACATTTTTTTGAATTTGGATTTGTAGTTTTAATTTATTTTGATGGACATGCAGCTTATCTTTTTTTTATTGCCATTGTAGTTTGTTTCATTTCATTTGCATTCAATTTTTTTTAATACAATTTTGTTTTCATACTTCACTGTGTGGTATCATCTCATTGGTTTCATGCATGTCATGTTGGGTGTTTTCCAATTCAATTGCAACCATTGTGTGTGACGGACATGGGTTCATTTGCTTTATGAACATTAGGGGTATAACATGTAATGTCCATTTCCATGTGGGTGAATGGGTTACTTGGTAGGGCCTTTTGGCTGTGGAGGCTGACCATAACGCACATGATTGGGGATTGTGAGGACCTGGGTGCAGGGGGACATGAGTGGGTGCCTGGTGGAGGCTGCCCCTGCACTGCTGGGGGGTGGGGGTGATAGGGGACATGAATGGGTGCCTGGTGGAGGCTGCCCCTAGTGGCTGGAGGGTGGGGGTGATAGGGGACATGAGTGGGGGCCTGGTGGAGGGTGCCCCTCAGTGCTGGGGTGGGGGTGCAGGGAGACATGAGTGGGGGCCTGGTGGAGGGTGCCCCTCAGTGCTAGGGGGTGGGGGTGCAGGGAGACATGAGTGGGGGCCTGCTGGCAGGTGTCCCACAGTGCTGGGGTGTGGGGGTGCAGGGAGACATGAGTGGGGGCCTGCTGGCAGGTGCCCCACAGTGCTGGGGGGTGTGGTACAGGGAGACATGAGTGGGGGCCTGGTGGAGGCTGCCCATGGTGGCTGGTGGGTGGGGGTGATAGGGGACATGAGTGGGTGCCTGGTGGAGGCTGCCCAGGTGGCTGGGGGGTGGGGGTGATAGGGGACATGAGTGGGGGCCTGGTGGAGGGTGCCCCTCAGTGCTGGGGGGTGGGGGTGCAGGGCGACATGAGTGGGGGCCTGCTGGCAGGTGCCCCACAGTGCTGGGGGGTGGGGATGCAGGGAGACATGAGTGGGGGCCTGGTGGAGGGTGCCCCTCAGTGCTGGGGGGTAGGGGTGCAGGGAGACATGAGTGGGGGCCTGCTGGCAGGTGCCCCACAGTGCTGGGGGGTGGGGGTGCAGGGAGACATGAGTGGGGGCCTGGTGGAGGGTGCCCCTCAGTGCTGGGGGGTGGGGTGCAGGGAGACATGAGTGGGGGCCTGCTGGCAGGTGCCCCACAGTGCTGAGGGGTGGGGGTGCAGGGAGACATGAGTGGGGGCCTGCTGGCAGGTGCCCCACAGTGCTGGGGGGTGGGGTGCAGGGAGACATGAGTGGGGGCCTGGTGGAGGCTGCCCCTCAGTGCTGGGGGGGTGGGTGGTGGGAGACATGAGTGGGGCCTGCTGGCAGGTGCCCCACAGTGCTGGGGGGTGGGGGTGCAGGGAGACATGAGTGGGGGCCTGCTGGCAGGTGCCCCACAGTGCTGGGGGGTGGGGTGCAGGGAGACATGAGTGGGTGCCTGGTGGAGGCTGCCCCTGGTGGCTGGGGGTGATAGGGGACATGAGTGGGGGCCTGGTGGAGGCCGCCCCTGCACTGCTGTGGGGTGGGGGTGATAGGGGACATGAGTGGGGGCCTGGTGGAGGCTGCCCCTGCACTGCTGGGGGGTGGGGGTGCAGGGAGACATGAGTGGGGGCCTGGTGGAGGGTGCCCCACAGTGCTGGGGGGTGGGGGTGCTGGGTGACATGAGCAGGTGTGCAGGGTAGTCCCCTGTGGTGTCGGCTGCCTGCAGGGGCCGTGGAGGGTGTACAGGGAATACCTGGGAGCACCTAGCCAAATCGCGTGTAGAATTTCCCACATACCCCTGAAATACACGTACCCAGCCAAATCACGTGTGGAAATTCCCACGCACGTACCCGGCCAAATCGCGTGTGGAACTTCCCGCGCACCCCTGAAATCCACGTACCCTGCCAAATCGTGTGTGAAACTTCCCGCGCACCCCTGAAATCCACGTACCCAGCCAAATCGCGTGTGGAAATTCCTGTGCACGTACCCGGCCAAATCGCGTGTGGAACTTCCCGCGCACCCCTGAAATCCACCCTGCCAAATCGTGTGTGAAACTTCCCACGCACCCCTGAAATCCATGTACCCAGCCAAATCGCGTGTGGAAATTCCCGTGCACGTACCCGGCCAAATCGCGTGTGGAACTTCCCGCGCACCCCTGAAATCCACGTACCCTGTCAAATCGCGTGTGAAACTTCCCGCGCACCCCGAAATACACGCATACGTTATTTTTCAGTCAGCGGGTGTCAGTGTTTGTGGGTACCCCTTTGCACGTCATTTGTCCTGGAGGGCCACAGTATAGGACATTCATCATAGCTGTATATAGGTGCTATTTGTTGGCGCACCTTTTGGCGCACATTTATTACAGGCGCAGAGACGCTACCGCCTGCTTTCTTGTGGTGGTCGTGTTTGTGCCTGTGCGCTGGTTTGACTGTGCGCTGTTTTGCCCTATTCGATTCCATGAATACGTGTTGTAGGCGAGCGTGTGGGCGTTCCGCACACTTGCACCCTGCACTTCCCCCGTGACGCCCACATTTTGGCAAGTTGTTCCCCATTCCGAGTGTTACGCCCCCTGTTCCGCCTACTTTTGTTGTGTGCGCCGCACTATGTGCGATTTTCGCTGTGGCCTGTGCGATTTTCGCTGTGACCTGGCGCACGCCGTTAGATGGCCTGTGCACCAACGTGACCGCGCACATTTTTGGCGCACATCCGATGGTTTTCTCGCGCACAGCCTTCCATGAATCGATGTGCGCTGCTTTTCGTGCGAATTTCGCACTTGCACTGCGATTTTCGCTATTCCACTGCGAATGGCACGTTTTTGGCCACTTGCGCCGCACTAATTATTCCATGAATCGGCCTGTTTGTTTTACTGGGGTAAATTTGGGATTTGGCAGTATTTTCTTACCATATAAATAGTGGCAGTAATTTGGTGGTAAATTAGTCTTGCACTTAGATTGGATTTGGCATCACATTATTTTAGTGACCATACCTTATTAGCTTATATTGATGGTAATTTTAGTGGTATTTTGTTTTGCGGTAATTACTTCCGTGGCATAGTGATGAGCATGGTTTTCTTCCTTATACTATAACCCCATCATAAAACAAAACTTTCCTTTCTATGAGAATACCTCCCAGTGGTCTATAGAGAACCTCAGACGTATGCACTGTTATAACCCAATGATATTATTTAGAGCGCACCTATAGTTTGTGGCCGGTATCACTGGCTTATATACATCCAGTGATCTATGTGTCATAAAGTATCACTGGATTATTTACATCCAGTAATCTATGTATCATAAAGTATCACTGGCTTATTTACATCCAGTAATCTATGAATCAGATCCTTTCCCATCAGCATGCAAGAAAAAGGCATTCATCCTACCGCACACAAACTTTTGCTTATCTGTTAATTTACTTGCATTGGTAAATTGGCAAATGCACTACTGCACTAATATGAGCCTCCCCTTTAGACATCATCTATTGAAAGTAATTCACAGATGCATGAATAACATCAACTCCATTTTCATAGGTAATTATTGTATTGAATTACATTTACATGTCATCAAATCTTACCATGGTTATTTACAGTAGCCTGTGGAATACCGAAGAAAGCAAAACAGAACGAGCAGGTCTATTTGAAACATAGATCAATGTTCACACCTTCTGAAAATGACGAGAATAAACATGCAGTGATTTCCTAACCTTTCTACACTGTAATAAATCTTGCCAAACATACGGCATTCAAATGATCCTCACTTGGCACAAATCTTACCAAGATTAGCACTTCTTTGAAGTTCTCAGCAAGACCTTGCTCCACTCGCAAAGGCAGGCTCAGTGACAGCGCAAAATGCTTCTGTACATCTTTTGTGTGGGGAGCGCCAGCGAGATATCTCTCATAGCCAGCGCTCTATAACTCCTTGGAACTCCTTCTGTCTTCACAGCCCAGTCTGAACTAACCCCTCTCCACAATTTTTGCCATTAGCAAAACTCGGATCCTACCCATTTTTACGTGGCCTGTCTGCCTATAATTCTCCCCTAATCAGGTTAACAAGGATGTGTTCTGTAACAACCCTCATGTTCCGAACAATGAGAGCGTCAGAAAAGAATTATTGTATCTTTTTGGTTTCCTGCTGCAGCATTCTTTCTGCTCCCTGCAATCTGAACTAAACGCCAGTGTGCATTTAAAAGGCATTTCAGTAGTGCCACCAAAACATGTATTTTCACCTCATTTTGCACATGAGACTACATGATAATGTTATGGAGGTTAGAATTAGTATTTAGCAATGTTAATTAAGTTATCAGTTATATGATTAATGTAGTCTCCATGTATAAATCAAAAATAAAAATAATTGGTGCACTCCAATATTTGGCTAGGCAGCACTAAGCTTTTCAATGCGTGCATTTCATTCTCTGCAGTTTCAAGTTTGGCCTGGCTGTGTTGTAAAACCTGTACCATGTATGCCACCAACAACATATTTACATGTTATACTGGCATAAAAGTAACATATATATATATATATATATATATATATATATATATATATATATATATATATATATATATATATATATATATATATATATGTGCCATATTACTGCTGGCAACAAAATAACAAAATGCCACTACATTTTGCAATAAAAATGCTATTACATTTTGGTAATATATATATTACTTTAATCCAAAGATTCATAAGAGTTTAAGGAATCCGCCTGGTCGCCCTATAGTTTCTTCTATAGGGAGTCTCTTGGAAAATACCTCTAAATTCTTGGATCACTATTTACAACCATTTGTTATCAGTCTCAGCTCACATATACGAGACACCTCTGACCTGTTGACTAAAGTAGACAATGTCAATTGGGAACCACAATACATCTTAGTTTCTCTAGATGTTGTCTCATTATATACATTGATCATACACAAAGTGGGCATTGAAGCTTGTAAATTCTATTTAGAATTCAGATCCATTAGTCATCGACAACACAACAACATGTTGTTGGAAATGCTTCAGTTTTGTTTGGAGCGTAACTATTTTTTACATGATACTTCAATTTACAAACAAACTCAGGGTACGGCTATGGGGTCTTGTATGGCCCCCACTTACGCCAATCTCTATATGGGATGGTGGGAGACACAGATAGCTTGGAGAGAAGAGATGGAAGATGGAAGAATTTACTAAACACATAGTTGTCTGGTACCGATTCATAGATGACTTGTTCATTATATGGGACGGTACCGAGACTCAGCTACACAACTATGTCCAGATTCTTAATATTAATAATCTGAATTTGGAATTGACATGTGTACATAGCAAAAAAGAATTGATTTTTCTGGATGTGTTATTTATTGTGGAGAACAACAGTTTAACATCTAAATTATTTAGAAAAGAAACAAGTTCAAATTCCACTCTGCATGCTAAGAGTCACCACCCTACTCCACTAATTAATTCCATTCCCTATGGGGAGTTCCTGAGAGCAAAAAGAGCATGTAGTAAAGAATCAGACTACCAGACAGAAGCCAAGCAGATTGGTAGAAGGTTTGTCAAGCGAGGCTACAATAAACACATAATTACAAACTGCGTTAAGAAAGCAGAAGTTCCGAAAAGAACGGATCTATTTGGAATTCAAACTAGAAAGAAATCAGAAAAGATAAGATTTATAACAGGGTTTAATCACCAAGCCACTAATATCAAATCAATTATGAAAAAACACTGGAATGTGCTCCTGACAGATCCCGATCTTAAGAAGATACTAGATGCGGCTCCCAATGTGACATACCGTAAAGCGCCCACTCTCAAAAACATACCGACTCCTAGTATGGTGGTCACAGAAGTCACTAAGTCAGGCCACTTTTTGAAACAAGATCAGGGAGGTTTTCGTAAATGTGCGAATTGCAAAATGTGTAGCTTTGTATCAAAAACTCCATTTGTCAGTTCTAATGGCTTATCATGGAGATACAAACATAGAATAACATGCTTGACGAAATTCATAGTATATGCTATTACTTGCACCTGTGGTCTGCACTATATTGGATCGACCATAGGTATGCTCAAGCTCAGGATTCTCCAACACTACAGAGCCATTAAGAATGGAGATACAACCAACCCTTTGACAGGACATTTTATGGAGAAACATGGTGGTAATGTGGAGGAAATGTCATTTGTTGGTCTTGCCCATGTACCACAACACAAGAGATTGGGAAATCGAGAACTGAAACTCAGACAATTAGAGGCATCTCTAATTTGCAAATTTGATACGTTAAGACCTAATGGACTCAATATTGATTCAGAGATGTATGTATTTCTCCAGTAGATTGGATGATTATCGTTGAAAGTGCATGCTATTATAGAACCCCGGGTTGTTACCTTGGCATACTCCCTGCTGGTAATAGGGATTTATGTATTTTAATGTGTAGCATTAAGCTACAGGTGAGGAGCATTAAGTCACGATTTAGGGTTCACTACATTAGCAATCTATTGCCCAACATGATGTTGAAAATTGAAGACTTTAAGCATTTGCACTTTGAATAGTTTCTGTATGTATACTGTGGCTTGCTGCATAAGATCATTAATTGAATATTGTTCCTTTTAGTATTTACGAGTCACGTCTAGTAATTATACTGCAGTGGTAAATACATGTTTTTATGTAAAGAAGATTGAGCATCCAAATGGATATGTATTTTATAGACATATGCAATCACAGTGGAAATTATTCCAAAGCATGTGAAAGCTTGATATATAAGATAAAATCAGCATAAATACAGCTTTCACCTGCTAGAGGGCACTAAGTCCTACATCCACAAAAGGTGCTTTGATGTTTAATGAATTTGGTGTTGTGCCGTATTTGGCTTTTAGAATAACACACTACAAACCCAGGGACGTAGTGGGTGAACTCTTGTCAATGTAGATAAGGTTTACCCATGTTATAGAAAGGCGCACTAGCGCAACTAAACACAAATATATGTATAAGAAATTTATGTTTTTAAATAAGGAGATGCAACATGGAGCGAGGAGCTCTTTGCCAATTTACTCGCATATCAAAATGGCATTTAGTTTATGGCCAGTGCGCTGTGTTCATAGTGAACACAATGACTATGTAGTCATTCCATCATGGCGGCCCGCTCTATACACTTTTCGATGCGGCATTAAGCGATCACATGATCGGAGATAATGAGAGGGGGGAGGAGCTGCCCGCTCGAGTTGCTTTCCTTAAGTTTTAATGGGATGTGTTTACACGGATGTGGAGTTTGATCAGCCTGAGGAAGCTTGGTAGATCCAGGCGGAACGCGTGGCGATTTTTCCACCCTGGGGGGTGAGTGTTGTTTAACCTGCTTGCCATGGGGAGGTTTCTGACTTATACCTACCCTTTTTTGCACATTTGCACAGTTGGTTGTTTGTTTTTATAAAGAATAAAAACGAATCATTTTGTAAGAAGGTGTTTTGGTCTTGAATGCTGGGAATATTTTTGGCATGTTCTGTAGGGGGTTTTTTGTAGTGTTACAACCCTCAATTTACATGTGTTTTTTATATATATATATATATATATATATATATATATATATATATATATATATATATATATATGCCCTTACACCTGCAAATGTATATTTAATCAGCGCCTAACTGTATGAATGTAAAATCCTGTAACCAGACAATAACTGTATAAATGTAACTTTATTGTTATATGTACAATCAACCTGTTACATTCCCTGTAGCTAAGTGCCCCGGAAGTAACAGCCCCTCGATGCCCAAGGGCTGTTTGTGTGCTATACAAATGTAAAAAATTAAATAAGAAGGTAATTTACACTATATTTAGATACTGGTTGCTAATTTATTACAACTTTATATCAAAGTGAAGAGGTATTTCTTCCTTCTTTAGTATACTACCTAAGCATGAACTGTATTGAGCATGTTTCGACATATTTTACATCCCCTAAATTATTGGCAATTAAATGCATGTGCTTGTGTGTAATTTAATGCACAATGTAGTTTTCATCTGTGTTTGAGTGTGTGTTCATTTATGCTGCTCCAGTGCAAATTCCCCCTCCATCCCTCTCCTCAAGCAAGTGTTGGGTTTCCTCATATTCCACCAACCTGTAACAAATGTCACTGTCTGATCAGGGCCATAACCTTATATTCAAGTGAATGTGTTTGGTCTATTAGTCAAAAGATATTTCTGTTGTGTTTGAGTGTGTATTCTTCAATAAAACTGTTCCATAGCAAAAAGTATGCAAGCAACATGTGGTGGTCAAACAGCTGGAGACTACCTAGAGTACATACATTTACTGGATGTTTTTTAAGGCAATATTCTGTCTCTACTATAGTGCTTAATTAGTGGCTATAAGATCACCTCTGAAGCAGTGTGAACATGGACAAAGAAAAGGGAGAAATACTTCCACACTTAGGGCCTCATTACACGGATGGCGGTGGACCAAGGTGCTGTTAGCACCTTGGTCCATGCCAGTAAAATACCGGCACCGCCTTGGTGGAAAGGGGAATTACCGCCCTATTCCAAGGTTGGTGGGGCAGTAATTCCCCCTTCCCCCATTGCCCTTCCCCATTCCCATTTTAGGGCTCTATGGGAATGGGGAAGGTGCTAATTACGGCACTGCAAATTGCGGTACCGTAATTAGCTCCCTGGTCCCTTTGCGGGTTGGTTTTTAATGCCTGCAAAAAGCAGGCGTTAAATTCCCCAACCCGCAAAGGGACCTCGTAGTAAGGCGGTAAGGATTTACCGGTACCGGTAAAATACTGGTATCGGTAAACCCTTACCGCCTACCGTGTAATGAGGCCCTTAGACCTCTTGGCTGCTTTCAACGCATTCAGTCATGCAATTGGACTTTGCTGCCTCACAGATATTGGTGTCAGGATGTCATGCCTTTAGGAGAATTGAATATTTTCTGACAGCTCATCTCCAGTATAATATTAACTATCAATAAAGCCCTGCCATGCACTGCTCACACTGACACACATTAAATGGGCGATGACATCATATATAACCAAAGTATTCCTTTAAAAAATAGATTTCACCGACTTTTACAGGTTTTTAATAGGGCATTTTAACCATAATATCCCTTTAAGAAATGTGATCTCTGAATTCCACATGTTTTTATTAGAGCAACATATAAATAGCAAATCATTAACAAAGTCTGTTCAATGAATGTCACCGGTTTCTATTAGAGCAGCTTTATCATTTTTAAAAATTGTTGTAGATGCATAACATTTGGAATAGGTTCTGCTTATTTCGAAATATTCCTCTAATTTGCATAATGTGCTGGGTCTGCAAACAATTGCACACATTTGCAAACATCCTTTAGAACAGGGAACATTAATTCTCTTTTAATAGACAGGGAAGTTTACTGTCCCTGTTTAAACAAATGGGTAATTACAACCAAACTAATGCAAATTTCATTATAATAGCATATAGTAATCTTGTAATTCCATATACCAAACAAAAAAATATTTTTCTTTAGGATTATGCCATATACTGAGGTAACCTATAGGCAATTTTGAAATAATTCACTTCATCACCTTATACGTACTGAGCTGTAACTGTGTTGGCAGCAGAAAGCTACCTTCTCCTAAATTCAGCAAGGTTTTTTTAAACAAAAAACAAAAAAGCTATTACAGCTAATTTTAAACCATACATTTAAGCGTACTTAATACAGGAAGTGTTTTTGAAAAACCTAGAAGGACAATGCTCTGTTTTGAAAATGTTTTCTGAAAACAATTGACTGACATTATGCAAGATATTATACTGCATTTCTATTCACATGATGCATACCTAAATCAAGTTCATCATAACAAACATATTTCAAAAAAACACTGACAAATGAAATATTCAAAACAGGTGTTCACAGAGCTATACATTAATGAGAAGTGATTTCAAAGATAAAGCACTATTTACAGAAACAAATATCCACATGCTGCACACATCAGAAATGTATTAAATATGTTTCCGCATTTCACATGTGACTATTTTCTCTATTGGAACTGGTTATAGATGCACTTTACCAAAGAAGGCATGTATCAAGAAAAACAAATATACATGCATTTTATAATGCTCTAAGATTTTGTTACCTTTTAGAAAGAAGAGATTACCTTCTAATGTGTTAAATATATCTTGTACTCACACTCTAGTACAACAAAAGAACAATACACAACAAAAACTAAATGACAAAGATGAAGCCACATAACCAGCTAAAATGGACTGTAACGAAAGACTACACAAAATAGTAAACCAACCAGAAAAAACAAGTACAAAATCAATAGAAATGAAGTTCAATGTAATCAAATTATGTAGGGACATGAACAATTATTATAAAATAACAATGTAATATCTTTGTGAAACTCGTACATGAGAATAGTGTTAGCAATCGCCCAATCATTAACAGAATACATGAGTGATCACAGATTTGGTGAAGCTTCCATCTTGTCGTACTCTCATCATTAACATAATATTAATTCTCAATCTTCTGTTTGTCATGGTTGTACATAATTTCACATGTCTCCTTTTTTATATATTTTGAAATGTCTATGTATATATGCATACGATGCAATTATTGTTAATTAATTATTATACATGTTTATATTTCTGCTACAATGGTTATTTTGTCAATTTATCAATCTTTTCACAATACCCAATACTATAGTGAAGGTATGTGTAATAAAATGTTGTTGGATACGCAGTACAACTTTAGATAAACCAAGTCTGTTCAATGTAAGTAATAATTATAGGTGTTTTTGTGAATGTATATTTAGCTATGTGTTAATTTTATTTATATTATATTTATATAATGTATATATAACCATATGTTCTTACAAATGCTGGTAAAACGTCTGTGCAAACCAAAACAAGTAAAAGGAATAGAATAGTATAGTTAACTCAATCATTAGATATATTTATATAATAACATTACTATTGAAGGTGGTCATTCCCCCATATACAATTGTAGACAATAATAAAGGACACACCCCAGTAGGGAAGGAGACCAGGAGAAAGGTTGTGAGGAAAGAACTGTTTTTATAAAGACAAATGCATGAAGAGGACTAGTGACGATTCTCTATAGGTACATCAAGTTGCATTGGGATTGGTGGACAACAAAGTAACAGCATGGCAGTATATGGGCTGGCTCCACATGATTGGCTGGTGCAGGGTTGTCACTTCGAGCGGCACGTGGTCAGCTGCGCTCATCTGGGTAGTGTGAGAGTCAGGTTGTGTCCACAAGAAGAGGTCATTCTGTCTAAGCTAAGCTACATGCTATCTCCTGACATGCAATGAATAATACAGAATATAAACCATGTACTAGAATATGGAGACACTTATAAATTGAAGATCCATAATTACACATTCCGGCCTCAGGCCTTTGTAGTTGTGAGGGGTTTGAGGACCATGCCCCCCAGGTGCGTTATCAGTGGGCTTGATCTAATTTGTATTTGCCATGGCGCCCCAGTGTTTGAGTGGGTGGATTGATAGGTGTTGGTTTTAGGTGGGATATATGAAGACATGATCCCAGTTATATTGGGGGCACTCTAGGGTGGTCAGTGGGGAAGGGTCAGACTTATGCTACATCAAAGAAACCATGGAGGGGCAAAAGGTTGAACCAGCAATAACTTCCAAAGGTGGGGGTGAGAGGAGCAAGAGCAGATTTGTGGAGACAGATAGGCCACAATTGAAATGCATCCCTGGTCACACACAGTGCAATGAGCTCAGAGGAAGGATAAAAGAATACAGTTTCTGTTAGCAACAATTTGCACCAAAGTATCCGTAAGAAAGAAGCCTGGGTAGCTCAGACATGGGAGGAGGAGGTGAGGGCTATCTGTGTGCACGGTGTGCAGCACTGCAAAAGGGGAGAGGAGGCTTTGCAGGGCTCGGGATGCGCCCTAGTCCAAAAATGGAGTCAATTTATGCACAAAATGGAGCCCTAATGTGCCTTACAATAGCTCTGCTTCCACTGTAACCAGGGAAGGGCAAGGAGGACGTCTCCCCACTATTGCATGAGCATTAAGTCTCTGTTATTCTGAATGTACAGGGGGGGCAATAATACATTACTTTTATTATTATTGCCACTCTAGCCATGTTCTGGCTCCTTCACTGCTTTGTCCCAAGCAGGGGTTCCTTTTATATGCTTCCAGGTTCTACATACCCCCCCTTAGATTCTGACCCAGCCTGGCATACTCATCAGGAATGCATGTCATGTATATACTCCCCACCCCCATCAAGGTCCACCCACACCTCCCTATACCATTGCAATTCCTTGAGTTCTTTGATAGTAGTATGGTACAAGCTGTCCACCCTTTCGCTGGTGTTGGAATATACTGGTTATCTCCTGTCTGCATTTGTGCATCTTTCATTATCTGCACCTTTATTGGACTGCCCATTGTCACCATCATCATTGCACTACTAGACATGAATTTTGCACAGCATCAAACGTCTACCTGGCACACACAAAAAATCAGCAACAAAAATACTATAGTAGGCACCAGTGTTTTCATGGCAGTTCCAAACCAAGAAGGGACCCAATCAAAAATACTTTCAAACCAATCACTTGGTTGTATCCCACCTTCTTTCTCCATTCTCTCTCCAAGACTGTGGACTGCAGTTATCACGTGTGATAGGGTCCCATTGTTGCCTCAGCAGAAGGCATGAATGTGCAACATGTACTCCCAATTTTTTGGCAAACACCGCCATCCATAGCTGTGAGGAGGTCTAGGTCTTAGTGGTTTTCAATGGTCATCAACCACAGGGCCCTATGTTCCACCTTGATGAAACTGAACCCCTCTTCAGGGTCGTTTGCCAACTGGATCAGCTCCCACTGGACAATCTGGAGCCATTTGGCCTTTGCTCGTGCTTGGAGGCTTGGCACAAGTGATGCAAAATATTTCTTTGCTGGATTGAAGAGATTGTACTGGTCCGGAATGTGTGCCAAAAGTTCTGAGGGTTCCTTGGAAATGTAGTTTGATGCTCTCTTTTTGCGAGATACTCTTTTTTTGCAACTCATCTTCCGACAGGATGTCATATGTGGGGGGTTATTTGGTTGTTGACTGGGGTGCAGGAGATGCTCTGGCAGGTACCCTCTCACCCTCGACATGGCTCTCCAGAATCACCATCAGGGCCGAATGCAGTGTGGCCAGGGTAGAGGTACCTCTCCACGACTGTGGGAGGTGCAGGTACGTTTGTTTGCCGCATGCCCAGTAGGTGTCCTTTAAGGCAGCTGTGGCTTTCTTCATGTCGGGGAGGATAAGTGTGTTGTTGCAGTGTTTGTTTGATCCCATGGGCACTTTTCCTTTGCTGTGGAAGCAAAGTTCATATTGTACTTCTCGTTGAATCTTGATGGGTTTTTCGAGAGCTGTTACCCCTGTCGGGTTGGCAATGTGCGGAGACCAGGCTCGAGTGCATTTTTTTTCGACACTTTGACATTTTTCCTCTGACAGTCCTCACACTGCTTCTGCTTTGCACATCACTGTTTCTTCTTCCCACCTGTTTTCTGCAAACATTTTCCCTTTTATAACAAAAACAGCTCCTTCACGCAGAGTACTCCTTGAGACAGGTTTTCTCATTTTGCAGCAGCTGTAAAGTTACTGTGTGTGCTTGGAAGGTACTTCAAATTCTACAAAGAGTCAGATGAACAAGACATTGGGCATCTGCCAAAGGTGCTTTTTGGGGTATGAGGACCTTGGGCGTTCCAGAGGCATGGGGTATCAAAGAGCAGACATAGCAACTTTCATTTGTTGCCTGTTTAGCCATGGCACTCATATCAGAGTACCATCTGTTGGACTGATCACAGTGACAGGGGTCTTCTACTTCATCTACTCCCAGGCCATGATAAGCATCATACCTTTTATGTTACACCCCCCTTTTCCGCCTTCTGTTCCTCCAGACCATTGTGTAACTTCATCAACTTTTGATACCGTATTGGAAAAATGCCTGACCACATTTCATGTTACGTTCAGTAGTGCTCTGCCAATATGGTGGGATAGAATACATTTGTGGGGTTGGGGCTTGGGGCATAAAGTGCATGTACTCGCCATTTGAGGTAGGTTTGTTGGTTGATTGTGTGTGTACATATAGCAATATTGATATATCAAAAATTTAGAATTATAATCATTCAAAGCATACTCATCATAATTCATTGCAGAATAAGTGACCAGTGGGGCTCTAACAGGGTGATTCTTGTATAAAGAGCTGAGATTAATATTCATGGGGGCATTATGGGCCCATATTACTTTAAACCCATTCCAAATGAGGTGTGTTCCCTCCTGTACCAGTTTGGCACCATCCCCCCTCGTTTATACCCTCAAGCATAAAAGTCAGGCTCCAGTACAACCCTAGACAAAATAATATTATAGAAAACACTATTGCAACAAAATACAACCCGCAATCATAGCTGTATGCTCTAGTAGCACTAACATTTCACCTATTGCTATTTATCTCTGTGGTGCTGTCATTGAGGACCCTCGTTTCCACCATGTTTGAACTTGAAGAGGGCAATACAATGGGTTAAGTATACATACAAGCATTAAAACACTTTAGACTTTTCGCTTTATGAAATATTATTGATAGAAATGAAAGAAGAGGGGAGAGAGAAAGAAAGAGCGAGAGAGAATTCCATATTTAATAACTTTTTTACTTTATACATTTTGAGAACCTTTACATTCGCAATAATATTTACATGACTTCCTCTATTACTTATTGTCACTTCTACACTTATTCTGTTAGCATCCCTTCATCATGGTACAGCCGTTTCTTGTTCTTGTGGCTGTTCATTGTGCTGCCCTGTGCTTTTCTCACATCAGAGAGGTATCCAATATTTCAGGCCCTTAACCTTTACTGGAGAAGGTGTGCAGTACATTACTTCATAAGGTCCATGAAATCTTGAAGAGTTCCATCTCAGCACAAAGCTGCACCCATACACACACTCTCCAGGCAGTAACTGGGAGGTGGGACTGTCTGGTGCTGGGGTATTGGTGTCTGTTTCCTCTTCATGTGTAAATGGAGGGGACATTTGCTTTACTATACTTCTCAATGCGCTTGTGAGTTGTGTCAGATACCCTTTGAACTCATCCCCCACTGTGGCTGCTCTGTGGGCATCAGACGCCCTTCTTACTGGTGATAGTGGTGTTTGTATAGGTCTCCCAGGCACGATTTTGTGGGGTGAAAAATGATGGTCTTTGCTTGGTTGGGTTCTCAGTTGAAACAGAGCTAGGGGCAGGCAATGCATCCAATTTTTCTTTAGGGTGTGGCAAAGTTTGGACAGTCTACTTTTAAAGAGGCTGTTTATTTTCTCGACCAACCCATTCGCTTGCGGGTGGTAAATCGAAATAGTTTGTGCTTCATTCCTAACAGGAATGTTCTTCTTTGAAAAGGTCATTTACAAAATGGGTTCCATTATCTGATCTTATAACATCACATATGCCCCACCGTGGGAAAACTTCTCTTACCAAAAATGTGGCGGCACATTTTGCGTCAGGGTGTGCACAAGGACCTGCTTCCAGCCAGCGTGAAAAAGGACAAACTACTATTATCAGGTACCTCGCCCCATTACACCTTTCCCCCATGCCTGCGTAATCTATGTGTAGTTTTCGGTAAGGCCCACTGGGGTGAGGGAGTATCCCTCGCTATGTTCTGAGTGTCATCCCTGAGTTGTATGTTTGGCAAGTGATATACTCTATTGTCATTTTTTGTCAGATGTTCCTGAAGGTTTGGAACAAACCACTCTTCTTGAATGTCTGCGGCTATTTGTTGTTTTGAGGTGTGTGCTGGGAAGTGGAGCTGCTGGAATGCTATGCTAATAGCTCTACCAGCATTACTACTCTAGCTGTTATTTCTTGCTGCCAGAGCAGATCCATTGGTAATTGTTTACATCCTCTTTTTATCCATATTTCTTACTCATCAGTGGGTACACGTTTTTGTAACTGAATTATCTTTGAAATGGGCACTGTGTTTTACCCCTCTTTCTTGTTTTCTTTGGTGTTATTTTTAAGTATACATTGCACTGCTTGGGGTTTGTGAAAGTATGCTGCCTGTTTTGCATCTGCAATGGCCGTTACGTTTCCTAATGAGATGATGTCATTGTTATTGGTATGGGCCTGGCATTTTACTAGAGCAATCACTGAGGGTTCGGCTAATGCTTCTATTAGGTCATTTAATAGATGTGCGTGTTGTACCGGGGATTCATCTGCCCTCATAAAACCCCTTCTTCATCACCGTGATAACCCACACGTGTACCATGGTCATCACCTACCCCGAATCTGAGTAGATTGTCTCTGCGCACCCTTTTGCTGTGTGTAAGGCTTCAATTAGCGCTATCAATTAGCTGCTTGTGCTGAATAATATGAGAGGAGTCTTTTCTGCACTATGATCTCGTATTCTTCCCCCTCCAACCTCGCTGCTGATGCACCAACATGTTTCTCACCTGTTTCTGGGTCAATCGATGCCAACCTGTCCAGTATACCTCACCTTCCGCTAGTGGGTTTTCACTGGCCTTGGGAAGGTTGTCCCCCTCACTTGTGGCACAATCATGTTCCTGCATGTCTTCTACTGTGCATGGCTCAATGATAAAAGTGGCTGGATTTACAGTTTTGCAACACACCATGTGTATATTGGAGCTCAACATTATTATTTCATATGTTGTAGCCCACTGTGTCGTGAGTGTGGATTTCGATCGCTCGAGTATAGCAAACAATGAGTTTTCAATGAATAATGTGACTGAGCACACCATCACTATGGTGGAGCTTTTTTCAATTGCAAAGGTGTTGGCTGTGAATGCTTGTTCTTAAGCGAAATGCCTCTGCATCACATAATCTGGTGTGCCACTGTAGTAGGCCAGTGGCTTCTGACCTAATGATGTTTTTTTGTGTTAGTACTGCCGTAATGAGTGTGCCATTACAGTGCGAAAATAGATAGAATTCCTGATCATAATCGGGATCACCAGGACGGGTGCTGTTGAAATGAGATCTTTCAATTGGTAAAATGATGTGATCGTCTCATGTGTCCATTATATTACTGTGCTCTCTTTTTGTGCTTCCTTGAGTGCCTGAAGTAGGGGGCGTGTGTATGCTGCATAGTCAAGTATCCAGGCTCGGCAATAGTTACATATGCCAAGAAACGTTTGCATGCCTTTTACTGCTTTGAGCATTATTGTTGCACATATTTCTGCTGCTCTCTCTGGAATTATTTGTTTCCCATCTTTAGATATTAACTGTCCCAGATACAACACCTCAGCTAGGCAGTACTGCAACTTTGCTTTGTCCACCTCATATCCTTTCGGGGCCAATAAGTTCAGCATTGTTATCGTGTCTGCTCTGCACTGCTCTTCACATTCACTACAAATCAGAAGGTCATCTACGTATTGAATTATTGCGCTTTTGACATCAATGTTGCCAAGATCTTCATGCAATATTCTGTTAAAAATACTCACACTCTCACAATAGCCCTCAGGCAATCTGCAATGTTCATATCTTTTCCCCCCAAGTGTAAATGCTGTCAGGTACTGGGAACTGGGGTCCAGTGGTACCGAGAAAAACACATTTTTCAAGTCTACCACTGTGAAACACATGGCTTCCTTAGGAAAGCTACATAAAATTGACGCAGGGTTCGGGACAAGGGGTAACTCCTTCTGTATGATGTCATTAAGTGGACGTTGGTCCTGTATCATTTTCCAAACTCCGCCCCTTGCCTTCTTAATCGGATAAATCGCTGTATTGCAAGGTGAGTTTGATGGTACAATGATACCTTGTTGTAGTAGTGTATGTATTGTCTCTTTTATTCCTTCCTCTGATTCCCTGCACAAGGGATATTGTTTTAATCGGGGCAGCACTGCACCTGGTTTGAGTTTGAGTTTTACTGGTGTTACTTCCTGCAAGAGTCCTACATCATGGGGGCCTGTGGTCCATAAGCTTACGGGCACCTGTTGCATATCGTTATCAAATTTTGATGGTGGTGCACTGACAATGGCCATGAGGGGTTGCTACTTGTCTAGTTCAAATCATTATGTCACATTTCCATTATAATCTCCCCGTCATTGACATCGTCAGTGAACAGCTCTTCGTCAGTTACATCGTGCAGTGCTATGTCTGGGTCTATGCATAACACTGTCCTCCACTCTCATCCATGTGTGTGCAGTCCTATCTCCACAATACTTTTAGCTGATACTTGCACTCCCTGTAGATCGAAAGAGAGGACGGTACCAGGCACAATGTCTGGGGCCGCTACTGGTTAGAAAATAAAATCAGAAGGTACTCTCCATTCTTTTTGTGTTATTTCTGGCACCACTCTCGCTAGGACCTGTATCCCATAGATAAACATGTCTGCATTCATAGGCACCCCCCTCACTGCTGTTTCGCTGGTTAGGGTGTGAATCATAAGCATTGCGCTGAGTGGGCATACCCCTGGAGTGGAGCATAGCATGCCTCTCTCGGTAAAAGAAATGGTCATATTGATCCTACTAAGGAGGTCCCTCCCTAGCAAATTTATTGGCGAGTCTTCGTGGTATAGTAGGGGTGCTTCCACTGTTTTTCCTCCCACTGTTACATCAAAATCCTTATTATAGGGAACCTTTCAAATTGCCCCATAGATTCCCTGTGTTTACAAAATGTTACCCGACAGCGGAAACCGTCCTTCCATGAGGCACACATTTTTTGCCCCCAGAGTCCACCATAAAGATGAACTGTTTCTTTCCTATCTCTGCCCCCACCGGTGGTTCCTCATCTGGACGTAGGGTTGTTGATAGGACTGGACACTCTGTGGGCTGTCCTAATCTGAGTGGGTGTTTGGTCCTGGGAAGGGGAAAACACTTTCTCCCACCACGGCTGTTCCCTGAAAGGGTGCTGGTGCACCGTTCGCTGCAGTGACAGATGGATTCGTGTGTGTTCCCCATTATGTTTTGACGTGTCAGTCCCAGTTGTATCCCTGGTTGTACTGCTTGAGGTCTTTGCTGAGATTATTGAGGGCCTGGTTGGTAATTGTTTTCACATTGTTCCTGTTGTCTGTTTCCTCCCATTGGAAATCCATATGGACTGCCTGGGTGGGGGTGGCCGAACTGCTGCTCGTTGCCAAAGCTTTGTGTGTTTTGATAGTACCCCATCAGTCAAGTGAGCCATTCCTTTGAAAAGTGGCCCCACCACCCACAAGTCCAATATACACCTTGTTCCCCTCCACGAGACCTCTGTACTCCATACCCTCCTCTCTGTCCTCTATACCCACCTCTTCCAGGCCTTCCCTGCATTTGGGGTCCCTCTTACTGTTCCTCTCCGGCCCATTGCTCTGGCCCGTTTGCTGCCCACATTTCTGACATCCTTGCCTGTAAAGCTACTGACCCCTCCTCCTCTTCTCCCTGTCTTCCAGACGGTAGAGCGGCTTTTACTGCCGTGACCTTCACCAGCTTATTTTGCACAAGCTTTGCTTCATCCGCCAACCTTCTCTGTGCAAATTCCTTTTCTCTCTTTCTGATCCTCCTACCGTGGTGTACTATGATACTCTGCATTTTGAGCCAGCCCTTGGCATCTATCCCGGCAATTTTATCTAGTGCCTTCTGTACCTACTTCGGGAGGCCTCTTATGATAATGAAGTAAAAAAGGGAGGTTGACTGCCCGTCTCCGCCCTCCACATGTCCTGCACCTGAAGAATGTACTGCGCAGCATAATCCTCATCCCCTATTGTGTCTTGCATCACAGAGTGTAAAGCAGGGGTGTCAGGGAAGGTTCTTTGCAGTGCATCCCACATCTGAGCCCTTACATTGTTGAAAGATGACACATCATGGTGGTCACAATCAATGGTTACTCCCGGGAACCCCGCCTTCACCCACACCCCGTCTGCTTGATCACCCACAGCTGACACTAGCAAACTTTTAACGTCTCCTATGGCAAGTGGGACCCCTGCAGATTTTTTCTCGAAGGCATATATCCACTTCCCCACCCCTCCCAACAGCAGAGGCAATGCTTTTAACAAATTAGTTTTGTCCATCAACGCCCAAGGTACATAGTGGGGCCTTCCTCGCCTTTGTGAATGAGGGGCATCTGTAACTTTGTCTTCCCCTTTGTCTTATTTACCTGTACTCCTTTCTTTTTTGTCAGTACCATGTTCCCCACCATGCTCCTGAGCCTCCACTGCCATCTTTCCCTACTGGTTCCCCCTCTTCCCGGCTCTCTGCTCAGCGGTAGCGGTAGGCCTGCTGCAGCACTCCATCCTCATATTCATCTAAGTTTCTCCAACATTCTTCTATCTCTACCTCCCTATCGGATGCTACACTGCCTTGTTCATCATTTGCTTTGTCGCTCCCTTGATATACAATTAGTACTTTTATGGGCTTATTATTAATGTGTTGAAAAAATCTCCTGACTTCCACTCGTCCTCTGTTAAACTGGAGGGGTTCTTTGATGGAGCTGGTGATCGTGTCTCCCTGCCCCCCTGGCAGCATTTGGCTCCTATCACTAGGTTCTTAACCAGAGTTAATTCTGCTTGTTTAGGGGTCAGTTGTGCTTCTAGATCCCTAGTCAGACGTGCAATGTTTACTGCTGGTGCACAGTTTTTTGGGCTCCCCTCCTTTGTTCCCCCCTCTACTGTCGTGCCAGATACCACATCAGGTGGCGCTTCCTTTTCTGTGTTATTTGCAGGAGGCATTTCTTCGAACATCCTCCAGAGATCTAGGACCTCCCTTCTATTTTGGAGTTGTGTCCCCTTGTATTTGGCTGACAAATATGTTGTCACAAGATCTAGTACTCTTTTGTCAAATGATCCCCTTTCGGCCACACTTGGGACGACCCATCCCCTTAATCTCAGTAAGCCACTGGATGCGCCCATGATTCTAGCTTGTTCACTGCTTGCGTGCGTGTGTGGTAGTAACACTAAAAAGTATGTTGGCAGGTCTCAGGTTGCTAGCAAACAAAAACGTATAACATCGTGGTTTTAAAACATTTCACTTACACCTTGCTTGATTGGAACACTTCATGGAAATCATCAAAACAAATATCATCCCTATCCTTCTATGAAACTTGTTATGTTCTTCCCCAGCATTTGTCCTTCTCATTCACCTCTCGCTAGTCCCCTTCTGGGCCAACCTCTAAAAAAGTTGTTCGTACAAGGAAAAGTGTTTGCTAATATCTCCTGAGTCTTCTCAATATACAAGACTCCTACGTATTTTACTTTTTAATTTCCACTTATATTCCTGCACTGGTCGACACAGTACTATGTGGCACCGCCTTCCATCCCCTTTCGGAGATAGGTTCAGGTTCATGTATTCTCCGCCTCATTCCATTACCTCAATATATAAAGACCTAATGGCCATATGAAGAAAAGAAGAAGAGAAGCACACTAGACTACACTCATATAATCCCATGCACACCTAATCTGACTCCCAGACCATTCCCTTGCTGTTACCCTCTTGCTTTTTACCCCCTAATTGTTCTTCCTTTCATTTTTCTTGCAACCAATACTCAGGTGTCCAAGGTGATCCGAGAGCCTCTGTTCACGGTCTATCCACAATCAGGGCGTCACCCCCCCAATCAAGCCGTGGCCAGCTCCGCCGAACAGTTGGATATTTGCAATAGCCCGGACCCTTTGAACCTCTCTCGACTGCGTACGCTCTACTGGTCAGCTGTAGGTGCCAGTCGTCTTGATGGGGGCACCCCAGATCTCACTGCACGGCACTGGGTTCTTGTCAGAGCAACTGCAATCATGTAGCCAGATAAAGAACAATCTATAGTCAATGAGATTCTGGACTGCATACACATGGAAACATATATGACATAGTTGCAAACACATGACAATGTTTCAAAAAATGATTTGTATAAATACTTATAACAAATTGAAATATTTCACCATTTTAACACATTATAAATGCCACATGACAATGTTTCAAGCAATGATTTTAATATATAATTATAACAAATTGTAATAGTACACCATTTTAACACATAATAAATAATTGAAATCATGGATGTTGTGCTTATTTTGCATTTAAGAAATTAATGTCATTAATATTCTAAACCAATGCTTCTAAGATACAGGGCAGATGCAGAGACAAATGCAAAGTGAGCAAATTCACACATGGACAAGTGTCCCTTGGTGGAAGAACTTTCATGTAAAGCATGCAGGTGGTTGGTTTGAATGTATCTAAATCTTCATTACTCATTACTGTAACTTTTATGGACTAAAATGACACGAGATCTACTTGAGGCAATACATGAACTATATTTGGTAACCTCCTTGAGATTGAGACTGAATTCCACACGGTGCCTGTCAGGCGAGATACCTACATTCAAGGGCTTAGAAATAGGGCTGTCCCCTGGTGCCGGCACTATTCAATCTGTTTATTTCATTCATGGGAGACACCAGAACAGTTGATATGCTTTCTCCCCCAGATAGAATGGAGGTTGTTAATCTGGATTATGTACGCTGGTATCTGGTCCTGTTGGATACGACGCTGATCGGCCTGCACCGCAAATTTAACAGGTTGAATAAGTATGTCCACAAAACAGTTTGGAGATTGAATGCCCCAAAATCCAAAGTGCTCATACTCCAATTTACCCATGCGAGGAAGAGGGTGTATTACCAAATGGTGCTTGGCGTACGAGCCTCAGGAGCATGTAGAGACGTTCAGATACAGAGGCATGTGTATCAACTGGAGCCTGGTGGACACCCTGAGTGAGAAATCGTTGATAATGAAGGTGAAAAACATGGCATCAGATGGCAGGTGGTTGGTTTGAATGTACCTACATCTCCATTACTCATGAGCACTGCAGTGATCACTCTGTTTAATGTTATATTTGGAATATGCCAACCAGTATCTCAAAACGTAACAATGTGAACGACTATGAAACATTATGTAATGCACAATCCTTCCCATTGCCTTCATCCATGGCCTTTGTGCAATGTATTTTATAAATCACTACAAGACCACTTGCCTGGCCTTGAGCCATGGCTAGTAGGCATGGACTCCGGCTGTGCCAACTGTATTTTTGAAATCACTAACTGGTCACAAGCCATGGCCAGTGGGCATAGTTTTCAGCTTTGCCCACTGTCCATTTAAGGACACTACCAGGTCACTAGCTGTTGCCTTCAGACATAGCCAGTGGGCATGGCTTCCAGCCGTACCCACTGTATTTTTTGAATCACAGCCTGATCGCTACCCATAGTCTTCAGCTGTGCCCACTGTCCATTTTAGAACATTTTACCAGACCACTAGTCATATGTCCTTCAGACATGGCCTTTGGCCTCGGCCATGCCCATTCTATTTTTTGAATCACTATGTGATCACTAGCCACTGCCTTTGGTCCTGGCCAGTGGACCCGGCATATGGCTGTTCGGTTTAGAACACTACCAGACCACTAGCCATGGCCTTCACACATGGCCAGTTTGCACAGCCTTCGTTCTGGCCCACTGTTGATTTTAAAACACTACCAGACTACTAGCAAAGACCATGGCCAGTGATTTCTCACCCCGTCCTCACTGTACCTGTTAAAAACTAAAAAACATGTTTTGTATTACTTTTTGTCATAGCCACGGGTATATTCATAATTAGGGTTTCCTGTTTTCAGTGGGTTTTTTTACTTCTGGGATTTTATTTCAGAAACTGTGCTTATCAGTGTTTTCCCATGTACCCCCTTCAAACAATCACAAATAACAGTTTTTTTCCAGTGTTTCATTGCATGCATAAGCAGGGTAATATCTCTCATGATCAGCTGCAGGAATAGTATCTGCCCAGGCTTCAGAAATGAACCTCGAAATCTATCCTGTTGCAACCATCGCTCCAAGACTTTCATCAATCACAGATTCTGACCTATTTTGATAGTGGCATTGTTAAGTAGAAAAGATTGCAGCCTTTGAGACCTCACATTTATTTCAGACAATGTGCAGTGAGATTACATTTTTGCCAAGGATCACACACTTTGGTTAAGCAGCAGGAAAGGGAAAAAAATGAGCGGCTGTAAGAATAACATATGCCCTGGTACTTTTGCCCCCATAGTGAAAATCAAAAGCTGGCCCCCATGAATATACGCACAGTAAGTGTACATATATCTTTAAGTCAAATATACAAATGAAGTTCTATTGACCTTCCCCTTAGAAGAAAGTGTGCAAGACAAAATATCATTGGACTTTAAAAAAAGTAATGAACACCAGAAAAATAACATGAGAGAGGAAATGTTCAAATAAATATGCTGGCAAATTATAATGGGAGTAACAGGCTTGATAGATGAGGCCTACAACAGATTGGAAAATTGTACAATTGTTCTGTGTGGAGATTTAAATATAGCCTGCAGGGACAACAAGGGTGCATTGTTAACAGAATCAATTTCATCTCTTGAACCGACAGAAAAAAAGAGGCCAGAGCTAGTTAACGGCAATGGAGTCTTGAGACCTACATATTTTAAAGGGCAAGCAAACCGACGTGGGCCAGAGGAACACAAGAGGTGACACTGGATTATATATTTGTGTCCAGAAACATGTTACCCTTATTAGAGGACTTGTAGGTAGTTAACTTCCAAAGTAAGGACCACAATCCCCTACGAATGCGTTTGGCTAGAGGGAAAAAGATCGGGGTGGCACGTATGCCTCTAAAATTACCTCATTACACAATACAGACATTTTGTAATGGCATGGAATGAGGAAAACACTTGGTAGGTACAGGACTACACCCCCATATTGCAGAGTCTTGTGGACACTAGCAATGCAATTGCGAGCAGGGGGTTTTGCCATTGCCACCTCTTTAACACAGAGGTAGCTGCTCAAAGGAAACAACTCAGACAAGATCTGAGAAGAATACACAAACTACTAATACTAGAAACACTGCCAGCATTGAATAAGAGGAAGCAATATAAAAATAGTCTGCACTCCCACAAGTTGACAATGATGCAATTAAATTGCTCAAACTATGTTATAGGCAATATCAAAAAGTGAACTGGCGAAATATGGGTGTTAATTAATCAGAATGGCACTGCGCAGTCAGTTCTCCAGACACACGTGGTAGACAAAAAAACATGGACTGACGTCTTTAGAAGCCTTTTTGTGGGCCTTAAAGTACCTGAATCCAGAGAAAAAACTTAAACAGGTAAATCATGGAATATTTCTCATGAGAAAGAGAACATCATGGGATGAATTAAATAAGCTAGTAGTTCACAAGCTCTGGGCCCAGATAGGCTAACAAATGCAGTCCTAAAAAGGTCCCTGAGCTATGTATGAACTTTTTATGTTTCCTTTATGAACAGTTAGTGAAAAATTCTTGGAGGGTATCCATTACTATCACTATATTCAAAAAGGTCAATAGGACCAATCCAAAATGTTGTCAACCTATTTCCCACTGAATGTAGCAGGAATAATCATTACGTCCTTGGTGTTGAGACACCTGGTGGACCGGATCAAGGCGGCAAACATAGAGATATCTTCCAAACTGTGTTTGTTCAAGGAATGGGGATCAGCGTAAATACCATCTTTATTAACATTCTAAAAAGCAGGGCACTTGAAAGGAGAACGAAAATATACCTGTCCTTTGTCGACCTAGCCAAACATTTTACAGCATAGATATGCAACTTTTATGGACTAAAATGACAAGAGGTCCACTTGAGGCAATAAAGGCGCTATATTTGGTAACCTCTTTGAGATTGAGACTGAATTCCACAAAGTGCCTGTCAGACGAGATACCTACATTCAAGGGCTTAAAAA
Source organism: Ambystoma mexicanum (assembly GCF_040938575.1). Classification (NCBI taxonomy): domain Eukaryota; kingdom Metazoa; phylum Chordata; class Amphibia; order Caudata; family Ambystomatidae; genus Ambystoma; species Ambystoma mexicanum. Next base: position 1,169,630,058 of record NC_090922.1, read on the forward strand.
CAGGGCTGTTGCCTGGTACCAGCACTATTCAATCTGTTTATTTCATTCATAGGAGACACCATAAAACAGTTGATATGCTTTCCACCCCAGATAGAATGGAGGTTGTTAATCTGGATTCTGTACGCTGATATCTGGTACTGTTGATCAGACACTGATCGGCCTGCCGCGCCATTTTGACAAGTTGAATAAGTATGTCCACAAAAACAGTTTGGAGATTGAATGCCCCAAAATCCAAAGTGCTCATACTCCAATTTGAAAGGAACTTGGGGTTGGTCACCCTAGGTTACCTGGGGGCAACCAGACGTGGACTCCCTGCTTACTGTGCTTAGAGAGGCTCAGATTCACCTCACTGATGATGCCCAACAAGGCTGAAACATGTGTATGGGGTTGCTGATGGTACTCTTGTTCAGAGAGGAATTGCCATAGCATTTCGGTGCTGGACTGCCCTTGTGGGCGGGACAAAGACTGATATGCAAATGGATATTTTCCATCTGTGAAGGTACAGTGAGCAAAAAGCAATGGCTGCGAACTCTCAATGTGGTTAATAACCACTGAACAGGTTATCATGCCTTGTTCTTTCAAGAGAGGGGCGCCTGCTACCTTTTTTGTACTCATACTCCAATTTACCCCTGTGAGGAAGAGAGTGTATTACCAAATGATGCTTGGGGTACAAGCCTCTGGAGCGTGTAGAGACATTCAGATACTGAGGCATGTGTATCAACTCGAGTCTGGTGGATACCATGAGAGATACATCGCTGAGAATGAAGGTGAAAAACATGGCAGGGCGTGATACTCTACTGGCCTTCCACTCCCTGTGGACGTGGCAATCCGTGACCAGATTGGGCCTGTCCTAGCTGGGGTGGCGATGCGTCAATGTGGTATTCAGGATGACGTGCAGAGTTCTCGTGTGGACAGTGCACGTCATTTCAAATACCTCATTGACCGTGTCAGCATACTAGGACGGATTACCGGCGCTGGGTTCCTCTCTGTGCTGGATCTTCTAGCGACCCCCTCCTCAACTGAACCCCCTATGCGCCATTTGTCCTCCGTGCCATCTTCCTGCCCAAGTATCAACTGGGAACCCTGTGGAGCTGCCCCTGACCCAGCGCCCAGTCTGCTGGAGGACACATCCCTGCCACAGTCGAGAGTCGGAGGTCCAGCAGGGGTGGCCACCCTAACAACTGGGCCCCAGCAAGAGAGGATGTGCACAAGCACGGCAGCAGCAGGCTCAGGGTGGGAGCAATGATGGTTCGGGGCCTTCAACATCACAGGGACAGGAATCGGCCAGAGGGCAGGGAGACCATGGATTGGGAGTGTCTTCCGTGTGGCAGCGGTTGGGCCAGCGGATAGATGCAGAGCGGTGGCGGGCGGAGGAGGCACAGCTCACTAGGGTCAGGGCGGAGAACTCCATGCGCAGGGCATTGAGGCGGGCTGAGTGCCTAGAGGCAACTCACAGGGAGTTGGAGGATGCCATAACTGCATCCCTGCGAGACCTCGAGGCCAGGAAAGAGGCCCACCTCCGGGACATCGACGTGGAGTTTGATGATGCCATGGCCCGGAACATCAACAAGTGAGCCGTCGCCTTTGTAGATAGTTCTTTATTGTTAGGTTTTCTTAGTTTTTTTCTTTTTTTTGGAGTTAATAGTCTTTGCTCCACTTTATGTATATAGTTTTTTATTCATAGGACATGTTGGTAGGTTTCATTTGTATTTGGGATCATGGACCCTTTGAACTTGGATTGTATATAGTTGTAGACTTATACATGCTTTCTTTTTTTAACATTCTCCGTGGATCAATGTATTTTTTTTTTTTCATGTTGACATTGGCGATGGACCACTTTTCTTTTTTCATGGCGTGGATTTTTCGTTTTCATTTGATGTTCTGTTTTTTATGGTAATGTCTGTCATTGTTTATTACTTTTCAAGTTTGATTTTCTTCATGTTATTTCATTATGTTTTTAATATTTTTTTTCAAACTTCATGATTGGTGTTGTGTACTGTCTTTGTTTTTGTGCATGTCTCAATGACCATTGCCTCAGTCATGTGTTACCACTGTGTGGCTCTGTTGTGCATTTATGCATGGGCATGGTGGTTCTTTTAAGACTGTCATAATGGGTAATTTGGGAGTGGGTGCAGTGGATGGTTGCATGCTTGTACTGGCGGGCAAGGGGGATTTGGGTTGGCATTAAGGCCATGGGTCTGTTTTTTTGGGACATGTTGTTTGGTGGGCCATGTGTCGGGGCCTGCTGGCAGGTGCCTGTCAATGGGGGTGGGTAGGGGGCAAGGGGGGACATGAGTCGGGGCCTGCTGGCAGGTGCCGTCAATGTTTGGGGTGACATGAGTCGGGGCCGGCTGGCAGGTGCCCATCAATGGGGGTGGGTGGGGGACATGTGTCGGTGCTCCCGGGTGCATGGTGCCACGTGGCCTGCCTGTGGGGCATGGTCTGGGGTGATGGGCTGCCTGTGGGACTTGATCTGGGGTGATGGGCTGCCTGCGGGGCATGGGTAAGGGGGGCACACCAAGGAGGGCACACAATGCCAATCGCGTGTGAAAGTCCATGCGCACCCCCGGAATACACCTACCCCACTCGTGCTAACGAAAATACGTGTGAAAGTCCATGCGCATCCCCGGAATATGCGCAGGCAGCCCATCCACCCTCCCCAAGCCCCGCAGGCAGACCATCCACCCTCCCCATGCCCCGCAGGCTGCATGCCCCACAGGCAGCCCATCCACCCACCCCATGCCCTGCAGGCAGCCCATCACCCCTGTGCATGCCCCACAGGCAGCCCATCCACCCTCCCCATGCCCAGAGCAGCCCATCACCCCTGGGCATGCCCCACAGGCAGCCCATCCACCCTCCCCATGCCCCGCAGGCAGATCATCCACCCTCTGCATGCCCCGCAGGCAGCCCATCACCCCTGGGCATGTCTCACAGGCAGCCCATCTACCCTCCCCATGCCCGCAGGCAGCCCATCACCCTTGGGTATGTCCCACAGGCAGCCCATCCACCCTCCCGATGCCCGCAGGCAGCCCATCACCCCATGGCATGCCCCACAGGCAGCCCATCCACCCTCCCCATGCCCCGCAGGCAGCCCATCACCCCAGTCCATGGCCCACAGGCAGCCCACATCACAGGGGGGACTTTTTCCACGCATTTTACCTGACACAGCAGGGTACACGTATTCCAGGGGTGCATGGGGAGTTTTGCACGGGATTTCACTGGCGCAAGCGGGGTACACATATTCTGGGGGTGCACAGGGAGTTTTACACACAATTTCTCTGGCGCAGGCGGTGTACGCATATTCCGAGGGGTGCGCAGGGACTTTTACATGCGATTTCGCTGCTGCGAGCAGGGTACCCATATTCAAGGGGTGAGTACATTTTCAAGCATTTTGGCTGCAGTGAGCGGGGTACGCATAGTTTTTCATGCGATTACTGTGTAGCGGGCCTGTTAGCTGGCCCAGGGTTAGCGCGGCCATTTGCGCTGTATTGGGGATTTGGATGGCTTTTCCTTGTGCAAGGGGAGTTCTTGGGGGCGTAACTGGCGCTGCAGGATTTTCGCTGGGCCACGGCTGAAAATGGCTTAGGAAATACATGAATACGTGGTGCGCCAGAATGCTGTTTAGCGCACACGGCTTGCGCACACTGGCACACGATTCCTCTCTGCGCCACCCGCGTGTGCTGCTTATGCGCCAAATTCTATGAATTATCCCCATAAATGGGACGATAACCATGTCATTTGACCATGAGCAGTTTGTACATCTTTTGGCCCTATGTACTGTGTATTTTAAAATACTAACATGACATAAGCGATGGACTTTGGACGTGCGAACTGTGTATTAACAACACTAACCAGCCCCTATATATGGCCTTTGACCGTGGCCACTGTATATGCTATATAAACTAACGAGGCAGTAGCCATGGACTTTAGCACAATACTGGCACTTTAGAAATGTACATAACATAACAAATGTAAAGTAGATGGAGTCTATAAGATTTATTTTTTAGTTCTATGTTTTAACTGTGAAAGGTGGTTCCTAAAGAAACCTTCCTTTTGTTGTTGTTTGATGTATTATTTTTTTGTTGTTGCAGGAAAGGTTAGAACATAAGGTGGGGAGTGAAATTAGGGAACAGGTACCAAGCACTAATATGGAGGGGCATGTGGACAGATGAAGATGTTGCACATATGTTACTTCTATGGAAGGCGGCAGTGTCTCTCATGCTCCTTGATTACAGCTTCAAAAGAACTTTGAAATTGCTCCCCCTACAGAGTGGTGTGTTGCAGTATATACAGAGTACTGTTGTCTTAGAAAGATATGGATCAACAGCCTCTATTATCGCTTTCAAGATAGCTGGTGGGATTTTTTGTCCCACAGAAGTAGGTTGTGTGGTTACTGCATTGGTTGAGGAAGATGAGGTGGAGCAAGACAGCCTACTACTTGCAAAGAAAGGAATAACCTTTCTGAGAGAATTGCAATGGTTGGATTTGGTGTGTCAGCGCACGGAGGTGGTCCCTTAAGAGTACTGTACAGGTAGTCCGCGACTGAGTGCAACGTTGCCCTCAGTGTATTTCACTTTGGTAGCTTTAGCCTTTTGTACATTCACACCAGTGGTAAAAAACTGCAACACCCATGATTCTCTCCGGGTGCTAGCGGTGGGCACTTCCTCTGCTTCATCTTCTTGGTCCTCTTCATTATCATTTGTCTTTTGTCAGCTTGTGATGGTGATGGTGGTGGCTCTTGGGGAGGAGGGATGGCAATCACTGATGCCATTTTTAAGATAAATAGCAGTTTTGGTAATATTCTTCCAAGTATGTGATGTGGGCTAGATTGTTAAGGGGTAATGTGTAAGAATAGGGGCAGGAGCTGTGCAAGTGCACATTTTAAGCTTCAACTGTCCTAGATCAGCTGAAAAGGCGGTTCTGAACTGTTCGCAAAGCACAGACCCATTCACGAAGTGCATGCATGTTCGCGGATATGTCAATACGCAGTACGCGAGTGCGTGGTCACGTGAGACTGTCGAAAAGTCTCAGTCACTGCATTGACTGCCATGAAATGCTTTAGTTACAAGATCAGAAAAATATACACTTTTTGGAACATATACAAATCTTTCACAAAGATCTGGACTCGAATAAGCTTTCTTACATTGTGGACACATTTGATTCCACTCGTAACTAATTCCTACATACCGATCTACGCAAAAAGTTTCCTTCTCTAATACATTCTTGACTATCTGCCTGTGTATTTTGAGAACATTGATGATTTCCACTCACAACAGCTACTACATTTCGGATTGATATTCCCGCGAATGTAAACTGTGTGGTTTTTCATCTACAGTTTTTTTAAGTAATGAATGTTCCACGCATAGCTGATTTTCTGCTGTGGAAGCTACTTCTTGCATCAATTGAGTCATTTGAAACAACATATACAAAGCTGAATTAAAATAGCATTGAACTCCTGTTTAATTACTAAATCTGTATTGAGAGTATGTTATAGTTGAACAACTCTTCAACTCTGTTAAATTCTGCTGTTTTTTTAGTCTTAAACGGACTGATTTAATTTGAATATATTTTCACTGACTCCTTATGTTTCCAGGATGAGTGCTTCGCAGGACCAGGTATAAGGCGCATGTGAGGAGAATACAGTAAACACAACCTATTATATTTTTCAATGCAATAAATATCAGCTGTCACTTTCTTTCACCAACGTTTATTAAAAATAAACCTCTATTTTTCATACATGACAAAGCTACATATAACATTCCTTCTTTAAACACTGTATGACAAGTGCTGCTCCTAAATTCAACCATTATGATTTCTGAATAGTTATTGCATAAGCAGTGCACAATAGAAACTATGTTCTTTTCATAAAGGTATCCTTAAAAAGCATGAAACTTGCAGAGGTCAGAGAAATCAAATGAGTGCCTTCTACACGATCAACTATAACTTCAACATGTTAAATATTTGTACTGTGAGGAATAGTTTAAAATGCAATAACTCTTCCCATCTCTCCATTCACTAGACCAATTCCTAAATTCAAGTTTCTCTTTAACATGGCTTGTGCATTGATGCACAGTTTTAAAACTCCTTCCAGGCCTGCTGTTTTAAAAATTTACTTCTCAAGTCTACCTAATCGATGTTTGGCTCTCTTACCCAACTCTAAAGGCATAACATGATCATCTAAAACATCACACCATTTTATCTCCATAATATTTTGCTTCTCTGACAGTAGCATTATAGAGCTAAACTTGCAAGTGTGCACATCAAATCAACAGACAAAATGTTTATTTCCTTTAAGAGTCAAAATGACATAAGATGAACAGAGATCTGCATCCAAAATGTTAGAAATCCGTCTTCCTTGTAAGACTGCATTTACATTTTCATCAAGAACACCTATACAAATCTCATTAAGCATTTCTGCATACTCTAACTCTGCAGATTGCCTCATATTAATGGTAAGTTCCTGGAATTCAAAACAATTCAAAAGGTTAAAATTACCAATACTTCCTATACTTTCTTGACTATCCTTAGATTGTAACATTTTGGAAACTGGATGACAAGAGTTAATTGTAACAAGTCTCCGAAAACAAGTACATGTTTACCTCCAAACAAAACGCTGTAGTCAGTCTTCAAAATCTCTTGCATTCGCAAGTGAATGAAAGCTAGCATCAAGTTAGACAACATGGTTACTTCATCTACAATCAAAGTATTTAATTTCCTAAGAACATTCCATGTTTCTTGTACAGCACTTGGTACAAGTTTGTGATACTCTAGTTTGTTGTCATGTTCCACTGGTAACATCAACAGTCATTGGGCCTCATTCTGACCCTGGCGTTAACCAAGGCGCTATTAGCGCCATGGTTTACGCGTTATTTTTCCGACTCCACCATGGTGAATGGCGGAATTACCGCCGCATTCCAAGGTTGGCGGGGTCGGTAATTCCCCATTCACCATGGGCCCCTCCCCATTTCCATTTTTGCCCCATAGGGCTCAATGGGAATGGGGAAGGCGCTAATTACGGCACCGTAAATTACGGTGCCGTAATTAGCTCCTAGGTCCCTTTGCGGGTTGGTTTTTTAACGCCTGCAAAAAGCAGGCGTTAAGTACCAACCCGCAAAGGGAACTCGGAATAGGGCGGTAAGGGTTTAACGGCACCGGTCTTGTTACCGGTGACCGTTAACCCTTATCGCCCTACTCGGAATGACCCCCAATGTAAAGTAACACCTCGTACATAAAATGCTGCTAAATTTGCTGGAGCAGTTGCAACACATAAAAAAGAGGAATCCATTACATTTTGGATCATAGCTCTTATTGCATGAATTAAGTAAGATGTACCTGTTCCTGCTTGTCCACAATTATACAACAATACAGGTTTGTATTCCACAAATGAACATTCATGCTGGTCATTCAGTAAACCATGCAGTAAACTTCTTTCTCCACTACATTAAGTTTACTAACTATTTCATCACAATTCACATCTACAAATTTACTTTGTTCCATTGCACTTTAAAATTTCTCCATGGAAAGCTCAACATCAGTTTGAATAATTGGGTCACCAAGCACATTTTTACTTCCTGCTGCAGAATCATGACTTCCCTAAGGAGTCTCTTTTGCCAACTCAGCTGGCAAAAGTTTTTCTTGATGTAGTTCTTTCACTCTCTGCATGCCATTCGAACAACAACTGCCAAGACAAAAATGAAATAATTCCTTTTTCTCTGCAGTTTGGCTAGACAGTTTCATGTGGTTAATGAGACTTGCCTTCTAATGTCTCACTAGGTAACCTGTACATCCATGAACTTTAAACCATACTCTTTCACTGTTTGCTTCAAAATTTCAATATGAGTAGCATTGTGCTACGTCATATAAACAAAGATCCTCCAACACTTCAGATCGATTTGGATAATATGTATCAATCAAGTTGGTTTTCAGAATCTCTGTACTGTGAGGTACTGCTTCAGCTAACTGTGGAATTTCACTCAAAGGTTTCAGTACTACATTTTTAGTACCAGCTGGTCCAAGACTTAATCAAAGTACATTATTGCTATATCCATAAAGAAGCAAACTAGTTAGTCAATCTGCGGCTTCGTAGCTACCACACTCTCTATTGAAAGCCTCTTCAGACCAAAGCTTAGATGTTTCTTACTAAGGGCCTCATTACGACCCAGGCGTTAAGGGTTAACGCCGTCGTTAACCCTTAACGCCTGATTCTGATTTTAACGGCTGCTTTTAGCAGCCGTTAAAATCCATGGCGCTAACCTGCCATGATGCTAATTACGCCACCGTAATTTACGGTGGCGTAATTAGCGCCTTCCCCACTCCCATTATGCCCTATGGGGCAAAAATGGGAATGTGGAAGGGGAAATGGGAAATGGGGATTTACCGCCCCACTCACCTTGGAATGCGGTGGTAAATCCGCCATCCACCATGGTGTAAACGTAGTTTACACCTTGGTGGTAAAGTTGGCGCAATTAGCGCCTGGGTCGTAATGACCCCCTAAGACTTTGATCTGCTGATAAATCTTCCCATACTTCAGCTGCATTGCTCTTTTCAGCTTTTGCCATGTATGCTGTAACATAACGAGCAACAGTTGTTGTATCATCAGCAACAAACTGTAAATCAGTATTTGCATTCCATTGCAGAGCAATGACAGGATTGTAATCCTTAATGAATTGGCATTCCTTTACTCTTTTCTAAAGGTATTTCTCAGTGACTTACCAGTAACATGATGTCAAACAGATGATATTAAACTATTCACTCGACAAACTTGTGTCACAGGCCTTGGAAAGCCAAATCTGCACTTCATGTAGTACTTGGCTTTACTTCAGTATTTTCTCTGACAGTACTTTCCACAAGACTGCCTTTGAAACCTTCCCACCTTGTTCTGTAGATCAGCATTCACGTGCTGAGCAGGAATGGAACAAGTAATATATTTTTCAATGATCTCCATCACAAAGCCATCTCTTTCTTTACCAAACTGAGGAGCATCTTAAATCCACAACAGCATATGAATATGTGAAGCCCCACGTGCCTGATACTCTTTCCTCAAAAGAAATGTTCCAAAGTACCTAATACACCATTTTATTTATAACATATAAAGTGTAACATGGCTAAAATGATGTGATGAAAAAAACGTGATACACTTAGACAATTCTCCTGGTGTCATGTGTTATGTGTCTTCTTTCTGTGTGGTACTTTCACAAATCCACTCTGAAAGATCATCCCAACCATACTCAGTGCAACTTAAAGTCACACACCACGTAGGAGGGTCCACATATCTAGTCATGCATCTAACCTCAGAGTGTCTGATATACCAATATTCCTAGGTTCCTCTCATTGTAGCAAGAATATTCGTAGGTTTACCCTCTAAAACTTCCTTTTTTTTCCTTTCACCTGTTGCAGCATCTCACATGCAGAAATATTTTGAAATCTAGTTCTGGTCTGAAGTGTATGAGCAACAGCATAATACAATGTTGAACATCCACTTTCATACAATTACAATAAATGAAAAATATATTTAACATTGGTACAAAATCGTAAATCTTCAGAATACATTTTTGTCCAAAAATATTCTGAAGTAGAAATTGACACCTTCTAATCATCCAATCTCCCGCCTATACCAGTTGGAAAAAGCATTGGGAAAAAATGGGTTTCTAAAGTCTTTTCCCATACACTAATTGGTGCTCCTTGCTTTGCTTTCATTTGATAAAATGCTAAACTTTTGCCCATGACTTCACGTGAGTGTAAATGATGAATAGTGTAATGTTCATATAAACCATTCCCTTTTGCAACAGCTAGATGCTGGAACTGACCTTCACTGCTTTTGTTTGTGGACTCAACATTAAGCATAGACAAGTCTGGTCAATCATAGTGCTCCAATTGAAACGCCAATGTGTTTTCACTTTTACAATATCTATAAGCTGTTGCCAAATACTCTTATCTTTTAGTGGCAATACCATTTACTAAATCAATCAGATAATCTGCATTGTCACACTTCATTCCTAGAGTGTTCACATTTTCTTCCAAATTAAGAGGTAAATACACAACTATGCCTCTCACACCTTGCACTAATGATGGCTTAGGCAGATTTGACATCCGTGTTTGCATCTAACATAAACTTGGAAATGATGCACAGTTTGCAACACGATCACTTCAAACATTTTCAATTGTTGAAGCACAGAATGGATATCAGGCACTACCACGTGATTCAAAACACTTCTTGGAGGATTTCTCCTTTGATTATAAAACCCAACACAGTGTCTACAAACACAAAGTGCTTATACAGTGAAATACAGATAAAGTTATTTCCAAACATCTTCTGCAGTCTGTTTAATTTTCTTCTCAATGTACACTCCTCAGTGTACACTAGTTGCACATGAGACTTATAGAATGTGTGTCGACAAGATACGCAGACAATGTCAGGTCTTTCACTAGAAGACAACTCAAACATTGCAATACTACTTTTATACTGTTGAAAAATCTGATCCTTTGATAGCACAGGATCAGTTCCACTTCCTGTAAGTGTTCCATCTACATACACATAGGGCCTCATTACACGGTAGGCAGTAAACCATGGTGCTATTAGCACCATGGTTGCTGCCGGTACCATGCCGGTACCACCATGGAGGAAAGGGGAATTACCATCCCATTCCAAGTTTGGCGGAGCGGTAATTCCCCCTTTCTCCATGGCCCTTCCCCATTCCCATTTTTGCCCCATAGGGCATAATGGGAATGGGGAAGGAGTTAATTACGGCACCGCAAATTGCAGTACCGTAATTAGCACCAAGGTCCCTTTGCGGATCCCAACTTTAACGGCTGGTCTACTCGTAGTAAGGCGGTAAGGGTTAATGGTCACCAGTACCCTTACCAGTGACCGTTAACCCTTACCGCCTTCCGTGTAATGAGGCCCATACTCTTTTAAATGCATCATATTTATGATTTGCATAGTAGAAACTAAAGGTTCTACAGTTCAAGTCAAAAGTGTTTGATTTAAAAATGCAAGAGGCATACTTGGTGTTTTGCACAGTTTAACTAGAAGGTATCTCATTTTAGAATGATGTGCAGCTGTTAGGCAGAATCATATGCAGTACCCTTTGGGAACACCACACACAATTAAGACTACAAGTGACAGTACACATTCACCTTTGGTACAAGCCTGTACTACACAATAAAGTGGTAGCAATGGCTGAGCAGCCATACTTATCTCAAGAGTAAAGTGAGCAGTATCAATATTCACACAAAGGACACCAATTACTATGGTTCAAACAAACACCTACTTAAAGGATAGTTCCGGGACTTTTTTTTTATTGTCCCTACGGGTCGGCCATGTGTTTGTAAGCATAAATCGGTAGATCGTAGGAAACTTTCCTATGGACCTTACCCGACTTTTCGCCCATTATCGCACTCGAAATCAGCCTCCATTTTGTGATAATCCTATCATTCCGCCGCATCGACCTGGCTCACCTGCCTTTGCAGCACTAAATCAAATCCCCCGCCCCTGAGCCTGACATCAGCAGATGGTACTGCCCATTTCAAGCACGTCTCGTGTCAACAATCGCTGCGCCTCAGCTATTGACGTGTTGCCATGGAAATGGCAGGACGCCTCTTTCCCCAATAAGTATAAACAGACCGTTTCACAACATACAGCAGCAGATTTTCGATTCCATTCCTCTCTCTGTGTTACTTTGAGTATTCTGTGACTCGTTTCAGTGCTCTGGTCAGCTACCTTCGCCGCTTGTAGCCCGTGTGAACACCTGTACCATCTCTGTAAATTATTTTACTATCTTTACCGCACAATGGCCACAATAATGGCGTATATGTACGAGCCCGAGTACACCGAGGAGGAACTACTGGAAAGGCAAGCACGCGAAAACGATGGGGATTCGGACGGCAGTTGGGAGGACCAGTCAACGGATGAAGAGCCTGGACCATGTCGCATGGACGGCGTCTCCACCTGGTGCACGTGCAATCGGTGCGAGCTAATGCCAACTGAGGAGGAGAACTGCTGCTGCCGTGAAAATTCCGGGTGCTTGGCCTACATTTCGGAAAGCGAGCAAAGTCTGCAGGAAGGCGAGCAAAGTCCGCAATGCATCACCGAGCTGCCAGAGTTCAGGGAAGCCTGCCTCTCACGGACAGTGTTGAGGATGATGATGGTGCTTATGCACGAACTTCGTGGCACTGTTCGTCCGCGTAATCCGAGTAACGAGTAAGTATACTCTGTTTGTGATGTCAGTGATGCCACCACTATTTCATGGTCGTCTCCCACATATAAAATTACATTTACATATCATTCGAACGCATGTAAATTGGTTCCATATAGTGCATTTTCTAGATATAATTTTTTTCTAAGAAAAATGACATGTGTTACCTGAATCGACATTGATAAGAAAGTTTGGTCAGTTTAATACAGTTTGCATCTTTTTTTTTCACAGGTGGTACAGGCTGGTGGCCTATCGTTGCTTCACTTGGTGGCTTCACGGGAGGCTCGGACACCGCGTTCGGAGAGTAATACCTGCCTGTGCGGTACTTGCCATTAGACAACATTTCCCCAGTGACAGTGGACAATACCGCGGATTTTCCCTCGATGTGCTGCAACCTCAACTTTACAATGTGTAATGTTTATTATTTATGTTTAACTAAAATCTAAAATAAAGCCCAACATATATTTTAGCAATGGTTGTTTTGATTTTTTAAATGAATCTAGTGTGTCTCCGTTGAATAGCCTTCCAGTGCCTTGTCTTGTCACACCACATGTCTCCGGCCAGCATCCTCCCTCACGCTGGCCGCACACCTTCAATCCACATAACCGTTGAACCCATATATGCAGCAGTCATACATATATTATTTTGTGGGTTGGCATCAAGCGTTGGCAATAAAAAGCTGTTGGATTTTATTGATACAAAACATGGTTATAGGTAAATAATAAATATGGTTGATCATAATAAATCCTCTTTTTGGGCACCGGGTACAGAGATGACCCCCATATATTCTCCTGGGAGGGTGAGGTATTTATAAACTCACCCCCCTGCCTTCCATGTAGTAGATCCTGCAGCCATCCTCTTACATTCAGTTAGATGGCCTCTCCTTGGTGAGGCCCTGCGGCAAACGGGTCTTGTCTGCACGACCACCGCCCCGATCCACCCCCCCGCCTTATCAAAGGCAGTTCGCACCGGGGTACTTGTGCTGGCAAGTGGAGCTGTCAGGGAGCGATAAAGGCCAAGAGGTGCCAAAGACCATGTACACTTCAAAGTGGTCTATAGAGCATGGGTTGTTGTTCCCATGTCTACCTCCAGACCCCGTGTCTCCTGCCAAGCATCCCCCCTCACGCTGGACGGCCCCCTGCAATCCACATAAGTGTGTCTCCATTCACGAGTCTTCCTGTGTCTTGTCTGCACGACCACCGCCCCGATCCACCCCCCGCCCTATCAAAGGCAGTTCGCACCGGGGTACTTGCGCTGCTGGCAAGTGGAGCTGTCAGGGAGCGATAAAGGCCAAGAGGTGCCAAAGACCATGTACACTTCAAAGTGGTCTATAGAGCATGGGTTGTTGTTCCCATGTCTACCTCCAGACCCCGTGTCTCCTGCCAAGCATCCCCCCTCACGCTGGACGGCCCCCTGCAATCCACATAAGTGTGTCTCCATTCACGAGTCTTCCTGTGTCTTGTCTGCACGACCACCGCCCCGATCCACCCCCCGCCCTATCAAAGGCAGTTCGCACCGGGGTACTTGCGCTGCTGGCAAGTGGAGCTGTCAGGGAGCGATAAAGGCCAAGAGGTGCCAAAGACCATGTACACTTCAAAGTGGTCTATAGAGCATGGGTTTGTTGTTCCCATGTCTACCTCCAGACCCTGTGTCTCCTGCCAAGCATCCCCCCTCACGCTGGACGGCCCCCTGCAGACCGCATAATGCCACGACATATACACGTCATTCATTCACAAACACACCCCTGTTTCGAATTCTTTATAACCCACTTCATATTTCTAATGAGAACTTCTTTGCGCTTTGCTAGTCAACCCGTGAAGGTGCTGGTTATCTGCTCTTCGTCTCTGTGAACTTCCGTGACCACTTTGAGCAAACTCGTCAGTTTGCAACCTGTGAACTGCTCCCTGTTCTACGACAAGAAACTACTCTGATCCCTGCATCTAACTGTTTGTTCGTCAAGGTAAGTCCATGTACCATAATCATTTTGCGTCCAATTTTTTAATTTATATCTATTTGCTAGTAGTCATCAAATTGCATCCATGTTTTCTTTTCGTTCACGACAGTACATGCAAGGAACTAGTCACATGTTCTGAGTTTAGTCAAATTACTTTTTCTATTTTTTGAAAGTTATTGAAATACTTATCCGCATGTGAATAACGTGTATAGTTCCAAGAACCAAAACGGACCTTGCATTGAACCTTTTATGTGTCATTTAATGTTTTAACACATTGGTATTCATAGAGAATTGTTGATCTTTACTTTTCAGAACTTTCCATAATGCCTGCCTGTTCCATTGGCGGTTGCCCTTCGAAGACCCATAACAAATCTGAAGATACTATAATGCATGTTTTCCCTAAGACAATAGATCAGATAAGAGAATGGGTCCGATATTGCGGATATCCAGCCTCTGAGCTAGAAAGTAGAGTCCTTGAAGTCTTTGCGGACAAGAGGGGTGATCGATACCGCATCTGCAGCAGGCACTTTAGCCCAGACATGTACTCCACATCATTGCTAATAAAGAAGAAAACACCGCGGGCGAGGCGAAAATTGCTCTCAACCGCTATTCCCACTCTATTCGTCCACATCCCTCCACTGGTGAGTCAAGTTTACGTATTTGTCTCTCGGCCTTGCGGTAGTGTGTAGCATTAGCTAACAATAATTTCCCCATTTATGTATCCACTCAATATGAAGGCGGAAGATTCTCCATCCGTGTCGTTATTGCAGTCATCAGCCACTTCAAGCGCCTATCGGGTAATCTTACTTAGCTATTCTGACACTGACTTGTTTTAGGCATGTAAATCAATAGTTTTAATTGATCGTGTAATCATTTTACCTAATGGTACACCACAGTACTCGTCCTCTAGTCTTTGTTTTCAGTTATAATTATTGTTATCCAAAATAATGCAAGTACTGTCTTTCAGGGAGATGCTGAGGAGTCCAACACATTGACGACAACCGTAGATGTCACTCAGATGCTCGAGGTACGTTTCCGGACAGTTCCATCGATGGAGATCATCAGATCTTGCATTCTTGTAGCGTGATTGTTACACACAATGTTTCTTTCGTTTTTAGCCATTGGTATGTCCTTCTGTCGTCACCCTCCTATGTGTCTTCTTTTTTCAATATTGTGTTCATTACTAATGAAAGTCCTATGTTTCAGGGAGTCGATGGAGCATTAGTCCAAGAAGAAGGGGGAGCATGCAGTTACGGGTCGGCGCAACAGCTTGCAGAAGTGTGCACCGCAGTTACAGCGTCCCTTGATGTTCTTATGCATTTCGAGGTATGGATACTGACAGATCAATCATGCGAGATCAAATGACGTGATTACATCCGCTATACTTCCTTCTTTATTAACGCAAGTACTATGTTTCAGGGAGCTGACGGAGCTTCTTCAACAAGAACATCACCCCTAGTAGTTGATGCAGATCTCTGGGTGGTGACACTTCCAACGATGGAGCAAATCGAATCATATTTAGATATCCATTATTTATTTTAGACAACTGATCATTTGTGCAGGTCTATTTAGATGAGCCGTTGACGCCTGCAGAAAGTTTATGTTCTTTTAAACAAAATAGAAAACCATACTAATGCAATTACTGTGTTTCAGGGAGTTGCTGAAGCGTCATCTTCAATAATATCATCAATGGAAGTCTATGCGGAGCCCGAGGTATGGATCTTGACAGTTCAATCTAACTAGATCAACAATGCGTGAACTATTGTTGTTTGAATGTTCTACACAATGCGTTCATTCGTGTTTTGCTATTGAGATGTACGTATGGGTATTGGTCCCCAAGTACATTTTGTGTTTTCAATATTATTATACATACTAATGAAAGTTCTATGTTTCAGGGAGTCGATGGAGCCTCAGTGAGTGATGGATGTGCTTATCATGAAAATATAGTCGTTGCAGCGCGAGAGGAAGTGGAGACATGCACACACGAGTCGGAGCAACAGCGTCCAGATGTTGAATTTCTAGGCAAGAAAGTTTCAAAGAAAAGAAAGCAAAAGAAGGTTAGTGTCCTGTTCACTATATTATGTTGTCTTTCACTGTCAATAGTTCAATACTGTAAGTTGTGTTTAAACTGAACATCCCTTTTCTAATCTGTCCTCTAGTTGCGAGTGGGTGTAAGAACTAGATCTACACAGACAGTGAAGCGAACGAGAGATGTTGCTTGTCAAACCTTTTGGCAGGGACTTGAGACTGGAGATGCATCGTGCCAATGGGAAGAATATGAAGTGATTGACAACGGAGCTATACCACCACCAGCCATTGATAGTGAATGTCCTCCTGGTAGTTTGGATGCAGTCGGAGATCAATTCACAGAATCCACACCCGCAAAAAATAAGAGCGCGCGAAAGTTGAAGACATTGTTTTTTTCTCCCATCTCCGGACAAGGAACAGATGTTGCAATGGAAGAGAATGAAGTGGACGACAATGAAACACCATCAATATCACTCAGCATAGCGGAAGACGATATCAGAGATTGTACCTTTCATGCGAGTGACATGTCCTCAACGTTACAGGCCGAACCAGCTGGGATGCAGAGTGACAGTATAAGGAAAGAGGCCAAATTCATTGTATTCGATAGCTGTTTGATGGATATTATTATGATGATGAAATGTGGGCATTGGGTTGGTGGGGAAGTATGTGGGGAGCCATTGATTAATGTGACTCGTGCAATTCGAGGCACTAACCTTAAAATACATGCCACCTGTACACAATATCATCCGTTCGCATGGTCTGCACAACCCATGCTGGGGCAACTGCCAGCAGGCAATCTACTTTGTGCAGCGGCCGCACTTTTTAGTGGTTCAAGTTTTAAAAAGTTACAGTATTTCTTTCAGTTTGTGGGAATCCATTTCATTGCGAAAAGTCAGTTCTACAAATACCAAACCGATTATCTATTTCCAGCCATCAGCGAAGCTTGGAGAATGGAAAAAATGTCAATGGAAAGTACATTCGCGGGCAAACGCTTCAGGCTAGCCGGTGATGGACAGAGCGACAGCCCAGGATTTTCAGCCAAGTACTGCACCTACCACTTTCAGGACATGGAAAGTAAGAAAATTGTGAGTTCGGTGGTCGTGCAGGTGTCACAAAGTACATCCTCAGTGGCCATGGAGAAAGTTGGCTTTGTAGCATCATTGCAAGAACTACAATCGCGGGGAATGGTGATCGACCTGATAGCCACGGACAGACACGTTTCAATTGCCAAGACAATGAGAGAAGAGTACAAAAATATAAATCACCAATTTGACGTATGGCATCTTGCAAAAACAATCAATAAAAAATTGTCGGCTGCAGGAAAAAAAAAAGATATGCAAGGTATTTCACAGTGGTCCAAGTCAATCAGCAACCATCTTTGGTGGAGCTCAAAAACATGTGAAGGGTCGTTGGAAATTCTACTGGAAAAATGGCGGTCAGTAATGTTGCACTGTAGCAACGTACATCGATGGTCGACAAATGAGCATTTCCACAAATGTGAACATGGCCATTTGTCCACAGAGGAGGCACGGAAGAAGAAGTGGTTGATTCCTTCATCACCCACTCACAAGGCCATTGAAAAGATTGTATTTGATAAAACTATAACAAGAGATTTGAGGGGACTCACGGAATTCTGCCACACAGGAGATTTGGAGGTGTTCCACAATATGTGCCTAAAGTACAGGCCCAAAAGATTGCATTTTGGCATGGAAGGCATGATAAATCGGACTCTTCTAGCGGTCTTGGCACATAACCATAATGTTGGCCGTCAACAAAGTAGGACGACCGGAACTTTAGGGACGCTTCGCTACAATAAGGCCTTCACTAAAAGAAGTAAACAATGGGTGATCAAACCAGTGTTTGAGGATATGCAATATGAGTTTATTGAGAGACTTATCGTAGATGTCCTTGATAGGCACATACATGGAGTGGTGAACGAACCTATGCAGGGGACAACTGCATTGCCACCCAACATTGCCTCTGTTCCATGTCCACCTAAAGCAGAGCTCATTGAGAAATACACATCACGGTTTAAATGATTGTAATTTGATTGTCTGTTCTCTCGAGTCTCCTCATGTTGCAGGCCCATTGCAATTAAACCAAACAGTAATATAAATCATTTTTACAAAAATTATAGAATGTTTCCGTATTACAAACACATGGCCGACCCATAGGGACAATAAAAAAAAAGGCACGCAGACAAGATGCCCTTACACTAACTGGAGCTAACTAGAAATGTGTGCTCGCTCAAAGTGAAGGTCAGCTGCTTTGATGTTTTGCTCGGGTGGCGGAACGGCCCACGACCCAGTATAAGGTTCTATTGTGATTTGACCTTGACAGGCCGGGACCATCCTGAAAGACTAAGAAAAGATAATGAATAAAATTTCAGAAACGAAACGATGAGCCACGTTCATTAGAAGAAGTAACGTCGGCAAAGAAGGAGTGGTGTTTCGGGTCTGCCCTACACAGAGACACAATGGAAAATGCAAATATAATGTAAGTAACTTTTGATGAGTTTATACCGCAATTTCATTACTATACAGTGGCTTTAAAGACGGGTTCAGTTGTACTTGTTCGTTCTATGTGGCATATTGTTTTCTACCGCGCACTATCTTGAGGAGAAACATCTGCTTTTACTGAAGCACCTCAAAACCTTCCTCTTTGCTTCTGCTTTCTCTCTCCCTCTCCCCTGCTACAACTGGTCCACTGTCTGCGACCTCGGTCCTGGGCCCTTCCACTCTCCACCTGCACTGCCTCCCTGTCAACCCCTGCACTGGGGGACTGTCTCAGTATCCTACAGCCCCCCCTTCCCAGCACTTGTTCTGCACTTACCTTGCACTTGCCACCAGCTGGCCCTATTTATTTATTATTTTATGCTACTTACCTTGTACTCCACTCCCCCCCCCTCCCTGCCTCGCCACGCCTTTAAACACTTGTGTACACCCAGTAGCGCTGTCCTCGCTATGATTTTAATAAGGATCTGATGGTGAGACTAATTTCATTTTTTATGTTTTTAGGTACATCATTCACTACTGTCTGTGTCACGAGTACCGAACACCGGCGGACGGCTTCTACAGCCGCCAGTTGCTTCTCCGCGTGAACAACGTTACCACCCTGACCATTTTATGGGACGATCGCCAAGTACAAGTATGCCCTTACGCGGTACTAACGGTTAGATGCAACATACCTACCGTTGTGGTGGCCTAGTGCCTCGTTGTTGGAACAGCCATGCGATTATCAGTGCGACCGAAGAGCTTATTTTTATCGTAAACCAACACCCTGTGTACTGCACACGAACATCGCTTCCCTCAAGACGAACTAATTTGGATCGAGAGCAAAGAAAAATGCAAATCGCTGAATATTCTCTAAACATTTGATGTCCAATAAACGTACTTTGCCAAATGTACAATCTTGCCGTTTGCTTTTAAACCACGGTTTCACATTCCGAATTGTGGCGCTGTATTGTGAGATGCTCTAAGACCCTGTGTACAGCAAAGGACCATCGCGTTCCTCAATACGAACTTTTTGGAACATGAGCAAATAAAAATGCAAATCGCTGAATATTCTCTAAACATTTGATGTCAAATAAATGTACTTTACCACATTTACAATCTTGCGGTTTGATTTCAAAGTACAGTTTCATATTCCGAAGTGTGGTGCGCTGTATTGTGAGCTGATCTGTGTTGATTTCCGGGGTCTGTGTGGAGTCGCGTAGAAGACGCCTGGGCGCGTTTGCCTACGCAGCTCAGTCACGTCACGGATAGAGGCGGGGAATATGAATGTTTTGATAAAGTCTGTTTCAGGGGCGGGGGATTTGATTTAGTGCCGCAAAGGCAGGTGAGCCAGGTCGATGCGGCGGAATGATAGGATTATCACAAAATGGAGGCTGATTTCGAGTGCGATAATGGGCGAAAAGTCGGGTAAGGTCCATAGGAAAGTTTCCTACGATCTACCGATTTATGCTTACAAACACATGGCCGACCCGTAGGGACAATAAAAAAAAAGTCCTGGAACTATCCTTTAAGGTTTCTGATTAAAAGAAGATACATTTATTTACACATCAGTTGTAAAGCAATTCCCTAAATGAAGCTTCAGAAAAATCACACTCTTAATATGCTACACAACCCCCAATCAATTCTGGACAAGTTAGGCTCAAAATGAAGTGTGAGCAAAATGGCACTCCAGCAATTTAAAAGGGAGGGAAAGACAAGGTAATACAAAATTAAGCAGCACCAACAAGTAAGTCGGCAGGGCAATCTAGAAAAGGCTTGCTACAATGAGGATTCAAATCAATAGGCGCGGGCCAATGTAAATGGTAAAGAGTCTTTGCAGAGGATCACACAGTTCAGAGTAGTTTGCGGTTAAGTCTTTGCCAAGAGTTCGAAACGAAGTTGCTCTGAAGAAAAGTTACTTAAAAGAGTAGAGAAGGACAAGCCCTCGGATTGGCAAAAGATTTCATCAAACACTTTCACTGCGGTTGGACGGAATGAACAACCGGGTTAAAAAGTACCCTAAATGAAGAAGAAGGCTGTAGCTGAGGCAGACGTTCCTGGCAGGTCCTGCAGGCTCACGGTTCATGAAGTGACTGTCAGACTGACATGAAGTAGGAAGATTGGAGGGTCCTGCACTGCCCAGGGAAGAAACAAAGAGCAGAGCAAAGCAACAAATAAAAGGTCCTTAAAACCCAAACAGGGCCGGTCCTCCTGGCTATCCGGTTCACTGCAGCTATGCACAGCAAATTAGACCAGGGGAGGGAGTCATCTATTAGTACCTTGATCTGTCTTTTAACTGATAGATATTGCACCAAAACTGCACTTCATTAACTCAATATCCTTCTTTCATTTTATTTTTGACTGACTTACAATTTCCATTTCTTTAATATCACACCATACAATTGCTTCTTTTTTTGAAATCATGCCATTTCGGACTTCTTAGCTATATCCACCTGCATCAATATCTAGGAGAACATTCTTTCTTTGAATGTAAGTCTCTTCATTAAAAATCTCATCCGTATGAGAAGTGTTTACACTCTCCACTCTCCACCAAACACATCACCAAACACGTCACTAAAGTGTTCATGTGTAAGTAGCAAACTGTTTCAATATTTGTATAGAATGGCGGTCCAATTGCCTGACCTGCTATTCTGCATTTCACCTGCAAACAAATAACTTCTACTTTTCTTTTCTTAGTTTCAAGAAAAACATTCTTGTTTATTCCGTTGGCACATCTCCTATTTTAAATTGCAGAATTTCAAAAACATTATCAATAACAGGTATTGATGTATTATCTACTGGAATTCCATCTACAGATTTAGCAACACTACTTTTATTATTACATTCTACAAGTTTACTTCCCTGCATACAATCTTTTCTCATGGCATGTTGTTCTTGCTTTCTTGATGGCTTTTTACAAAAAAGCTGCATAAAAAGAAATTGGGATGGTGAAGGCCATGCATTGTCTTTTTTTACATTTTCAATATATAACTTTTACAACCAAGCTGACGAGCGGAACAGGGTTTGATATGATATGGCATTTATAGCGTCTATACTCTAGTGCTTCAAGGCGCGACAAGGCAATGAAGTGGAAACAGAGGGAGGACGAGAGACAACGATCTTACTAGGCATAGTGACATTCAGATCGTGCAAGTGCAGGGGAGCGGGAGAGGAGAAGTACTGAGGGGAGTGGGAGGATGCACAAGGGCAGCACAAGAAAAACAACAAGTAGTGCGCCAACGGTTGGCAAGTGCGCGTGTTAGGAGTGCAGACAACAGGTGTCAGAAAAGTGCAGGAGAGGGGGCTGTAGGGTTCCAGATACAGACCACAATCGCAAGGGGTGCTGAGTGGCAGTGCGGGTATGAAGCTGGACTAGCAGGGAGCTGGGCATGGGATCAGACGGTTGTATCAAAAATGAAGGTGCTGTTACTCATGGGATTGGTTCACTTAGGTTAAATTACTTAAATAAAACGTCCTAGTCCATTCCGTACTCAAAGAGTCATATATACATTCAGTCACAAGAGAAAAACCACCCTATCAACCACAAGTGTCAAAGAATGTTGTGTATATATTTGTTTAAGCAACAAACAGTGCTAAAGTATTCAATATAACAATATAGCAACATCAAAGTAAAAGGAACACAACAAATGGGACCCAGCTATTAAAGACACAATAAATTATAATGACATCTATATACACAAATGCATAATGTTAAAATTATAGAAAATTGTTTGAAATCAGCAAAAAAGTAAAAGAAAAATCTGAAACAAAAGGGGAAAATAATCATTTTAAAGAAACATATGAAAGAAACATTTGTTAAAAAGGACAAGATTACAAAAATACTTTAACATAAACGGCACAAAAAAAATTGAATCTTAAGTGACCCAAATTGGCCGTTATGAAGAGCTATGACCTGTGGTACGTACAGGTTAAGCCTATTCGCCTTAGGTCTAATGCAAAGGCTCTCTTGTGTCTAAACACTATTATTAGTTCAGGAAATTGGTTTAAGAAAAGGGACATCCAGGATAGGGTCTGCCAGCGCAGAAGGGGGAGCCAAAAAGAAAACAAAGAGAGTTCCTTTAATTGTTGAACCCGTTGTAATCCATGATCCAAACTTGCAGCTTGGCCTGTCAAGCCCTTCAATCCCCTCTTGCAACAATGCGTTTCGGCGGAATAACAATGTGAACTGGAATTTCCAAAAAGAAAGATCCGCCTTTCAGTGGGTAAAGGACCCTATTATTCAAAGAAATGTAGGGGAAAGAATAAGGAAAGGTGTTATAAAGGTGTTCAGATGGTCACTTGCATAAGGAGGAAATGTCTACGTGTAAAGAAAGTAAAGTACTCAAGTTAATTATATAGATTCAACTAAATTGCTAATTATTTTACAACTCCAGACTATATGTATGTTACCATACACAGTGACGTTCTTAGAGGAAGGGGAGACGTGTCACTGGGGGAAAGAAATCATAGCTCTAAATTCCCCTTGTCACTTTCACATGGATCCAAAGCCACCTGACCTGATTATTTCCCCTTGAGTGGTAACAATAGTCAAACTCATTGTTCAGATGGGGGAGAGAGAGGGGTAACAACCTTACTTAATCATAAACGTGATCAGAAAGACACTGGGAATATGTGCCTGTCTCCAGTTCAGACATGTGTGTGCTACAGGGAACTTGGCTAGAAAACCATTAGTGTCTGGTTAACATGAAGAATCTACCAAGTAAAGTGAACCTGGGGTAAAATGAAAATAATGCACAACTTACAACTCAGGGTAGCAAGATTTACGTGCAAGTGCTACCATGCACGTTTCATGTTATGTACATAAACAGAAGGCGTTGCAGTTATAGCTGGTCTGTGTTCAAAATACCTGCTTTGAAGTAGTGGAAGGTGCTTTTGATGTATCGGAGCTCGTGGCCGTGACACCTTTCAACTGAAGCAAATCTCATCTCGGGTGTACATGCTGGCTGTGTTGTGGAAAACACTGCAAATCCGAGAGACGACCCGGTGTATTGATTGCTAGTGTTTCAGCAATTGTGTATATGCTGATGCAGGTCAGGCATGAAGGAAGTCTGCCCTTGTTGGAGGCGCATCTGGGGAAGACAAGTGTGCATGACGTTATAAATTGTGACCCCCTACTTCTCTCAAATGCGCTGCTTCAAAAAAGAGATGATTGGGGTTTCACCTGTGCACGAGCGGCGAGGGGGCCGGTATTGTCCGTTGGGACATACCTGAACTGTGGGAAGACCTCTAGTGTGTTTCCCCCAGCCGTCTGCTTCTGGGAACTGGTGTTCCGAGGAATGAGGAACTAAGATCATCGGTTGCCATGGATGCAAGGACCCGGTGTCGGATACAAGGTGTGCTTATTGGTTGGCGTCACCCCTGGGCGGTTTGAAATGGGCATGAAGAACCGTACGTCAAAAAAAAGGAATGTGTGTTCATCGGCTTCATAACGCTGAAACAGTACGTTGATAGATATGCAAGTGCCGACATAGTCTGATCATCACCTAATGTAATGTGCAAAAATCAGGTGAGATTGTACGTGAGCTGTGACTCTGCTGCAAAGTACCAAACCAAAGTCACCCTGGGAATTACGATATTCATGCATGTTATCATGCAGATCCCATAGGTTGCTGATTGTTACAATGGGGCAATGGATTAGTAAAATGATGTTGTGGTTGGCGCCCACACATTGGGACACCGTTCAAACATGCAATGCCACAGAGAAAATCTTGCTCCTATTGGGTAGCAATTAAGATGTATAATTCAGACATCTGCAATGAAAGGCAAAGTCACACACCACAAGGAGGGGGCATGATGTAGACATATGTTCCAACACAGTGCTATATAGCACTACGGTGTACGTACAAAGTACCAAAAATAAATGGTATCCAGTCCAGTCGTCCGAAGAGGGAAACATACCCGCTGACTGGACCATATGTTGACAGTGAACAGGAGGCAAAACCCAGCAGAATGACCTTTCAGCTAGGGAGTGAATTGCTCATTCAGACCATTCTCATAAGTGTCCATTCTATGGATCCATCTGTTTTCAATGTTGAGTAATCTGTTCTGTACATTAGGGCATATCTGGATATTTTCCAGAACCCACCAAAGGATGTCATGCGGTGTGTGGTGGTTGGTGTGGTAGAGTGTGTTACCAATGGGGCTGTGATGTTCTTGCAGCAGATCCTGGAGCGATGTTCTGAGATCCGCGTTCCAACATTGCGCATCGTTTGGCCCACATAGTGAAGGCCACATGGGCATTCGATGCAATATACCGCTTGGCTACTTTTACAATTGGATTGATGTTTAAGAACCCACTGGGCCTCATTCCGAGGTGGCCGGTAATCCCTTACCACCCAATTCCAAGGTCCCTCAGCAGGGACCGTAAAGGACGTGTGGTTTGACCACACGTTCTTTACGGGACCCGTTAAGGGACCCTGGAGCTAATAACGGGCCCGCAACTAGCAGGCAGTTATTAGCACCTTCCCCCTTCTCATTGAGCCCTATGGGGGCTCAAATGGGAATGGGGAATGGCACTTGGAATGGGGACTTACCGGGTCCGCCTAGGGCGGTATGTTCCGGTAAGTCCCGTCTCCACTATTTCGGACTCGGACACAATTTTGGAAGCAGCCATGGCGCTAATAGCGCCATGGCTACCTCCAAAGTCGTAATGAGGCCCACTGTCTTTCACCAATTTCAAATGTTTGCATTTTATTTGTAAATATGCACACAGAGCAGGAGCCACATGGATAATGGCCTGTGACCTTTCGTAGGTTCCAAAGTCCCATACGGGGTGGGTCTCAAATGAATGGGTTCAGAGGGTTGGCAAGTGGCCAGTGCGTGTGATAGGCACACGATCAGCAAGGGAGAGGAAGAGAGAAGGCAGAGGCAACGAGGAAGGTCTTTAGGTGCTTCCGGGACCATATATGGTTCTGCTCAAGTTTCAGAGAGGTAGGGAGGCAGTTCCAGAGGGAGGCACAGCCGAAGAAAGAGATCTCCCCCAACTCTTTGCTTTGAGAAGCAACTGACCCTCAATGAGTTGGCGGTGGAGGAGCGAAGAGCTCAAGTAGGAATATATTTTGGTAGATAGTTGGGGGTATTGTTGTCCCAGGTCCCAAAAAGCCTTGTGGATGATGCAGAGGGTCTAGAACTTAATCCTTGCCACCACTGGGAGCCAATTAAGAGATTTCAGTGCTGGAGAGATATGATCCCTGGTCTTGAGGCCAAGTACAAGTCTCACAGTCCTGTTCTGGATGAGTTGTAGATGACAGAGAATAGATGCAGGTAGATTTAAAAATAGGCTGTTGCAGTAGTTCAGCCTAGAGAGAAACACAATTCTGGAGACAGTGAGCTTCTAGGGGAAAGTGAGGAATGGAAGAGTACCTCTGAGGAGGTGCAGCTGGTAGTTTGACTTCTTAGAGACGTCAGAGATGTGAGGAGAGAAGTAGAGTGTGGAGTCAAAGATGACCCTGAGGTTCTTAGCCCCACAGGTAGGAGTAGGAAGAGGGCTCCCGGTGGGCGGCCGGAGAGTGAGAGGAAAGAAAATTGCTGGTGAGCGGATGAGGAGGATCTCCGTCTTACTGGCATTAAGGCAGAGATCATTGGCAGCACCCCACTCCTGGATTGCAGACAGACAATCCGGGATGAGAGAGGGACAAGAGTCTGCTGAGGGGAGCCTGGAAGCGAGCTGAGTGTCATCTGCATATCACTGAAAGCTGGAGCAGAGAGCAGCTATACGGTGGGCGAAAGGTGGCAGGTATTGGTTGAACAGCTAAGGAGAAATATTAGACCCCAAGATAGAGAGAGAGAGATAGATGAGAGGAAGGACCCAAGTTGGACCTGGGAGGGTCGGTCAGAGATAAAGGAGGTCAGCAAGGCCAGGGCCTGATCAGTGATACCCAGGTTATCACAGAGCTGGTTCAACAGGATGGCATGGTTGACAGTATCAAAAGCAGAGCAGAAGAGAGATCAAGGAGAATGAGGACAGAGGGTGATTAGTGTAAAGGTTAGAGAGCTGGTCTTCACGGATATTCAGAAGAGCAGTTTCTGTGCTTCTTGCAGCTCTGAAGCCAAACTGATGGTCATGGAGACAACCAACAGATTCAGTCTGAAGCTAGGAGATGGCCAGCATTTCCAAGAGTTTTCCCAGAAAAGGAGTACTGGAGATCTGGCCATAGTTAGCCGGACAGGAGAGTTCAGCTGAGGGTTTCTTAATAAGAGGATACACAAGGTAGTGGTTAAGGGGAGAGGGGTAGGTTCAAGTGGCAAACATAGTGATTACAGAAGTCGGCCAAGGCTGGAGTGAGGGTGTCAATATGGTCTGTGATGGTTTTGGATAAACAGGGAAGAACCTGTTTTGACAAGACTTTCATAGATCAGACTTGTCTAGAAACCTTGTCAGGGGTGAAGAAAGGAAAGGAAAAGAAGGGAGGAGGAGAGGCAGCCAAAGGAAGGCCAGAGGTAGGGGAAAGAGTAGGGTAAGAAGGAGGAGAGGACGAGAGGGAGGACAGTATGTCCTGGGTTTTAGAGATGAAGTGCGATGCCAAGGCCGTGCAGAGGGCCTGGGAGGGAACAGGAGAGGTAAAGACTGCAGCAGGATTGGCCAGCTCCTTGCAGATTTTAAAGAGGTTGGCCACGTTTTTAGATGCTGCAGAGACGCGGGCTTGGATGTGAGCTCTCTTCTTAGTGAGGACAGAGAATTGGTACTGCCTTTGGAGCAGACTGTGCACAAGATGCTCAGCCACCCTACACTTGCGTTTAAGAGTGACAGGGGGCCTCATTACGAATATGGAGGTAGCCATATCCTTAATAAGGGCATGGCTGCCTCCATACCGGGTTCCAGCACCGGGTTCTGTGAATGAGGAATTACCGGGTCATTTCAACCTTGGAGGACTCGGTAAGTCCTCATTCACAAAACCAACCCTATTCCCATTTGAGTCCCCACAGGGCTCAATGGGAATGGGGATGGAGCTAATAACGGGCCTGTTAATAACGGGCCCGTTATTAGCTCCTTGGTCCCCTCGCTGGACCCATGAAGCACGTCTGGTTTTACCATACGTCTGTTCCGGGTCTCGCTAGGGGACCTCGTAATGAGGCATCCCGTAATGAACAGTGCCGGTCCCGTACCGGCACCCTTCATTACGGGAGCGCCAGCCTAGTAATGAGGCCTAAGGTCTTAGTCGAACCATGAGTTGCACTTGGCTTTGGGATTCAAGCAGATCCTCATGACAGGGGCAAGTACATCAATAGTGTCAGAGATAGGAGAATGGAGGTTGGAAAGGGCTGTATCAGGATGTGAGTCAGCCAAAGGTCCAGGAGGGGGAAAAAAGTGGCGCAGAAGGCCTAAATTGACACACGCTTCATGGGTCAGATGACCGAAAAGGTGGGTGGCAGTGCTGGAGTTGGCTCGGCCTGAGGAGTAGAGGCAGAGAGATGAGAGGAGAGGAGAAAGAAGTGGTGAGAGTGTTAGAGATGGGGAGGTCTGAGGCGGTCAGAACATCCAAGGTGTGCCCTGCAGATTGCGTCAGGCCAGAGGGAAGAATAGAGAAAGAGAGAGAATTGCAGAGGTTGCAAAAGAGTACAGAGGAAGGATGGGAAGAATCTAGGTGGAAGTTAAGGTCTCCAATGAGGAGTTGAGGGATGGAGGCAAGGAGGGTTTAAGCTGCTAATTATTATTATTACTACCAACAATGAAATGGGAGTGGAAATCTGCCGTATAAAACAATGCCACATGTAGACCTCTCCTCTAAGTGCTGGAGTAATGTGGGATGCTATTCAGCAGCTCATATAGCGTAAATAAGATTCTTAATAACTGGAGGCCAACTCCAGGCAGACAGCATTCAGTATACTGCTGGTCACATAACTGGACAGTTACACCCTTACTCCTCCCACTACCCATTTAATCAGTCCTCCATAGGCGTCCTCATCATAGAACATGCAAAGTCAAGCACGTCACCTGTTTACACCTATTCAGGCCTCATAGGATCAATCGCCTGACCCGCTGTTCTGCATTTCACCTGCAAACTAATCACTATTACTGCTCAACAAAAGATATCAGCATGTATGGCCTCCCCCCACTACCCATCCCCACACTCACTGAGGTTTAAATTGTCAATTGCCCGGCCAGCACCAGAAAGCTACCCTAGTGAACCTCTTCAATAATACTTTTGCTGCATCCCACTTAACAGTTCTTCAGTAATACCTGACCTACTGTAACTATAACTTCAGAGTACAATTCCCAAACCACTTCTACAGAGAAGAAATTTCACTGATAATGTAACAATTCATATTAACATTCCCTGTCACATGGCAGAATCCATGAATTACCACACATTCTTTTTAAAAAAATGACTTTTGGCAACATGAAAACCAAGTTAGCATTTCGCAGCTGCACTCCATAATAAGACTTGTCATGTTTAAAATCACATTCGAAATCGTCCACAAATCTAAAACAGAAGTAGACCACATATTTTTAATATGACTCAGTTCAGTGTTTATCTTCCACATGTTGTAATTTTGCTTTTAAGAATTGTTGTTCTTAATTGTATTTTGCAAATGACCTGCTAATGAACTCTTAGACATCTAGCACTGCCTTATTTCGTATTTGTCTTGGTTCACAAGGCTAAAATCCACTTTACAGGTCATTGCTGCTTGCCTAAACAGTTAGCTGCTAGGAACTACAGTTCCCATCCAAGCGTAGTTTTGGAGATACAAGCCAGTCTGTGCTGGTCTATAAGAGTAAGATCTGTACACCTCCTTCAGTTAGGACACATATTTTTAATGTGCCTCCTTATCAGTTCAGCGTTCATCTTGCACACGTTGTAATATTGCTTTTAAAAACGGCTTTAAGAATTCGTTTTTATATTATAGAGTTCTTCATTTTATTTTAAAAATAACCTGCTAATTAACTCTTAGACATCTAGCACTTTTTTATTTCTGTATTTGTCTTGGTTCACACGGCTAAAATCCACTTTCCAGGTGATTGCTACCTGTTCCCATTGGGGTATACAAGCCGGTCTGTGCTGGTCTATAAGAGGAAGCTCTGTTCTCCCCTCCCAGTTAGGCCACATATTTGTAATATGACTCGTTATCAGTTCAGTGTTTATCTTGCACACATTTTAATGTTGCTTTTAAAACTGCTGTTAAGAATTTGTTTTTAGATTATAGAGTTCTTGATGTTATTTTAAAAATGACCTGCTAATTAACACTTAGGCATCTAGCACTGCTTTATTTCTGTATGTGTTGTGGTTCACAAGGCTAAAATCCACTTTTCATGTGATTGCTGCCTGTCTAAACAGTTAGCTGCTAGGAAATATAGTTCCCATTGGCACTGTAGATTCAGGGGATACAAGCCGGTCTGTGCTGGTGTATAAGAGGAAGCTCTGTTCTCTCCCTCCAGTTAGGCCACATATTTATCAGTTCAGTGTTTATCTTGTACACGTTGTAATTTTGCTTTTAAAAACTGCTTTTAAGAATTTGTTTTTAGATTATAGAGTCTTTGTTATTATTTTACAAATAACCTGCAAATCAACTCTTAGACACCTAGCACTGTTTTGTTACTGTATGTGTCTTGGTTCACGGGGCTAAAATCCACTTTTCAGGTGATTGCTGCTTGCCTAAAAAGTTAGCTGCTAAGAACTACAGGTCCCATCAGCACTCTATTTTTGGGAGGTACACTTTTGCAAAACATGAGCGTTAGCACTGGTGCGTGAGAGTTAAGCCGGTCTGTGCTGGTCCGTGGTGCATCTATCAGCGTCACAAACGTTTTGTTGCCAGATGTGAGCTAAATGCATTTAGATTGTTTACATGATTTTTCAGACAAGGGAAACCGTCCATAACATTACCATTAGGATGGCGCTACTCAATACAATATCCTAAATTAAACATGCTTTGGAAGATGCAGATTTTTTTACCAAACATAATTTGGATGTCATATTTGTAACGGAAACGTTGCTCTCTACGGTAACTAACTATACCCCAATCTTAGCTACACCCAATGGTTACAGCATTTATAGAGATCACAGAAACCGGGCAAGGATGGGGCTGTTGCCATTATTCTCAAAGATATTTTTAAAGCCCACATCGCACCCACAAATTCATTGGAAGACTGTAAATCTGTATTGTTAAAAATTGGCACAGACGATACATTTTTGGTTTATTTTCAAATTAAGTAAACCTTTTAAATTACAAAACCATCTCCATTAGAATTCACTATTAATTCATACATTTCCTTAAAATTTCACACAGTTCCCTTCATTCAGTCCTCTTAAAAACATTACCCCATTACTCTTTTAAAAAGATGCACTCTACAAATGTCATAACAGCCAGGACCAGGCTTACCTTTTCCCCCATTAGAAACATTTCCCACATTCCCCCCCCTCCCGCTGATAGTGATTTTGACTGGTCTATGAAGGTTCCTAGGTACCAGGATCTTAGCTCCATCAGAACTCTACATGTCACCACCCCATGAAATAGTGATTCAATACACCCACCTTCCCCACAGCATCTGCAAACTGCCACTGCCTCCTCCCTTGTTTCCTCGCCAACTGAACCTCTCTTGTTGGCAGGATGTTGAGACACATTCTCATAATTCAATCTTGATAATGGGGTGATGGACATTTTTGCAGGTACCTAGGGGTTTGATTTAGTAACCTATTCCCACAATCTAATCCTAGGGCTAGTTTGTTATACTTTCTGAGTTCCTGAGTAAGGATACAGTCTCTCTCTTGTATTTTATTTTTCGCCTTCCTAGGGTTTCCTATCAACATTTCTAGGGGGATGTCATTATGACTAAGAA
The DNA here is from genome assembly GCF_040938575.1 of Ambystoma mexicanum. Lineage (NCBI taxonomy): Eukaryota > Metazoa > Chordata > Amphibia > Caudata > Ambystomatidae > Ambystoma > Ambystoma mexicanum. The sequence continues at coordinate 1,169,661,522 of NC_090922.1, forward strand.
TGGCAATACTTTTCTCCTTCCAAATACCCAGCCATTTGTTCCCCGATTTGGAATCATTATCACGCAGGATTACAAATGGGGGTACATTAGTACAGGTCACACATTTCCTAAACAATGATATTACTTTTCATGTTAAAGTTGACGCCATGGATTGGAGCACCAATTCAAAACAGATAGACGCCACTGGTAAACAATTTGGTAGTCTTGAGACCTTTGGCCAAAAGTAGCCCTCCATGAGTTCCCAAGCTTTCCAGGATAAGCTCAAACTGCTTTGGCTCTGAATGTTAGGATCTGAACTACCTTTTGTATGTAAAAGGTAATCATGGGGAGTTGTGAGAAGGTTCCATATCTCTTATGGATGCCTCTTCCCTGAGCTGATAGCTGTTTGACCTTAGCCCAGAGTTTCATAAGATGTGCCTGGTCATTAATATTCCTATTTATTACAGTTCCCAGATATGTTATTGTTTCCACCATCTCCAGGTGCTCCACTCCTATGGCCCATGAGTACGGATAATGTTGCTTTCTTTGGGCTGAAAACATCACTAGGACGTTGGATTGCTTAGTGTTTACTCAGAGTCATTGCCTCCATCAGTGCCATTGATTATGGGTGGGGGGAATCCCAAAAAGACATCTGAGAATCTCCCATATATAGGTTAAACAGAAAAGAGGTTAGTGAGCAGCCCTGCTTATGTCCCTTAAATGTTAGAATCTTTGCAGAAAGGGCACCCTGCTGTGTCAGCCTCACCTGGATCGAGGTATCCATTTTGAGGGCCCTGATTGCTTCCACCAGGTCTCTAGGGCAATTTTGGCTTATCAATTTTGCCCAAATCCTGTCCCAGCTCACTCCATCTAATGCTTATTCAAGATCCATGAAAGCTAAGTAGATGTGTGACCTTGTCTCAATGGATGGCAGCTTTAGAAGATTGAGCAGGAACAGGTTCAGGGAAGTACCCACCCCCTTCACAAATCCAGTCTGGTAAGGGTCAGGACAGTCTACCTCCTTTGCCCAGATATTCATATCTTGCAGTAGAATATATGCAAAAAGCTTCTCCAGGAAATCGAGAAGGGCAATCAGGCAATAGATCTTCCGAATCGCCTTTCTTAAAAATCGGCACTATAACCACCTCTCTCCATGAGGCTGGAATCTGTTTAGTTTCCAAAACCTGGACAAAAACTCTCACTGTGAAATCAGTCCAAAAATCTACATTATCTTTTAACATGTGGGTAGCCAAGCCATGTGGGCCTGCTGCTCTAGATGTACTTAGTCCCCCAATCATCCACCTAATGTCTTCCCTGTCGATGTTAATTGCCCAGCTTCCACCCAATTCCCTGTGTTTATGTTGAATTTTGGGCTCCCTCATCTCAAACAGTTTAGTGTAAAAATGAATCCACTTTTCCTCTGGGACCCGACTGATCATAAGAGCCCAGTCAAGACCTCCTCCATTGTTCAGTAGGTCCCATAGGCTCCTTGTGTTGTCCTTACACACTGTCTCACAGGATCTGCTCGGGATCCAGTTGCATTCTTTTTGCCCTGGATGCTAAGAGTCAGTTTGTATATTGCTGCTTCCTTTTTGAATTTTGTTTTAAACCTTTATTTATTATTGGCAGTCATGAATATATTTAGCAGTTTCACATGAGGCAAATGCAAACAGAGAGCTAACATTCTTTACATTCATTGCAGCATTGAGGCAGTGGGTTCGTGAAACAAAAAAGAATAAAAAGGATGTAGCAAAAAAACATAATTGGCACGTTATTATGCATATCGTCACTCAAACTTTACACAACTCAATAGCCCTGGGCTATTTGCTGCTTCCTTTTGTTAATATGATTTAGCATGTAGGGCATATATGCTTTCCTTAATTTTCTGCCATCAGCCCTTAATTTTCTCTTAGCCGTTCCCACCTCTTTACATGTGATATGGACTGGGTGAAAATCCAGTCTTCTAAAAGCTCCCAGTTTTTCCTTATTATTGCTCAAAATCCACTTGTATTCTACTCTGTTCGAATTTTCTGACACTTATTGGTCAAAATGTGCCATCAGCTTTGGGATTTCAGATAGTTTTTATTCTAAGTCTGTTCCCAACCCCTAATATCTCGACCGGATTGACCACACTTGCACCCTGTCAACATCCTGCCATTTCCCAACTCATTGCCATCAGATCATGATCACTTGATTTCATCCTCAGTACCTCAAATGTTACTATTGCGGTAGTAACTCCCTCTGACACAAAGCAATAGTGCAGGCAAGCTATCAAACCATTTCTTCTCCAGGTACCTGCTCTCGAAATATCCCCCTTGTCTGCCCATTCAGCATAACTCGACCTTGCATCATTACGCCTTAGTAACGCTTTTTTCCCCAAAATAGCATTGTCCCTCACCTCACCCAGTACATTCAGGTAATGTAGATTAAAGTCTCCATGTCTGATTATTTGGGGGTTCTCGCCAGTTATCCGTATGTCATCTATACGCGAGATGACATAGGTGTAATTAGAGGGCATACTCCAATACACATTCATGAGGATGATTGCAATTTCTTTATAACCAGGGCAGTGTCGTTCTAATCTTATCATCTAGACATACAGTGAGGGGTTGAAGGAATCAATCACCCTTAAGGCCCTACCCATTTTGATTAATGTTAACAGGCCCAAGAAAGACTGTCTCAAAAGACCTTTCCCTGCCTCATTTAAGAACACAGTGTATCCTGCACAGATAGGTTTGATCCTCAACCAAGTCTCCTTAAGACAAATAAGGTTATAGTAGTTGAGGCCCCAGTCCTCCTTTTCAAAAAGGTCTGCAAATCCTCTCGTATTCCAAAAGCCTACCTGGCGGGTCTCCTTCTCCTCCCTTTTCTGGCTCTAATGGTTGCGTGGTCCCACCAATGCAACTGCCAACCAGTCCCAACTTTTGCTTTTTGCCCCCTCAGGCAGGGGCTTCTGATCTTCTGCCACCTGGTACCCCCTTGCTGCTGGTTTCCAATCGTAACCGTGAATGGTTGGAAGGCTTGTGACCTGTCGCCTTGGTCTTTTGACTACGCCTTTCAGAGCACTTGGCGCCTGAACCTTCTTTAGCCACGGGTTAGTATTTTTTTCGACTTGGATGAAATGGTCAATGGGGTTAAACTGTGGATCTGTGTAGTTGCTTAGCTCAAAGCCCAACTGCAGCATGAGATTACTTAGCTCCAATATCGATGACTTAATGGCACTGGATGTCAAATGTAGGATGACCCAATCTGTGTGTCTCTCATCCACAAACTGCTCAATGTAGATATCATCTGTAGTGATAGTTCTTAGTCTAGGAATATGGTGCAACAAATTCATCACATTCCGATGATTCACAATCAGGCCTTCATCCGCAGGTGTCAGCAGCTCCAAGTATACTTGGTGTGATTCCCTCTTGTTATCCCGAATATTGGTTTCTCACATTTAGGTGCCTCACGATTCCTTCCTACTTCATTAATCGTTCTTCAATTCAGATTGTCTTTTGCAGCCGTGGGGCCCTTTAACTCCACTTGTCTAGTAACCTCCTCTTGTTCAAACTGTGATCTTTTCCCAATACTCATCATCTTTTCTTCCAAAGCCCTGAACTGGGAATCCTTACATCATTATTTGTAAGTTTCCCTGGCTGTCGATCGTCTGGCAGAGGCTTGGTTGGCCAGACCTTCGAAAATCTGCAGAACATGGTGAATCAGTTTCCGCCAAAACCGAATTACTCACATTTCTCCACTCCTCAGCCTCTTCCTCTCTGCAGGTTATTGACACAAGATTACTCGGACATGAGTCCGACATCACCTCAGGCTCTGCAATTTCCTGTAGGGTTTGCTTGTAGTTCACTGCTGTTGTTATAGATGAATCTTGCATTTTTTGCAATGTACTTGCTTCTCCTGATCTGTCCTTTTTTTGCCGCTTCACATTTAAGGCTTGAAAGATTGTGTGATGGGGGTTCTCAGATTTCTCATCAATGCCTGTGAGCCATTTGACTTTCATTTCCCCCCTTTGTTCATGTTCTTTGATTTTCTTTGGTTCTTGCTGGGGTACTTTGCCCAGGGATCCCAATCTCCCCCCTAACGGATCTGAGCTTTGGAATATCAAAAAGATATTTGCTTCAGGGTCGGCTTCTGGGGGGGATTTAGATTTAAAGGGGTCATGTGAAGCTGTTTCCACTAATTACCCGGTAAGGCTGTTGTTACTTGGCCCCACTCCCGATCCCCACATCATTTCTTCATTGTGCCCTGGGCCGGGCTTTCTCCCCAGGATTCTGCCCTTCTCCATGGATTTTACACCATTTGTTTCCTTTCTCATACCATGGGAACTCATACTCACTTCATTGCCTTCCCTTGTCATCGGCATTTGCAAATCTTTAAAGTGGCTCTGCATCCATTTCTGCATCCATTTGCATTCTTCAGGTACGGCTGCCATCAAAGTTGACTTATCCAACTCCTCTCTCCTTGCCAAGTCACAAAGGTGGTTTTGCCAGTTTAAAGATGTGTCTGTTTACTTGTCAAGCCGTTCCTCGACCTTTACTACGAAGCCCTCTAAGTAGCTCATCTTTGAGTGAGCCATTGCTACCAGAGTGCCCAATCATTCAAAGAATCATTGACAGCTTCATATAGTTTCCCAAAGGGGGCCAGTGAGATTGTGAGTGTCACCATTAAGGTGTTTTGCAAGTGGTCAAGGTCTGTTGTAATGTGAGCCCTTCCTTTTCTGGCCTCAGCATAAATGTCGTAGTCACGTCTCCTCTCATTGATCAATGCCCAGGATAGACTGCTGTCTTAGTCTCTGATCACATCATCCTGGTACCTCAATGGAGATCTTTGCTCAATTCCTACCTCCGATCTTCATCTCCCCTGATCATCCACATCTTCTCCTGATGAAATGGGTCTCCTTTGATCGTGGTAAAACACCTCTCCATCTAAGAGATTTACTGCCGGATTTGAGCTCAGCCAGGAGTAATTTCCTAGCCTTCCTTTGAGGCTTGCTAGGCTCAGAGGTTTTTGTTTCTCAATTCTAGATGTAAGATTCAGAATGTCTTTGGACAGGCGGGCCACCAACATAAACGATTTCGACCCTTCCAGTCCCACTTTATTTTCACTAGAATCACACTCCTGATCCCTTTCAACAGAGCTTTGTTGGGTGGTTGAGGATCCAGCAGTGGACCTCATTTCCTTTGTTGAGGTGGCCCCAGATGCCTTGTCCAACAGCCCCACTGGGTTCCTCCCCGTACCATCCTGCAGTGATTTCATCCCCAACTCTGCCTCCATCATGGGAGGAAAGTCCCCTTTCCTACTTTTGTCAGTCCAATGTTCCTTTGTGGCCGACAAACCTGATCTCAGGGGGCTGCTGCTAGTTATTTGCTTCATATTCAGGTCCTCAAAGGGTAAATGTTCTGTCCACCGGCATAAAATGAGAAGTTTTGGTGGCCAGCGTTTTTCCGTTCAGGCCGTGCTGCTTTATCCGCCTTTCGGCTAGTCTTGCAAGCTTCACAAAGGCTATTAAGACATTCTTTTTTAATTGGAATGATTAGATTGAAATTGCCATTGGTTTTCTGTCCTGGTTCTGACCCCTGGTATTCGCACTCTTTCTTGCAGTGCACTGATAACAAATATGGAATCATAGTGAAGAACTTGCTATCCAACTTCAAAGCACAAATACAGCAACACTGTTTTTCAAGGGTAGAGGTATTCTGCTTGTTTAATGATACCAATTAGAATACAAATATAATGAACTGTTGTGTTCTTATCAACAAAGAAATGTAATGTTTAAAAATTGTTTTGTCAGGAAACTGAGAATTATATACTAGAATTGTTAAATAATTGATTGTATTGTTGAAATTACCACAAAGTGGGAGCTGAATAGCACACCAAGCAGTGTGTCACAGACCATTTGAATATCATTTAAAACACATTTATGAACAAGCTTGTTGAATTCATTAAAGGTTTATTTTATTTTATTACACTGAATACACAAACCTCTGAAGAATATATTTAGGATTGTTTTTTGCTACAAAAGTGTGCTCAGAGCTTTAGTCCCACCAGTCCAGGTGTGACTCACTTTTCTTTGCTGCACCAATTAGTATATACCCCTATTACATCTCCCTATGTCCGTGCATTGTGTAACAACATATAACATTACATATCATGCAACCCAAATAGGCGCTTACCCTTCCAAAGCACACCATTTCCAAGCAAATTGGGAAACTGCCAAATATGGTTGCTGATTATTATCCCTACATTACTACTGGATGAGAGTAGATATACTACAGTATAAAGGAATGCCACATGTAGACCTCTCCTGTAAGTGCTTGAGTAATGTGTGATGCTTTTCAACAGTTAATATAGCGT